>NC_044263.1:11232658-11532658 GCF_003957555.1 Calypte anna
CAACTGCTCAAAAACAGTGGCAGTTTCCAACAGGTTCCCCCTTCCCTGGAGAGCAGCTGTCAATACAGATGCCAATCAGCCCTTTTCAGGCAGCTGAAGTTGGGTTTGACCAGTTCTCCACTTGGATGGAGAGAAGACCATGAAAGAGAAAAGACATGGCAAGTAATTCAGGTGCTGAAGACCACCCCTTCCTGGACTCTGCTCTTAAGGCTCCCTGCTTTGCCTGTAACCTGATCCATCAGTGAACACTTAAAACCTGAGCCCTCCTGGTCAGCATTTCTAGAGTGGCAGCTTCATCCTGGTTTAAAGAATTCAGCTGGAGATCACTAGCAGAAGACAAAAGGAGAGGACAAACAGGATTTGTGCCCTTCCATCTGCTGGTGGATGGAGAAGAGTGAGATGGCTTTTGCTGATGTGTGGCACAGAGACATGGAGCTGGTGTTTGGTAGTGCTCTAGCTGTGAACATGGCACTGGCAAGTGGTTTTACACCACTCAGCACCGGAGTCCCTTCAGAAGGAGCTCTGCCTGCACTTGCCATGCTCGTGGTGACAGAGGAACAGACATCACAATCTGGGAATAAATCCCATATTCTTGTTCTTTGGCCCATAATCCCCAGCAGATATGGATCCAGTGAGAATGATTTGTGTCTGCAGTCTGATGTTCAGCTATCCCCAGCCCCGCATCTCAGATTAGAGGCAGCTATTGCCTCCACCCCGTAGCGAGCCTCATCCCAGCCCTGCACGGGAGTGCCGGCAGCTCAGAGGGGTCAAATTCCCAGCTTTATCATGACAAATCCCTTGCAGCTGTCTAGCAGAGGATCCTGAAGTGCCTATGAAAAGCGGAAAGCATCTACCTCATTTTCCATATAGGAAGTTAGAGCACACGTGTTAAAAGATTTACACAAGGATACAGAGTGATTCAGTGGAAGAGCAGGAAAAGGACTCGGGCAGCCCCGCTTCTATTTGCCACGAGATGGTTCCCTCCCGGTGCAGATAAAATCCTGACCCCCCCCGATAGATAAAAGCTGTGCCAAAAAGCCCATCTGTTTAGGAGAGGGGCACTCGGGTATTTTTACACACTGAGAAACACCTATGATCGCTGAATAAAACCCCTAGGTACACGCACATGTTGGAATTCACCAAGCCCCGGCACTCCCCTGCCTTTGTACAGCCCGACACAACCGCGGCCCCCCCGCCTGTTTTCAGGGGGTCTCAAGCGGATTCCTGGAGGGCATGGGAGCCCCGGGGGACCGGGAAGCGCCGGAGCAGGGGATGAGCTGTACGACCGCGGGCAGAGATTTGGGGCAGTCGGCAGCTCCCTGTCCCCACCACCCCGGCCCCCAGGTTCGGCTCCATCGCGGCCGGGAAGGGGACACCGCCACCCAGCGGTACCGGCACCCCCGAGGCTGGGGGTTGGCAGAGACACAGGCAGCACCCAGCCCACCCCCGGCCCTTCCTGCCCACCGTGGGCACCCACTTCTCCTGGGAATCTCAGCGTCGCCGCTTCCTGAGGCTGAGCATCCCTGAGCTGTCCTTGGGACTGGGGGTCAGCCATGCCCATGGGCACCCCTGGAATGGGAATGAGCCACTGGGACCTCAAGACTCCAGAGTCAAGAGAGATGTAAGGCTGAAGTCTCTGGGGATGGTGATATCCAGTCTTTCTCCCACTGGAAACCAGTGATGGAGATTGTTGGGGTGCAGCTGCTGATAACCTCACCTGAAATGCAGGCTGATCCCCACTGGGGTCTTGCCAAGTCAGTCCAAAGACTTCAGTCACCTGGCACCAGCAGGGACCTACTGCTTAGAGGCATTCAGGTATCTGGGGGAAGCCAACTAGGATGCTCCTTATGCAAGGATCTCATCCCCCCTCCAATGGTTAACAAAGCAGCAAGGAACTTCTGGAGCACTCATAGATCAGGCCAAGGTAAATAAATAAATGAATAAATAAATCTATCTTAATTTTGATACAAGAGAGAGAATCAGTCACTGGAACAACCTGACCAATGGACATGCTGAAGGTTTTCAAGATGCAACTGGACATCGTGCTAGGTAACCTCATCTGGGATCCCTTTCCTACAGATGGCTGGACCAGGTGATCTTTTAAGGTCCCTTCCAACCTGGGCCATTCTACAACTTCATGAAAAAATCCAATTTCAAGTTTATCACTTGATTATTGCTTGTAAAACGTATGCATTTTACTCACCTGTAAAATCATGCCTGCTCTCCCCCAAGCCACAAAACAGAGTCATTTGTATTTCTTTAACACCACTCTTGGCATCAGCACCCCCTCACTCTTCTGCACGTTTCACTTCACCTGCCACTCAAACAGCAGCTCCATCCCCCAGCGAGGGCTCACAGCCTCCCCGTGCTGGAGGTGCAGCTGCTAGCACAGGACAGAGAAATATAAAAACAATCTGAAGTGCTAGAGGAGAGCCAGAGCAGAGACAACCACAGGGAAATGAATTTTCAGTGCTCGTGCATAGGAAGGAAGCTGCCCTTGCATAGAGAAGCCATTAGGAAGAAGCAGTAGGCATTAACCAAAAAAAAAAAAAAAAAAAAAAAAAAAAAAAAAATCACTGTAGAGGGGTTGTTTTCCACTGGTTAGACATGTAGGCAAATGATGCTGTCTCCATCAGCTTTTCAGAGTAGTTTGGGTAGAACAGCTTCAGATCTCCCCCCAACCCATTCAGACACAGCTGCTTTTGTTGCAGCCTCAGAACAGCTCCAAGCTTCCAGCTGCACTTGGGAGCCCCCTTTTCCCAGGCAGACACTGCTGCAACCCCCTCTTTGCCTCCAGAGAGCTTCACCTCAGAGACCTGAGCACTGATCCTGGCCCCAAATCAAAGGGTAGTGGGACCACAAATGCCTTTTCCCAAGGACTTACAGAAAATCTGTAAATTTGAGAAAGAAAGAAATTTCACCTCAGTTTTCTCAGGTATAAGACTGCTCCTACCACGAGACACAGAGCCTGTCAGGCCCTTCCTTTCTGTCTGTGGGATGTTGGGGTCCAGCCTCAGAGCCTCGGCCTGCCTGCAGTGTTTACAGAATGAGACATTGCTGCTCTCTAACAAATTACTCTGTCCATTAGTTACAGCTGCAAGCACTGCCTGGAGAAGCCAACAGGACATAGATCCTGTGCTTCTGAGATCATTAAGGCAACAGAAGACATGTGTTGACCCAGACATACTTCCCCAGCTACGTACTTGCTCCTACTCAGCATTATGGTATGCTGGACCTTGGAAGCACCCTGACTTGCATGAGAAACGTCCTCCCTCACCCCAGCAGCATGGGAATCACTCTGCTGGGAGGCTCCAACTCATCCAGCAAAGCACCAAGCAGGAGGGCAGGCAGCACTGGAGCTCCTGGGCGGAACAGAGCCGTGTCAGGAAGGGTTTACCCGTGCTGTCAGATGAGAGATGAGTTGTGCCTCACAACGGGATTGGATTTAACAGAGAAGAGCAGGAATTCCAGCAGATTTAAGAGCAGACATCAGGAAATGGATAATGCTTCATACCTTGACATGCCTCAGACAACTGGGGGAATGCATCCACTGGCCAGGCAGGAGGAAAAGGCCAAGAGCAGGCTGGGAGCAGCATGGAGCACACTGCAAACACAAATGTCTGCAGAGCCTCCCGAAACGCAAACCCTTCCCTGGGACAGTGCCTGCACCTACTATTACATGAGCCAAAACCTGCAATTTCAAAGGTTACTACAGAACATCTGGGATTAAGGTATATGCTTGAACAAGAAACATGGGTGAAAAAAGTTGCAGGTAGTTTTTACAGAGCGTGGCATTCAAGCCAGTCCCACAGAGCAGCAAAGCATGGGGCTCAGCATCATGAGCAGTGGGAGACTGAGAGCAGAAGGGAGGGCTAAGGACAGCCCAGCAGCCACCAGTGAAGGCAGGACAGACAGTGTGGAGTGGAAGGGCTAGATGAATACACTGGGATTTAACAGGAGGTAGAACTACCCAGACGGTAAAAGCCAAATCTGGTGCCCCACGTGCAAGATGTGCTGCAAGCCAGAGGGAAAAGAAAAATGCCTGGTGAAAGGAAGAAGGGATATGGCTGCTAGAAGCAGGTTTTTATCTGCCATTGCCTAGGACTAATAGGGACACCAAGAAAACAGACAGAAAAGCTAGCTAGAGTAAACAGAGGTAACCCCAACCCCTCACATTTTAAAACTTAACATTGATTTTTTAAAAAAGGAAGAAACAAGCACATTCCCTCCCAGCAACCTTTTGCACCTCCAGCACTCACATACAGGGTTGCTACTTTCTTTCCTGCTGCTCAGTCCAGGAACATGGTACTTTGCAGGTAGCTCTGAGGCTCCTGAGGATACCCTATCTTGCTGTATTTAATCTGAGAGCTGCTGTCTGCAGAGGCACTGCGAGCTACAAACGGGGCTGACTCCTTGCTGTTCAGACAACTTAGGTGTATAGTATGATGTGAAAACTATGTTAAACTATGAATATGCACATACCAACATATCCAGAGTGGATAGATAACTGGCAAATTAAGAATGATCATCAATGGCTTAATGAACAGTTCTTCCTTCTTTCTGGAGCTCGGCAGCTCGCAAGCATCTCCAGCACTCCCAGTTGCTGGGCCCTGCCTAACACAGGCACTCACTGCACTCAGGTGTTACAATCATCATCATTTCTTAACTCCTAAACTGAATTTTCTCAGTGCAGTTTCCAAGGTGAGGTTCATAATTTACCTGGGAGATCAGACCTTCTCTCCCATCACTGTCGAACCCATCCAACATTGCAGTAACCAAAATCCTTCAGCCAAGGGTGCTTCAGGCCCTTCCTTTTTATTTCAGGAGACATAAGAGACCCCAGTGCATTAACAACTATGGCTTTGTAGAAAGATCTGGACTAATCAAAAGAGCCTTCTGCTAGGGAAAGTCAGGAGAGCCATCTCCAGGCCACTGCCACCAGAACAATCTGGCGAGGCAGAGAGAAGGGGCAGATGAGAGGAATGCAGCAGACCCAAAGCACAGCTCCCTGGCCCCAAAACCATCAGAGAAGGATGCCTGGAAACAGATTAATTAAGAACTAGGGCTTTTCATGCAGTATTAGCTTGCAGAAATGCGTGACAGATGATTTAACCAGATTAAAAGGGACTGGCAAGCTTTACAAGGTTGTTTCGTATACCAGTACCCAAAGCCACCACCTGAGACTGGTACCTTGTTACAGAGACTGAGGAGAACCCTTCCTGCCCCTGAGCTGGCACTGAACCACGAGCAGACCTACAGCATCACCTCACACCTTCAATGCCTTCCCCTGAAGCGCAAGGTGCTTGTGATCCCAGAGACAGGACCCTGGATAGGAGGTGTCTATGTGTGCAAGAAAACCTGAGCAATCCCTGGGCAGAGGAGACCCTGAGGAACCTGCCAAGGTCCAGAAGCTGTGGGAAAGCAGCCCTCAAAGAAGAGGTCAGGCCCCATTCCCACCCACCCTGGGGTGCCCTTGCCCCATCCAGCAGCCCCACACTCAGGACTCAGCTATTCCCACCCACAGCAGAGTATTAATTAAAAGCATATTTGGGGCCAGAGCAGTGACTGGGATATGGCCCTCAGCACTGCACAGATCTGCTTTCATCTGAGTCATCTTTCAGTCAGCCACTAAAGCCCTGGCTGTCCTGCTGTCTGTATGGCCACAGGAGGGGGAAGCCCAGGACAGGCTGAGCTCCTCCCCACCAGTGTGGTGGGGCCAGAGCATGAGACCCTTGGAGCACATCAGCTGGGTGTGAGCCCAGGAGGACCAGAGTGAGCCAAATGGTTCATCCCTCAGGGACAAACAGCATCATGGACCTGGAAGCCAGCACTGTGACCTGGTGACAGTATCACTTTTGTGCACAGATCTCCTTGAGCACAGTTTCCTTCTGTAATCACTCCTGTACTAGGTTAATAGATGGAACTGATGAACTTAAAGGTCTTCCCCAACCAACACCATTCAATGGGGTTTGCATTCCCTCTGTCACTGTCCCAGCTGAGCAGATTTTCCTGCCTCCAAGCAAGGACCTGCAGAGAAGACCTGGGATGTGCTCTTCAGCCCATCTATTTCCCCATTCCATATTTCATGCAAGAGCCATGTATCAGAAACACTACTGAGACATCCCGTGGGGCTGCAGGGTCCTACACAGCCCTCCTGCTCTAGCCACGTTCATCACCCCACACCAGGTTCCCAGACACAGACATCTGGGATGAAGGCACACACCATGCTGATCTATGGCTGGGCCCAAGGCATCCCCCTGTGTCCTTCCTGCTGCCTGCCTGCCCCTGGGTGCTACACACTCTGTGTGTGTGTGTGTGTGTGTGTGTGTGTCTGTGTCTGTGTGTCTGTGTGTGACAGCCCAGATATGAGGGCTCAGTGCTCCTTGCACAATGTGCAGCTCAAGGGTTGAGAAAAGCCCACCTCTGATACTCTTTTGAAACAAAGAGCCCCAGATCACATCACTAGGGGATCCCCTTTCTCACCAGCAACCCTTTACAGAGCCCTTTGCCATCTCTGCTCAGACAGAAGGGGACCCCGTGCTGGGTAATGTAACAGGAGATGTGAAAGGCCAAACCATGGTGGGACCAACCCAGCACAAAGCTCTGTGCTGCTGAAACACCCACCAGGCTCTCAGTTACTTGCAGCTCTCAGGAATGCTTTGAAGTGGCTCAAACCAGAGGATAAAGCATGAGCAAGAGGGATGGAGAGAGAGGGATGAGAAGTTGCCATCTGCACTCTCCAGAGGCCCTGGGGAGCAGAGGATGCTCCTGCAGATAAGTTCTCTGAGGGCACTGGGTGCTCTTGGCACATCCCCAGATGGGTCCCAGCAGGTCTGGTATGGGCTAGCAATGAAAGCAGTTTTCTCCGGCCACAGTTTCGCTCCACCCTGGCTTGAGTGTTTCCTCTCATCTCTGCGGTTTCCCTCCCAGGGCCGATGCCCGGCAGCCGGCTGGGAACGCCCAGGAGGAGCACCCTGGTGCCTCCGGGCAAGCTGTGCCCTGCCATGGGGGCAGGAGGAGGAACACCCCCTGGGACTGCAGCACACCGGCTCTGCTCATTTGGGCACAGACAGCCCCTCCCTTGCTTTCCCTCTTTGATCCTGGCTGTCCTGCTCACGCAGAGAGAGAGAGAGAGCCCCGAGGGTTACAGCAGCCTCCCTGTCCCTGTCCCTGCTGCCAGCAACAGCCATGGCCACCCCAGAACTGCAACACCGCTCCCCAACAGCTCCGTGTACCTGGGAACCCCTCAAACACAAACCATTAAGTGGGATTTACAAGGAAGCTGGGGAAGTAAAATGAATTATTAATTCCTGTGGTCACACCCCACCCCCCCCATCCTCCCCCCCACCTAAAGCACACGCCGGGTCCTCAGACACCTCCAGCTCCAGCACTGGGCAAGGAAAGGCTGCAGGACAGCCAGGTCCTGCCCAGCCCGGCAGGATGGGAGGGCAAAAGCCGAGGGAAGATACTTTGGCAAGCAGGGAAAGCTCAACCACACCACACACACAAACTCAGGAGCCAACCTTCAGAGCAGAAACGCGTCTCCATGCCAAGAGCTGGGCTATTTTCCTCCCTCTTCCCGACTCGCAGCTCTGAGCTAACAGGCTCAGCATTCATCCCCCCGTGCCGTGCAGCACATGGGAGCAGAGGAGGGGGGAGAGAGAGACTCAAATGAAATCCAGACCTAGAGAGCAGTTTCTTTTCCTCCCCCTGCTTCCCCCTTCGTCCCTCCACCCTCCACCCTCCCCCCCCGCCTCCTCTGCCCCCCGGCTTCTGCTGCAACCACCTTCTGTCCTCCAGGGCTCAGGAGGATGGGGAAAAAAAAAAAAAAGAAGGAACCAGCTGAAATCCACCCGGAATGTGGGTGTTTCTCTTCTGAAAGTGTAGACGCTGCTGGAAAGGTAGGATGGCAGAGGCAGAACACAACACAATAGAAGATCAATAGCCTACCTGAAATCCGGTCCCTCTCCATTCCTAAGGGATATATTTAGCATCCGCGTGTCACTGCCGTCCCTTTTTTCGGTGGCGCCCCCTTCTTTCCCCCACTCTCCCTCCCTCCTTGTCTTGCTTCCTCCTCCTCCTCTTCCAAAAAAAGCTCTTTGTCTGGTCTAATTTCTTCAATCTGTTGTAATCATGAATGCATCCAAATTACCACATTTCCATGTGCTGATCATATGTTTGTGCTCCAAACTGAAGTAGCTTTGTCTCTTTGAAATGAAGAGAGGAAGAGAAAGAAGGGAGAAAAAATAAAAAGGGGGTGCATGACCCAAAAAATCCCGAAACTCCCTGTAATACTCCACCAGGCACAGGAACACTGGAAATCCCAAGTCCTCTGTAAAGCAGTCTTAAAGCTACAGCATGAGTGTGTCCAGGGGAACTCTTCAGCCTCCACAGCTCCCTCTTAACATCCACCACAAGATGCTTGGGGAACTTGCCTCCTCGCAATAACAGAGCAAACAACTCATCCAGTTTCTCCAATCTCTCCCTGCTTCCCCAGCCTTATTTTCCTGCCGTTTCCTCTATCCCCTCCTCCTTCCTTGGTTCCAGCATTTTAAAAAGCACGCAGATCCTGCTTCTTCCCCCACCCTGCCAGGTCTGAAGTTTCGATTCATGCATAAACTATTCAGCTGATGAAGGCTGACTTCATTCCAAGCACAGCATCACGGGCTGCTGCTGCTACTGCTCCCAGGCAGGACCCGAGCACCACACATGTTCACCCGCCCCTGGAGAGCCTCGGCTGCCGGCCCCGGCCCCGGCTTCACCTTCCCCCCCACCGCAAAGGACGGAGAAGGGGAGGATTTCTGTCTGCAGCCAGCCCAAAAGCGATACTCAAAGTTTCCGTCCTGGAGAGAAGCTCCTGGTCTTCTCCTTGGTCCCACAGTGGAGCAGAGGTGGGATTTGAGATCACTTTTCCTTTGCTGTGCTGCCTGGGCAGGGCACAAGGGGTAACAGAGGCAGCGGAGCAGCCCACAGAGCCTGTTGCCAAATCCTCCTTTCCCTGGCTGGGACAGAGGGATATAGGGCTGCAGGGATGGGCTGGCCCCACGTGGAAACTTCCACTTGGCCAGTGGCCAGGGCTGGCAGCAGGGACATCACGTTAGCACCTCTGCTGAGACAGTGCCTGCAGGCACAGCACTGCCCAAACCACCCCACGAAGCCCTCCCGTGTCATCCAGCACCAATTCCTATTGATGTGCAGAGCCTGAGTCACCCAGACAGATGTGAGGGCACAGGCTCTGTCCCCAGAGCTGGCAAACAAGCCCAGCTGTGGCCCTGCAGCCCAGACAGGGATGGCAGATGCCAGCAGGGAGGGCAGGGTTGTTACACAGGCCAGGGGTGCTGGCAGGACCCTCCTCTATCCTGCACCTGACACGGGATGTGTTTTGCCCCCAAATACTCAGAGTGCGTGTGGAAAAAATGACAAGTGTGGTAACTGGGACAGAGCCTGGCACTACCCCCATAGCAGGGGCAGAAGGATAAATAGCTTGTTGGCTGGATGAATAAAATGCCAAGCAAAGACTGGAGGTGTCACAGGGACTGCTGGGACAGTCAGGACCTACCCTGCATTGCTTTTCAATACCTTTCAATCAACAGATTGCCCAAGCTGCTGGGAGGCAGCCTCAGGACAGTCCATTCCTTAGGGAAGTTTCTCTCAAATCCCCAGTGGGTTATTCCCTTGGCAGGGAGGTTTAGAATCCTTCCCAAATTCCTGTTTGCTATTAAATCTCTACATATTCTTGCTGCCAGTGCCTAAGGCACCAGAGAGGGGACAATGAGCAATATTTTCCCATGAACAGTATGAAACTGTGTTTCCTGTCTGAGACCTCCAAGGTGCTGAACACAAAGCAGGGACCCAGGGGAGCTGCACAGCCCCGTGCAGCACAAAATCCACTGCACTGCCACCACTGAGCAGCCTGCATTGCCGAGATCCTTCTGATGGAGAGGAAGGAAAAACCTAAGGGGAAGTATCAAGAAAGGAAGAAGGTAAATGCAAAGGAAGAAGGGATGAGGGCAGCACAAGCCTTTCAGTCTGTGCACTTTAACCCTTAGGTGACCAAGGGAGGGACAAAGCAAAGGCATCATTTCTTGGAGGGCAGAGAGGCACTCAGGGAAGTGAATCCAAATGATGATTAATGCACTTGAACTTTAAATTCATAAAACCTTCAGGTCAATGCTTTCATTCAAACTCCAAGTCCTCGAGCAAATTTTAATGGAATCTCTCTGAAGGTGCAGTTGTGTGTCTCCATTTGAAGCTGTGCTCCCAAAGCTCTCCTGTCACTGCCACAGGCAGCAGTGGATGGGGGGTGCTGAGCCATGCCATGCACAGAACTGGGGCATTGGAGTGTGCTCCCCAGCAACCTGCACTTTACGGGGCTGGAGGTCCCCACCCTCCTTGGGTTTTGAGAAGCTCTCACATGATGATTTCAATGGGTATTTGGTGGTCTGTGACTTGTGCAAGTCTGTATAAACATAATATATATTGTATTTCCTAATGCTATCCTTAAAAGGGTTGGGAAATCAAGCACACCAAGAGTTTGGAGAGGGAAGAAATAAGATCCTCCCCTGTCTGGGTATGTCTTGTGGGGGCTTCCAGGCCCCCTAAGGCTGTCTTCTGGCAAAGCCATGAGTACAGGGAAGAGGTGGGAGCAACTTTAAGGAAGCCTCTGCTATCTGCCATAAAGATAAACCCAATTTCCATTCACAAGCAAGAAGCTAAAATAAAGCTGGAGCCTTGCTCTGCTGCAGCCCTGCACTTGCTGAGGTTGGTACAAGGGTGCTCACTTTCCCTTGCCCCACACCTCACAGGTTTAAACATTACCATGGGTGTCAGCCAGCAGGAAGCACTGCCAGGTACAGAGAAAGCTAGGAAGGAAATCACATGAAAGAAAGTAAACCAAAGCTCCAGGCTCAGTTGGAATTTTCTCTCTCTCACACACCTCTCCTAGGCTAGCCCAGAAACACCCAAGCCTTTTGCTAAGCAATACACTTCTTGCTGTGCATCAACATGCAGAGGGGTCAGGGAAGGTGCTGGGAAGACACCACAAGGTCACCTCCAACCACAGACTTGCCCCAGAGCCCAGAACATCAGTGAGCAGCCAGGAGGGGATTTAGGACTAGTGACACTGTCACCAGCCAGAGCAAGCAGCAGCCACCATGGTACAGACACCTGCCAGGAATCCAGATAGAACCTATTTGCAATTCCTCATCTGCCTCTCAAGGTTTATGCTGTGATTATGATCCTGTGGCATTCCATCTGACCAAAGAGTTCTTTTTTTTCTACCTAGTTCACACATGGTCACAGCCAGTCACTTCTTCCAGGCTTTTGGCAAACCTGCCAGGTATCACCTCCTAACCCCAGCCATGCTGCTGAGCCAGCTGGGAAGGACGAACACTGCAAGTCTGTGCAGGGATCAGAGGTTCCAGCTGCATTGACAAAGGTGCCGGGAAGCAGCCAGAGCAGCCAAAGACCTGCAGGGCCTTCCCCAAAGACCTGCAGGAAAAATGGAGATTCAGTTGGTGGTTTCACAAGCTCAGCTGTCTATATAACCAGCAAGCTGGGAGGAGAGTACAGAGGGGGAGGGCTGTGTGGCAGAGCAGAGCAAACCTAAATTAAATTATGTCCAGTGAAATATTTTCACATGAGGAAATACAGGTCCAGACTCAAACAGTTCAATCAAGTATTACTCCATTATACTCTCTCTATGCCATTTAACCCCAGGCTGGACCCAGCAAGTAAATGACAGTACCTGAGCCTCTGCTGGCTGTGTGCTCCAAGAACCTTTCATTTACATTTATATGAGCCTTGAGGATGGGGAAGAAAGAAAACAAAGGCTAAAAATGTCCTCACAAAAACAACTCACAAAAGAAAAAAACAAGGACATCCCCTTCTTCCCAAGATACCCTCTGAATGCTGCTGCCTTACTCTTTGCCAGTTTTTGTTTCTTTATCCTCCTCTCCCAGCTGGGCAGACATGGAGCTGCCCTGATCTGGATGGCAGCTCTTGGCTGCTTTGCAGTTGTTGCCAGCCACTGCTTTGACCTTTCCTGATTATTTCTGTACTTGTTCAACACAGGGAGACCCTCCTGAGTTACTGCTTTTCCTGAGACAAAGACCACGTGTGGGACATAGGAGTCATCACCACCCAGAATCATGTATGAGAGCTGTAGCAGGACTGCTGAAACTGCACCAGTCCATCTCTGCTCCTGCCCTGAGCCCTTGAGATGATGCCTACATGAGTCTGTTCTGTTCCATCCCATCCTGTGGAGAGATCTGTCTTTAAAGAAAGCTCCTGGCTCTCAATCTTTTTGCCTGAAAGCCTCAAACTGCTGAAAATCCCTTGCATATCCTCCCCAGGCTCTCCACTCGTGCTTTAACACTCATGTGCTGAAATATTAACAGCAGCTGGCAGTGCAGAGCCAGAGGCAGGAGGTGAGGCAGGAGGACTGGACACCCACACTCCCAGCAGACTGCATGGAGTCTCAGATAAATGTTAACTTTCTCACAATCCTCCACTTACATTTTCCTCCCACGACTCCTCCCTCCCAGCCATCTTGCCCTCACAACACTTTGCTCTTCCCCGGCTTCCTACTTGAGTCCCTAAGACAGGGGAGTTACTCCATGCCTCATTCCTCACTGAGCTGGAGGAAAGCTGGGTTCCCACTGGCATTATTCATTATTGTATTTTCTCTCTTGAACACCAGCCATTTGCTCTACACCCTCCTGTTCCTGGGCAGGTCACTACAACAACTCCTACCTGGCAGAAGGATCCATTAAGGACCAAAGTTTCCAAGACCCACCTGGATCTCAGAAGCAGATAGTTTAAAGGAATCATAGAATCATAGAATCCTAGGGGTTAGAAGGGACCTCGAAAGATCATCTAGTCCAAACCCCCTGCCAGAGCAGGGCCACCTAGAGTACCTTGCATAGGAACGTGTCCAGGCGGGTTTTGAATGTCTCCAGTGAAGGAGACTCCACGACCCCCCTGGGCAGCCTGTTCCAGGGCTCTGTCACCCTTACAGGAAAAAAATTTTTCCGGATATTCAACTTGAACCTCCTGTGCTCCAATTTACACCCATTACCCCTTGTCCTATCACTGGTCACCACTGAGAAGAGCCTAACTCCATCTCCCTGACACTCACCCCTTACATATTTGAAAACATTGATGAGGCCACCCCTCAGTCTCCTTTTCTCCAAACTAAAGAGACCCAGCTCCCTCAGCCTTTCCTCATAAGGGAGATGTTCCACTCCCTTCATCATCTTAGTAGCTCTGCGCTGGACTCTTTCAAGCACTTCCCTGTCCTTCTTGAACTGAGGGGCCCAGAACTGGACACAATACTCCAGGTGTGGCCTCACCAATGCAGAATAGAGGGGGAGGAGAACCTCTCTTGACCTACTAACCACACCCTTTCTAATGCACCCCAGGATGCCATTGGCCTTCTTGGCCACAAGGGCACATTGCTGGCTCATGGTCATCCTCTTGTCTACCAGGACCCCCAGGTCTCTTTCACCTACACTGCTCTCCAGCAGGTCAGCCCCCAACCTATACTTGGACATTGTGTTGTTCTTCCCCAAATGCAAAACTCTACACTTCCCCTTGTTGAACTTCATCATGTTTCTCCCTGCCCAACTCTCCAGCCTGTCTAAGTCTCTCTGAATGGCAGCACGGCCTTCCGGTGTGTCAGCCACTCCTCCTAGCTTAGTGGATTTTACTGCATTGCTGTAGTGCCACCCAGCAGAGAGGTCCTGGCTTGGGGTGGTGCAGCCAGAGGACACCCCCAGAGGCTTGCCTTGCTTTAAGTCCCTATTGCTGAAGAAGGGCCAATCCATTGAGGGAGTGAAGATAATCCAGAACTGGGCAGATGACCCTATTTTGATTTAGTGGCAGAATCATCCAGGCCTGACACTTCTCTGAACATCATAACATGCTTTCAACCAGAAATTTCATAATAAAATTTATACTTCTAGAAATAAAAAATTTACCCCAAGGAAAGGCTGCTTTATCAGGTCAGTCAGGAATGCCTCTTGCTTCTGCTGCTTTGCTTGGACCACACATTGCTTTTTTTTCACCAAAATCTGACAGAGAGACTGCATGACCTGCAGGCCATCCCTGAACATCCCCAGAGCTTTATCCACTAGCCCAGCTGCACAGTAGCCTCAAAGGCAAATCATCTCTGCAACCAAGGGCATGAAAGGCTGCACTCACATCTCTTTTGCAGTCATAGACACAAGACAAATATAGCAAGGAGTAAATTGGTGCTCTCTGCCTAAGGTACAATTAGGGGGTTTTGGTAAACACAAGGCATTGCTGGATGTGCTGGACTTGGAGGCTCAGAAGATGCCTGTGGTGGGCAGCCAGGGCTCAGGAATTTGCCTCTGCCCACGTGATGAGGGACACCAGATTTTGAGGGGAAGAGGGAAAGTTGAGCAGCCACAGTCTGCTCTGCCAACATGCCCGAGAACAATTTGCAAACTGACATTTCAGCAACAAAAAATGAAGAAAATAAACACCAGGGAGAGATGCACATATTCAGCTGAGAGAACTGTGGCCACACACAACTGCTTAGGTGAGCAGCCCTGGGTGAGCTGGCACATCCTTACCAGGCTTGGACACACCAGCCCTCCTTTCTCCTTTGGTTTCTTTATCCCTTTCCTAAGGGGACAGGTACAGCACACACACATTTCCATAGCTGTCCTGTTGACACCTTGCCTGCTGAAGTGTGTCCTTTCATTCTCCAACCCCAGGAGGGCTCCTTTCCTCAGGGGAACCCTGCAGAACTCATCACCTCTCAGCAACAAATCACATTCCAGTGAGGAACAGGACTATCTAAAAACATGATCAGGAGCCAAAATCTCCAAACATTACAGAGCATTAAATCCTTTGTCATTCCTGAAATACTGATTTATATTTCACTGCCTCTGGTTTCTTTTTTTATTTTTTTTTCTGCTTATTGGGACCAAAAGAGACTATACATGAGACTGGAAATGAATCATGGGTATTCTACAGAAACAGGACAAGCCAGTGCTCAGTGCATCCCCTCGGGAGCTAACAGGCCCATGGCACCTATCATTATTCCTTAATTTTCTAGCTGTGCTCACAAGTGCCTCTCTCACTATAAGTACTGCACATTTCCTCCTGAAGCACGTGGGAGCCCCACAAGACCTTCCCAGGCAGCTTGGAGCCCACGTGTCTGTGTTATACAAGCACCATCCTCATGTGTCTGTGCAGGAACCCAAGCATCTGAATGAAGAGCAGTCAGTTCATGTCAGCTTCTTGCTACCTGGAGTTGGGATTTCCTGCAGAGCTGCAGCCATGGACTTGTTGGGATGCTGCAGAAGGGACTCTCCAGGCTGCCTGGTGACCAAGCTTCACCCCAGTGACCAAGCTTCACCCTTTGCTACTTTGCCCTTGTGATGAGAAAGACAATGAGATGAGAACGACGAGAAAGACCCAGAGGAGATGTCAAATGAGGGTTTGTCAGGAGGGAGCCCCAGGAGACTGAGCAGGGCATGTGCCTGAGGATGCTGTTTGGCACGGAGATCCCTGCAGCTGGAGTGGCCAGTGTGGAGCTTGGAACAAAGGGGAACAGAGGCTGCTCAAAGCCATTCATGACCTCATCTAAGGATACATCCAAAGCAATGAGGCTGCAACCACAGGTCTCTTGTTAACCCTTCTGCTGCCCCACCAAAGTGAAAGGCACAGTTTGGGCTGTAACACCACACTGCAAAGAGCTGATGTACAGCTTCCAGCTGGCCCAAAGTGCTGAACTCCCACCCTGCACCCCAGTTTGGCAACAGGAAGCTAAAACAAGATGAAGTAAAGGTTAGGGCAATCTGAAGGTCTGGACAAAAGTTCCCAAACTCAGTTTGCTCAGGCAGCATGACTGTGCTGTGTGTGTGGTGGGTAGCTGTGTCTGAGCTGCAGTAGATGTGCAACAGTTCTGGCAGCACGGCCCTGGGGGAAAAACTTGAAGACCTAATATTTTTTTACAGTGGTCTGAATTAGCTTATGTAATGGTAATCATGTGCTCTCAACTAGGGAGCCCCAGGCTCTTTTGGTTATTTTTATCTCTTTTGTTTATTTCCACTGTTCTGATTAACCTGCAGTCTCACATAAAGCAATGTCTGAAGTTTTACTCCTGCAGACTCCAGGTGTAAAGGGAAAAGATGGTCCTCAGGGCAAGTTACTAACTCAAGAGATGGAAACACTAAGATCTATTGCCATTATCTACTTTTAACTCGCTGAATGAATGTGGAGCATCCCAAATTAGTGAACCCTGCTGAAATCAGATGCTGCAGTATGATGCCAATTTAAGCCATGCCCACAGCTGTGTTTCAGCTTTTGCACCCACCCAGCCACACATCTTTCCATTTCAGTGCCTATGGGGAAGAATCCTTGGATTCATGGGCAATGCAAAAAGCACAGCTTTCACCTTCCCTGCTGCTCTATTTACCTCTATGATGAGATGGGAATATTAATAACTATTAAAGGGAAAATGCAAGGCTTAATTAGGGATAAGGAAAATAAAACAAGAACTTATCTGTACATGTCTTGTCAAAATTTTAACTTAGGACTATATTCTCTCCACTTCTATTAAATCCCAGCTACCAGCTCCTGCAGAGACATCCTGGGTGTGCTGGGCAGCATGGCAGGGCAGTGTCATCCTGGTCAATGAGGTCCTAGAGTTCATACCCTAATCAAAAGCTCACAGGCTCACACTACAACCAACACCTTGGACCCATCTTACTTGTCCTACGTCTCCAGCCCACACCTGTCCACCTGCTGGGATTTCTGGGCTCCTCTGTCTGCCCCCATCAGCCTAAAGGGTGGACAAGGGGCTGTAGCTGGCACAAACACCAAACAGCCTGGCACGGGCCTCTCTCTGCTTTATACCCAAGAGAAATATTTACACAGCGTGAGACAAACTGCCCTGACAAGGATTTGATGACATCAGTGAGTGCTCCTTTCTAATGCAACCCAGACCACTGGTCTTGAGCTCCATGTCTCTCAAAATTATGCCCTAGGCTTCCAAAAAGCACCGAGACAAGTTGTGGTTGACCCTCAGCCAAGTGCTGATGGTGCAGAAGTGGGGCCGCTCGCGCCCTGTCTTTTTTGGATGGAAAAGCTGTGCCTGCCCTGGACTGCAGCTGGCCCTGGCAGCCTGCCCCTGCTCCAGGCAGCCCTGCAGCCAGACAAAAGCTGAAACAGGAAAGCTGAGGCACCTGCTCCCCACCCAACCCCTTTGGGACCCCTCAGGAACAAAGCACCTGACCCACAGATAGCACCAATGCAGGAGCAGTTCTGCATCCTCCCCACTGCTTTCACCTCCACAGAAAAAACCCTGCAGTTTTAGCTAAACCAGGACACTCTACCTTTTTCTGGACCCTCCTACCTTACCCCTGCCCGGGAAGTTCCTTCCTCTTAGCAAAAACTGAATTGTAGGTTGGAAAGAAATCAAAGTGCAGAGCACAGCTGGCTGCCTGAGATGAATATGAAGCTGATTTCTTCCAGTCCAACTGCTCTGGGGCTGTTTTCTGGCTGGCTGGGGAACACATCTCTGCTCCAGATGGCAAATGTCAGCAAATATTTCTCACTTTTAAATTCATCAGGTACAGCTGAAGGAAAATGAAGTGGGAATAAACTTCCCTGACGTGCAGAGTTCTTAAGTCTGCAAAAATATTACCCTAAGCTGCTCACACCAAGCAAGGGTGGCACCTTAGGGGCCAAAATTCTGAATTCTGGTTCTTCCCACTCATCTCTAACTACATCTTGAATAGACTGTCCAAACCACTCACAAAACTCAACCTTATGGGCATGGTCCCATGTTCTAATTGATGGGGGACAGTGCCAAGCCCTGGTCATCTTCCTTGCTTACCTGGAACTATGCAACAGGCCTCACAAAACAAAATCCTGCAGCTCCAAAGCCCTGGAATTGCTGCTCACTGAGCAATGCTGAATGCCAGTGCTGTACAAACACTTCAAGGGGACAAGAAAAATTATGAGCCACAGATTAAGGTTTCCAAGAGAGGTCAATATCAAATCTCCAGGTTCATGCCATCACTGCATGCCCCAAGGCAATAGGTGGGGTGCAAATGACTGTAGCTATCTAGATCCTAGGAGCTGGTGGCTACAGAACTCCATGTCATCTCCTGCTCCATATTCTGGGTGGCAAAAAACCCAAAGAAACCCCCTCCCTTCAATGCATCACTTAGAACCACTGTTCAGTCATCCCAACACCAATTCATCTTCTGCAGGGATAAAAGCTTCTGGATACAAGGCCAGATGTGCAGAGAGGAAAAACTGGACCCAAAACAAGGGGAAATTGAGCTGCAGTTATATGGAGTCATAAATATTTACTGCAATGTAAACTGGAGCACTGAGCTGCTCGTTTGGTTTTCACTTGAAAAAAAAATTACAATTTAAAAGGTTTCTCACCAGAAAAGTGGAAAGTATATAATTAGAGTCTAAAGAAAACAAGATTGAACAAATGCACTGTGTCTTTCAATTTAGATGTAGTTACCTTTGGAGCTCTACCAATTCCCCTTTCTGTCTTCCGAGGTACTGTATGGAAAGAAGCACTGCCAGGGCTGAGACTGCAACTTTGTTTTTGCACATACAGAAGATAAACATCCACTTCAGCTCCGAAACTGCAGCTGCTGTGCTGGTGGCCGACTTCTGAACCATCAGCTTGAAAAGGTTGCTCAGGACTGAGCAGTCACTGCTGCAAACCTTTAGCAGCCAGATCAAAACTGGGACTTAACCACTCAACACATTTTTCCTACCATTAGACATCAATTTGGGGTGCAGGGGCCCACGCTGACCCTGTTTACATCCTCCCAGCCACACATCACAGCATTAGGGTTGGAGATGGTGACACTGCATGGCTGTGAAGCTCCAGAGTCACCAGGACAGCATCACTGGGTAACTACATCCCCTGGCACCCTGGTCCATGAGGTGAATACCTGTCCCTCTGCTTGTCACTGGTGGGTGGGGATGGCCAAGCAGGCAGCTCCCAGCTCCCAGGGCATTTAAGCAGATGCTGAAGAGGATGTTTGTGACTCAATCCCCTTTCCACATCTGCTGATGCCTTGATACAGCAAAATGCTGAAGTCACCACTCCAGGAAGGCATCCCGAGGGTGGCTTTCTCTTCCCACCCACGCAGAGGGAAAAGCTGAAATCAACTGTTTTGATAAATCCATCTGGGAGCTGAGACAGGATATGAGGGCTGAGAAGATGAATTGAAAGAGCAAATTGAGCCCCAAGGGAGCAACTGTGAGTGACAGAGAGACCAAGAGGATGGGAGTAAATGACAGCCCTGAATCAAGTGTAGCAAGAGCAGGGTGTCGAGGAAGCCAGGAGGGTTCTGGCAGGGACAGGCTGACTGCAGCAGGGACAACTCTTAACATCCTGGAGAAAAGAAGGAGGCAATGCCAAAGGGAGGTTGCACATCTCAGAGAAACAAATGTGACAGAAGATTTCAGTTGCAACAAAGCACCTGCTAAGTTGAACTTCTGATATATAAGGACCTGATGCCTCCCACAGGGGTCTGGACCTTTGGAGCAGGACAGGGGGGCAGACAGGCCCAGCAGAAAGGGCATGCAAAAGGAAAAGACCAGAACTGGGCTGCCTTTGTGGAATCTTCTGCTTGCAGGGGATAATTTGGTTGATGCAGTTAAGCACCAGACTTGTTTCTATCCCTGGCCAGTCCCAACCAGTGCCACACACACACACGTGTGGAACACACAGACTCAGACACTTGCAAACACCAGGGCTTCTGTTACTGCTTTCCTGAAGCTGGAAAACAACTTTTTCAAGAAAGAAACCCTCCCACCTGCTTCCTTCTGAATCAGAAACAGCTTCCAAAACAGTAAGCTGCAATTAGGAGTGCAAATTTAGTCGCAAGCATATATAATCCATAAATCTCCATATCCAATAAAAAATAATAGCTAAGGAGAGTACCAAAGAGCTGCTAATTACTAAAGCTATATTTCAACCTCAGGCCATTCCTGCTTTCTGTTACGCTGTGTCAGACCCCTTGAATTGAGATGAGGCTTTCTAATTATTCTCACTGGCTCCATTATTCAGTAAGTAATTAATCTTTTCTTTTATATTGCTCTCTCTTTTCACTTTTTTTGATATATATATATATATACACTGCTTTTTTAAATAGACTGCTCTCTGCAGTGATCAGCAGTCAGCTTGGCCTTCCAAACCATGGCCAGCGAACAGCAGGCAAGAGATGCAACTTCCAAGAGTTACCTCTTACATTCTCTCCTTTTATTTTATTTTTTTTTATTGGATGAGGAAGTTACAAAGTGAGAAATTCATGCAGCTTACTTGGACTTATCTGGTCACTGGGTCTCCGAAGTCTCCCACTGGAGGTCTGTGTGATTCCTAAAGCAAGAAGAAGGTTTGAATGGGCCAAGGGAGTTGATGGGAATAAAATCTACATATTCAGAGCAATCTGATTCACATGTGCTGCATTGGAGAAAGAAACAAGGACAACTCAAGCCCCTCTACACCATAAATGATTTTGAAAGACAAAACCCTAACACACCCATCTCCTTCATTCCCACACAGTGTCAGAAAGTAATCAGTAACTCCCAGGCCCCTGCCCACCTCTGAGCTCAGACTCCAGGCAGGACAGAACCTTCTGGCTGTGGCAGCATTTCTAATCCATCCATTTAGCTCCTCTGTCATCCTACCTGCTGCCTACTTGTAAAGTGGTGACTGCCACAACACTCATTTCCCAGGCATGCTGAACAACCCAAAAGTCACCATACCAAATCCTTGGTTAAAACCCAGCCATATGCAGAAACCATATGCTGACGAGTGCCTCAGTTTCTCTTTTCTTGGCACAAAAAAAGTGGACTCAATAAATGCATTGAACCACCTCCTGTGGGATCCTATGCTCTGAAGCTACCCCAAATGTTGTGATTTCCCAATAAAGGGATTCCTGGAGGCTCTGGCATCTCAGTCTCTGGTGGGTCCTGGTGAAGAGCAGCAGTTTCACGATGGTGTCCCCCCCCTCAGATACCAAATGCTGGAGCCATCAAGCTCTAGAACAGAGCCCCAGGAGCTCCTCAGCTCAATACAAACCTTGCCTGAGCACACCAAACTTTTGAATCAGGATTTCTGCCCTGCAAATAGGTAAGAAGCTCCCCAGTTTTTCTAGTGATGTTTTTTTAATTCTATTTCTTAAACTATCTTCTCCCTATCTACCAGATTTGTTGTAAAATAAGCACAGGGGTTAAAACAGCATAAATGTGATCTGTGACATTGCCACAACCTTAGAAAGCCTTGTCAGCTGGAAAAGTGCAGGCTATTAAAGAAAAAAGAAAAAAAATGTATAAATTGCAGGAAAACTTTTATACCACTGAGCCTTGGGATGGAAGGAGAGGCAAAAAAAAAAAACAAAACTGCCTGGAAAAGCAACATGGAAAAAGTATGTCACTCTCAGAAGCCTCAGCTTTTATATATATATATATATATGCGCATATGTATGTGCACTTTCTCTCTCCCTTTCCTTTTCTAACATAAAAAGCCTCTGTGCCTTCCACCTTCCGTGGCTGAACCACAGGGCCAGGCCCTGGGCAGCAGCACAAGGAGAGCCCCTGCCCAGCACCACCCGGAGCCATCCCCGGCCAGTGCCATCCCCAGGAGCACTGCCAGCCCAGGGCCCAAAATAGAGCTGGGACTGTCCACCCCCACACAGGAGCACCCAAAGCTGTCCTCTTGGGAGCTTTGTCTGCATTGCAACAAGGCAGGGCACAGAACACACAGCACTCAGCCTGAATTTTCTATCCCTGACAGAGAGAGAAGGGAGGAAGTGTCCAGGAGCTTGTGCCCTAGAACCAGCACGGTCCATTTTAAAACATTCTTTCTTCTGTTAAACCCAATCCCTGATTTTTTTTGCTGAATTCTTTTTTCTTCCCTTCTAAATGTCTATTTTCTTCTTTGGATGCTACCGAGAATAAAAAGGCAAATTTCCTCTGCTCAGCTGAGTTTTAAATGGAATTTTTTTTCAGGAGAGCTGCAGGAGCACTCGAGCCCTGGCTCTGCTCCTGGCAGAGAACCCACACCTCTGCCTGGGCTGCGTGGGGGCAAGGTGCAGGGTGGAAATGTGGCTTTCATAATTGCTCAAAAAACAGAGAAGAATGTCCCGTTATGGGTGGCACCCTGAAGAACAGATATGCAGCCATGCTGAGCTGGTTAAACACAGCCTTTTATGTTCAAAGCTTTCATTCAGTCTGCGGCAAAGCAGGACGGAAGCAGAGCAAGGAGCTTACAAGCTTGGACAGGATTGCACTTAGGAAACAGGCTTTATCCCCTTTAGCAACCACTCCAGTGGAAAAATACACACAGGGCTCTGAGCATACAACATGGCAGAGCCATCAGAGCATCCAGGCTCTGGCTGAGCTTCTACCTTTTATGCAACGTTTCTGAGAATTTGCTTTACTGCCCTGTCTCCTAGGTTTTCTCTGGGGATCTGTAATTACTATTCACACCCTTTTTAAAAATCACTAAATCCAAAGCTGGACAAGTTGAATCGATTTGCTCTGTACTGCAGACAGCTTTAGAAGGAAGTATTTCTGACAGCTTTTGCTTCAGCCCCTGTTAACAACATTAATAATACATAATTACACTGTTAATCCCCTGTCAACAGAAGGGAAAATAAGGAGCAAACACGGAATTTCTACAGGCTCGCCAACACCTTTACAGTGAACCTGGAAAGAGGGGGCAGCTCTACAGATTCAGAACAGAACCCAAGCCAGACTTGCTCTTGGTGATGCCCACTGCCCCTCCATCAAGAGATGATCCTGTCCTGGAAAGCAAATAAACAGCAGGGAAAGCTGCCAGCCTGGCAAGAGAGAAGATGCATTAAAATAATTTTTTAAAAAAGTAATAAGAGAAAGCAACAACTAAAAATATTGTGTTCTGAGCAGACTGCCAGGGAGCCAGCAACATGAGCAGGACCAGAGAGCATCAGCGTGCTGAGCACCATTGGGGGTTACCTCTATTTATAGCATGGAAGCAGCAGGCTGAGTCCCCGGGTGGGGCTGCAAAATAAAAATCAAAGGTTTACCCCAGCCACAGCATCCATAAGTCTTCCCTCTTAACATAGTTCAAACGCCCTCAGGCCACGCCATACATTTATTGTAGCACACTGGAATAAGAAGCAGAAGGAAGTGCACTTTATTGAGCTGAAATGAGGAATGCTTCCCCACGTCCCCAGCAGAATTACTTCAAAATGGAAGAATCCAACAGTTAAAAATCAGTCAATCCAAGAACAGTTCATCCAACCCAGCGGATGTGCCGCAGCAGGACAAACTTACGACATTTGCAGAGCTTGGCCTCACCTTGGCTCACTGGCTGAGCAATATTTTTTCATGTTTTATAATCAACGACTAATTCTCTCCAGATCCCCAGGCTGGGACCATATGGCACAGCAGAAAGGCAGCAGCAGCACCAAAGGACATTGGGCTTCACCAGGGTCTCCGGGGCTGCTGGAGCCAAGAATCACTCCAGCTGGGTTGGGTTAGTGTGAGCAAGACCTCAGTCAGGCTCGTGTTTAAATCACTCCCTCCAGACAACATTGGACCAAAAGTTCTACTATTTCGTGCTTCTTGCAGCTGCTGATGCAACACACCATGGATGGGAAGAGTTCCAGGAATGAAACAGAAGCATTCTCTAGATACTTGCCCCAGTACAGAGGATGGTGCAGGGCAGCAGGGAGATGGAATCCAGAGTGTCTGGAGAACCCATCTTTTCTATGGTGTGGCTTTTCAAGTTCTCTTTGGCAAATCTGAATCTAGTGGCCCCAGGGAACCACTGGAGGTGTTCAATGCAGTCAACATGTATGTTCTCCAAAAGGGAGAGACACCCCAAACTTTGGGTATGCACACAGCAATAAGCCAGGCCACTTCAGATTTATCTTCTCCCCCCAGCAAGTGATCCATGCCACTGCATTCATACCATGTACAAATCAAAGGAAGAAATGAGCAATTTCCATTACCATGAGAAACCACAGGGTAAAGACAAACAATGGAAGATGTAACCCAGGAACTTGCTTTCTCTACACAGTCCAGTAAAAACAAAAAACAAACAAACAAAAGAACGCAAACCAAACAAAGGTCCTGTTAGAAAGGGATGGGCCAAACCCATCAGGAGACATCCCACACTGTGCTGGAGTCAGCAAAGCAGCATCAGCTCAGCTGAGCACTGAGTGTGACCCTTGCTTCTGTTAAATGTTTTTTCCAGTGGGTCAGAGCTCAGTTTCCTTCTTCACCCAGCATGAAGGCAGCAGGGTGTGTAGACAGCACTGGAGACTGGATGTCTTCATCCAAGATCAGTTTCCTCCTATGGACATATCCATATTCCTGGCTCCTCAGAGCTATCTCCTGGGGTGCTCAGGTCTGGGCCAGGCCATAGAGCCTTCCCTGGACTCTACCAGCTTTGGCACTGGGGTGGTAGGAGAAATTCCAGCAGAATGACACTCCAGAGGTGTCAACAGCTCCTACAGAACACCAGTGTTTTTAGAGCTGGCTTCCTCAGGGGCAGGATCTGCACCAGCCTGCATATTATAGAGGTCTCTACTTTGCTTCCCTGATCCATCCTGCCCTTTGCCACCTCCCCAGGCCATCCCTGCTCTCTGCAAGGGAGGATGCATGATGACAGCAAGGACAGCACCTCATTTGTCCTGGAGCAGCTGCAGGGCTGCAGAGGTAACAGTGCAGACTGCTGGGACACTTTTCCACTCCGTGTCAGGGTGTGTATACCCATCACAGTTAGGACCATCTGCTCAGGACCATACAGGGTGTGACATTTCTCTCCTTTTACCTATTTCACAGGTATTATATGGACAGTGAGCAAGAGAATTCCCTTCAGCAGTTGGATTTCATCCTGCATCACATAGAGAAGTTCTAAAATCTCCTTAGATGAAATGGCTGGAGGAGACTTCATCAGTAACAAGGCCTGGAGCCACAGGGTACATCCACCACCTCAGTGGCTTCTCCAGCATCCCAGGACAGCTGCTGGACACTGAGCTGCAAAGTTTTAATGCTGCCCTTAGAGGTGGAGTCCTGCACACAGAGCTGTGGGTGACAGCTGGGGACAGGGGAGCTGAGGACTGCAAGGGAGAAATGTGTTTGCAGAGTAGCAAAGGAAGAAGAATCTGTTGCTTCAAGCAGGAGCACAATGAAAAACACAATTACAACTTCACTTCCATTAACTTAAAATCCACTTGCAACATTAACCTCAAAAGGAATATGCTTTTTTTTTTTTTTTTTTTTTTTAAGAGGGAAAAATTCATGTTCATTTTCAGCGCTAATCAGAACCATGCACTGAATAATAAAAGCCACTTTTCCAGATTCTGGGTAATAGAGACTCTTTACAAAGAAGCTGAGCACAGCTAGAAAAAAACCCTCAGCCCATGTGCATGGTTTCATTTTGGATCAAATATCTCTGGCAGGAAACTGAGCTTTCACTGGGATGGAGGGATGCCAATGGAACGGAGGGGCAGAGTTCCAAAGGGGCAGTGATTGCTGCCTCGGGAGGGGAGCACAACCTTCTCCAACAAATGTCCACCACATGGGTGCACCAACAAGCTGCATGTGTGTAGGTCAAAGCCTAAGTGCAGACCCTAGAGCCTGCAACACCACAAATCTTTTCAGCATCAGGCTGGGTCCTGACAACACTGCTCATCAGCACAGTACCAGTAACTCAAGTGGAGCCAGGAGTTCAGACACAGAAAGAACCCAGCCTGAGGTTGAATTACAGATAACCCTCAAGAAAACCACAGGAAAACTGGCATTAGGGAGGTGCAAATATTCCTACCACAATGTTTTACTTCTGGCAAGTGCCAAACACATTCTGACACTAAAAATATATCCCAAAAGCTTGTGCTAACAATAAGAGGCAACAATAATTAAGCCTCAATTTTTCCAACATTAAAAAGGTTTCCTCCAGCCCAGCATTGCCCTGCCCAGAGCTCCTGGCCACAGCAAAAGGCAAGGTTAGATAGAAAGATCAACCTTGAACGTGGTGGTAGAAGACAACAAGGAACCCAGCACTTTAATATTGGCTCTAAATTCAGGCTCTGATTCAAGCTTTTAACTCAAATTAAACTGCAGTAGTTCTCAGGAAATCACTTCATGCATCCATAGAGCTCAAAGACAGAAAATTGCCTCGACTGACCTGCAAAACCCACACCACAAATTTTTACCCAGTCATCCTGAATTCAAGCTTGTGCTTAAACCAAGCCTTGGCTTTTCAGATACATTCAACCTCGGTGTCAAGATTAAAACATTACAGTGACCCCAAGTGCTTTGCCAAGAGGCTCAGTAGCAAAAATGCCCTTCAACCAGCACAGAGCTGGTGGCTTCTCCCCATGCTTTTATTCTGAGGTGAGCAAACTCAATCCTTAGATTTCCACTTGATCGAAACAGCAAGATCATTTCACCACTTTGTGTGATCTCCTGTTCTTTACTGCCCACAAATCCCTCGCAGCTGATAGTCATTCATAGATACACTGGACAAGCATGAAAGCACAAAACAAAATTAGCAGAAGCAGTTTTTCATATGAGAAGGCATCTTAGTCATCATCTGCAATCCTTCTGCTGAGAGGGTTTCAGTCATCTGGCCAGGCAGCAGAGGGGATGCCCCAGCAGCACACTGCCACACCAGATGACTTCTACAAATGCATATTTATAATGCAAGTATCCACACAGATTGGAAGGGATTGGAAAAACAGGCCCTTTGTCCATGCTGTCAGTTTAGGTGGTTTATGTGTTTCTTTTACTTAGCAGCAGGAGGGAAGGGAAAAGTATTTATAAAGGAAAATTGTTCTTGTGAAACTCTACTGATTGGAAATGGGGCTGATAGCTACTGTCAGGTCTAAAATCACTTGCAGTTGACTGCTGAAGCTGATGGGACAAGAGAGATCTTGTCTTTCTAGGTTTACCCTGTCTTCACCACATATCATCATTTGCTCACAATTCTTGGCTTCTGAAATCCAAGGGAGAAGCAGCAGCAGGACCTGCAATCTACAAATACAAATCTACATCTCAAAGCTTTTTCACTAACTGAGGGGTTTTGCAAGGGTCCATCACAGAGCTCATGATACCATCATGACAGCAGCTTGGAGCTGGGCCTCTGTGTTTCTGCAGATTTGTCACATCCCAGCAGAGGTAGGAAGGAGGGAAGGTGTCTGATGAACACTTCTAAGCTGCAGCCTTGGTCAAAGAAGGAAATCACCAAACTTGTACATTAACCAACTGCCCCAAGGGCTTCAGCAAGGCAGACATGTGCTAGGTAATGATTAACATTAATAGCACAAGAGTCCTCAAGAGCCTAAATGGACAAGGGACAAGGCTTAGCAGGCAGGGTACTGTGCACACAAAGAGCAAAAACCCATCAGTGCTCATCATTTGCCTTGCCAAAACACCAGTTAACAGCACCCAGACTTCCCAGTATACCCGACTTGCTGAGGTTCATCTGGCAATGGCCATGGCTTAGTTGGAGAAAACCAGTCAGATTTGAAGGAGAGGAAAGGAATTTTAAAACTGCAGTGTGGTATTTCCACATGGATCAAACACTCCCAAGACACCCTGCAGCTCTCCTCCCTACAGCCCTGTAATGCTCTGGCTCTGACCACACAGGAGAACTCCTGGTGCAAATTTCCCATCCCAGCATCTGGTTCTTTGCTGCACTCTGACACCCTGCACAGCTTCAGCACACTGAGCAGCAATGTGTTACTTCTGAGAAAAAAATAAAATCTTCCTTGCTTAGATTTTAAATCAATTTCTTGCCTTCCTGTAACCTCAATGCAGTCCAAATTTTATTTTTCAGCCACGGCATTTCCTCACTGACTGCTCACTGCTTGTGTTTCAGACACACAGAACTCCCAGAATTTGTTTCAGAGAACTCCCCCCACAGCAAACATCTCTGGATTTATCATCGGAGCCCTGCAAGCCTGGGGCTGCCATCAGGATGTAATACAGACCCCTTCTGTTTGCCAGGCTCTGAAAGGCAAATGTTGATTTTTCCCAGAGAGGGATGGGGGTGTATAAAGGAGGAAAGCCAAGATCAAAGAGGCAGTGGCTCACTAGCCAAAGGGCTGCCAGTGACAAAGGGCAAAGATTGGGGGTTCTCCTGAGCCTGGGTAACCCACAGGGATGACCCAAGCCACCAGGCTGCTTGGCCAAGGTCTGGCAGTGTCTGCAGCTAACAGGACATCCAAAGCAAACCTGGCCACCTTGTCCTCCCCAGCCTCAGGGAGCAGCACCTCCTGCACAGCTGGAAGAGATAAGGGGCAGCCTTTGGTTTTCAGTCCAAAGACCTTTGGTGTTGAAGACATCACAAAGGGAAAAGCTCAGCCAGGGCCTTTACTTAAATGCAAACATAAAGGCTCATTCCAGACTCACAGCAAAATACTCTTTACCTCCATGCATCGGGAGAACTGCTCCAGCACAGGCATCTAACAGCTGGATGAAGGACCCAGCAATGGGTGAAAGAGCAGCCAAGGGACCACAGTCCCTAAATCCCATTCCCCTATGAGGGGTCAGCAGTCAACACCAACATTACATTTCCTATGATCTCCCTCTCTCCCCTCCAGTCTCTCTCATATGAAGCATTTAAAGACATTCAAAGGAGGACCAGGTTCTCAAAAGTAATGATTATCCATGCTGAGCCCAAGCCTGCTGTACATCAGCATAATAAGGAACCTAACACAGAACACTAAATCATTCTGCATTTCAAAACAAGATGCAGAATCAGTACTTAAGTGTTAGTTTCTTATCAGCTTATCCTTTTAAATCTATATAAGGGACAAAACAAGTCTAGACCCAACACCTACCTGTCTGCCAAGCCATGCTCTCCAACAGCTTTACAGAAGGGAAACAGGAAAATTAAGACTAGGTACATTTAAATAAGCCTCAGCTGTAGGAACCACCTCTACTTGATGCTACTCCATGACTGCACACTTCTCTGCCCAGATACCAAACCATCCCAATGCAACTCATTCCTCTAATGGGTTTCTGCAGCTTCCAGCAAGGGAAAGACAAAGGGAAAGCACCTGGTACCACCAAACAGCTCAGCCCTGGCACAAGGCAGAGTGAAATCCCTGCTGGCACAGGTGAAGAGCATCTGAAGTCATGGAGCAGTGCCTGCAGCCTCTGAGGAAGCATTTCTCTCTTAAAAGAGGGCTCACACAAGGAGAGACAAAGCCTGGTCTGTAGGTCTGGCTGAAAGGCAGCATTGTGCACTGCATGGAGGGTGCCATGGGCCACAGAGCTGGGCAGCACCAGGTCCAATCCACAGCCCCTCCCTCGAGTAACTCACCCCAACCATGGAAATGCTCAGCCTCCACTATGAAAATAATTGCAACAAAAAAGGGAGTTGCTATTTCTGAAACAAATACACAGGTATGCACAGGACTGGGATCAGCTTTGTGCTGATGTGGATTCTCCCAGGAAAGCTCAGCCTGCACCTACTGAGCAACCCAAACATCTGTGCAGGCTCCAGCACTGTCCAAACCCTGCACTGTGCTAAGCAGCAGCAGGAGAGAAGATTCCCAGCATGGAGAAGCTTCAAGATTTGCACCTTATGCCATACATAACAGAGCAGGCTCTGTGTGACCTGCCCTGGTGCATGCTCAGCAAAGCTGAAAGATTTTTCTCTGGAGGATCAAGTGACTTCTGATGACCTCTACACCACCACCAGAGTTTCTCAGGCATGTGACATCTTTGTAATCAGAGGACTCCAAGACCTCCTGTCAAGAGGGGATCTTTGACACTGTCATGTCCCTCCAGTCCATGCATGTCCCAACCCTTTGTTTCCCCACCAAGAACATTGCCCAGGCAGGAGCCATCCCCCCCTTCCCCTGTCCAGAGCTGAGGGATCAATGAGGGCCCAAGGGAGGATGCTCTGGAAGGGGTGTTAGAAATTCCATCCTTATCTCCAGAGGCTGAGATCATGAGTAGAAAATACTTCTGTGTTGTCTCAGCAAGCTTCCTGCTGGCACCCCTCTTCCTTTCTGGGAAAGCATCTCTTTGGGAACAGTGTTGGAGCCAGAGGAGAATGTTCACTGGTACTACCTCAGTAAATGTAGTTACCACTTCTGAGACATCAGCCCTGTAATGGTGCCTGTCTGTAGCATGAGGAGCTGCAGGTCAGGGGAAACAGCCCCAGCTGCCACTTCTGAAACAAAGCAGTCACTGTCTGTACCACTGCTCACTGGTGGCCACGTGCTTTAGTGTCTGCCAAGAAAGGATGTCCCCTGCTTAGGGTGATAACCAGAGGTCTCCAAAGGCCTGGATTTAACTCCTTGCTCTGCCACAGATACCTGTGAGCCTTGAGGGCAACACCTGCCTGAACATTTGCACATTAAACCTCTACACAGGAGCCCCGGATACCCTCAGCAGTCAATAGAGCAGCCAGGCACTGCAGCCAGTGAGTCACTTCCACCCCAAAATGGAAATGAAAGAGAGATTCATCTGAGAGCCCCTGGCTGGAGAGAGGCTGCAGGGAGCAGCTCTGACTCAGAGGCCTGCTTTTAGATGACTCAACTCTGACAAAATTGAATTCCAATTTTTTTCTTTTTTTCCAGGCCTCAGTCCTCTGTGATATGGGATATTATCTCTCCCTGAGCTTGAAGATCAATGTCAGGAAGATTGAAGACACAGGAATAGGAAGCACTTGGGTTATCTGCACAGTCACCAGACAAGGAGCAGGAGTCAGGATATCCAATCATGCCCCAACCTGGCCACACCAACTGAATTAAACAGCTTGTTTCCTCAGCAAGAAAATGGAATGAGTGTTTCTTTTCACAGAGAGTTTCATTTGGGAAGGCACAGAAGACAAGACAGCTTTTATTCACACTGTGCATCCCCTGGAGGAGCCCAAAGCCCCTCTCTGTAGGACTTGGTGACACCAACAGAGAGCAAGGGCACTGGCCAGGTAGCCCCATGCTCCAGGAGAAGCTGAGAAACAGCCCCATCCCTCTCTGGAGGGAATGGTCACCACTTCTGTCCTAGGTTTCCCATGTGTAAACAAAGCATTAACCTTCAGGGCTCTTGGGCATCTGTCACCATCAGTTTATTTCATAAGAAAATTAAATTAAAAAGCAACCCACAGCTGAAACAGTGTTTGACCTTGCAAAGATTACAGTTACATGATTTGAAAAGCAAAGGGCCCCCAAAGCAGAGATTTCTACTTAGTTTATAGTCTTATTTTGCCCATAATCTATAGGGAACAGGGCTTGGATGCTTCCAGGATGTTCTGAGAAACTATGCCAAGACAGTTTTTAATCCAAAGCCTGATATCCCAGCTGTGTTTTGAGCTAAGGATAGATCATTCATTAACCATCAGAAATGGAGAATGAAGTTTTAAAAGATGAGGATGATCTCAAGTGGAGATGAAATGCCAGTATGTTAGAGAATATTACAATTCAAATTAATCCTGGCACACTAGAAATGGGCAACAAGCAGAAAACTTAAAGATGCAATGTGATTCAGCAAGGACCAGTGCAAAAGACTAATCCATCCACAAGATTTCCTCAAGTTCAGGGTTGCAGGAGGTTCTTCTGAAAGATTCATATCCTACATGGGCTGAATCACCAGATTTTGTCATCACTGGCCACAGAAACAGTGGTGATAAGTACTCCAGGCAAGTTCTTGCAGGAGGGTGGGATGGAGCTGATGGCAAATGGAAGTGTGGAAGGGCTGTCAGAGCCCTGTAAAGCAGACAGCTGACATCAGCCAAGCTCAGCCCTGGGAGGATAAGTTCACCTTGTACAAGATCAGAATGAGACCATTTGCAAACCATTATCTCTGTGCACTGGATCGTCAGGGAGAAACCCAGCAGGTGCCAGGCAGAGCATCTCTGCTTCCAGAGCCCATCTGCACTTTGCCAGCCTGTCTGCCTCTGGCCCTGCCATGCCCTTAGGATTCCCTCCTGTGCAAGCCAGGACAGACCTACCTGAGGAGAGCCAGATAACCTGAGCAGGCATGGCCAGCCTTGCAGGGAGCAAGCAGGCTGTTCCCATCAGACCTGCAGGGCTGACTGCTTCCCCAGCCTGCCCCCAGCCCTGCAAGCACAGAAGTTGTGCCAGAACCTTGTGGAAACCCTCAGAGATTCCCCCACTCCTCAAGGTTAGCAGGAGGTCCTCCAGGCTGTGTTAATAAGTCCTGAAACTGAAGGTTCCTTGGAACAGGACAAAGTGCTGTACAACACCAGCTCCAGGTGACAGCCAGGTGTTTGCTTAGAGAGACACAAACAAACCCACCCTGGAGGGCCTTGTCCTCTCCTAAAAATTCCAACAAGGTCACCTCCAGATGGACAGCAGGAGGGCATTTTCATGTAAAGCATCTTGCCCCTGTGCCTGCCCTGGCAGCTCACAGCCTGTGGAGAGGACAACGCAAGAAAGGAAAAAAGCCACAACTCCTGGCAAGTACCTGAGCAGCCTCCTCTTCACAGACAGGCAGAGGTTCATTGCCATACTGAGCACAAGGTGAGTGGTTTTAGCACCTTATCTCCTCCTTTTCTGACCCACTGTTCTCCACACAGTGACACCTTTTGCAACAAGCCATGTATATTTTAAAAGAATTTGCAATTTCTGGTCCAGAATGCTCCTGACCCAAGAACCCAGTGTGGGTTTTTTTTCCTGTGGTTGTCATTGCTGGTGTCCAGTTGAGAAGAGTTAAAACCTCACACATAATAAGGGCTGCTATAGAAGGGACATTGCCACGTGTAGGGGGCTGGGATGTGTCTGAGAAGTTGCAAGGGATCCCCCTGCCCTCTACCTGTGCTGTGATTATACAAGGGAACACTGAAAACAAGGCTACCAAGTGCTCATGGCACCTGTGCTATATTCATGTGAAAAGTGGGACCCTATGCAGATGCCCAGCCTTGCTGTGAAGTGGTCACAGAGCAGAAATCATCACTAAAAAAAAATTCTTTCTGCACTTAAGAGAACTCACACTACCTCACTGAACTATTTACAGCAGGAAAATTCAACTGTAAAATCATTCAGCTGTTACTTTTTACAGCTCTTACTTTCTCAGAGGCTATCACAGCTCTTCTCCTGCTTCCCATCCGCTACACCCCAACACAACTTCTGCCTATTGCAATTTGTTCTAGCACATAAGTCTTTGAATAAATTGTTTGTCTTGATGGTTTTCCTTCCATCCTTACACGATTTGATGCTTTCTGTTCTTTCTTCACTACAGTGAGCTATCTTTGGCTCAGAAGCACAGAATCTGCTTCACCTCCTCTCCCTGTCTTGCCCACCTTCAAGTGCATTTCTGCAGCTTCTACACTGAAGAAATCTCTAATAGATCTCCCCATTCAGACCCCAGGGTAAAGCCCAGCAGGGCCTGGCTCAAACCCTGCCCCTGGGATGTCTGATGATGCACAGTTCATCAATGAAGTTGCTTCCTTCAGAACATCTCTGCTCCCTCTCCAAGCCCAGCAGCACTATGTGCTGGCTCTGCATCCTTTTCTCATGCCCTTCCAGGCCCAGCCCTGCCTCCTGCCTTTCCACATTCCCCCATCCTTCTCCACCAGAACTCTCCCAGCAAAGCTTCTGTTTTTCCATTCACCCACCCAAGCTCCTGAGTACACTTAACCTCCAGGAAACACTTCTCACCCCTGCAATGCCTCTCAGTAGCCATCTATCCACCAGCCAGAGAGGCTTTGGGCATAGAATTATCTCCATAGGGTCAAGAATTGGGAAAAGCTTTATTTTTATCCAGGACTAAAGTCAGGTTTTCCTCCCAGCTATGATTATGTCCCAGTCTAACCTCCTAGCTCCTTGCTTCCCAGTGTCTGGAGCCACTAACCCTTCTCCTGTGTTACAAATTCTGCCAACAGCAGCCAGCAAACTGCCCACCAAGGAACAGGAGCAGTTTATAAAAGGTTCTAATGCAGACACCTGCAATAATAAGCACCTCACCCATTAACACAAGAGGCTTTTCTGGCCTTTACCCATTGCCAGGAGCTCCCATACTTATATTCCAGGCCCAAAGGACATAAAAGGCTCAGTAAGATCTGAGCATTAATCCAGATACATTTGTGAAACAACTTTTTACTATTCCCTCTCTGCTCAGGCTCAGCCTCAGGGCTCTTTGTTTTTCTCGCGATGCTTAAAGACTTTGTGAAGCCAAACAAGAAAAAAAACAAAAAACCTTTCACCCACAACCTTTCTCCTCTCCCCACCACACAGACACTGTCTGACAACCCTGATGTGTATCTTAAAATATAGGTACCTGATGCTGATTTCCTAGGGAGCAGCTGGGATGTGAAGGAGCACATGGAGCAGCACATGCTGCAGAGACACATTTGAAGCTTCCTCAGATGGCTAAAACTCAGAAGGATAGAGCTTAATTTTCCTGAAATTAATCCATCACTCCCAACAGTAACTTCAGAAATCAGCTGTCAGAGTGTTTCACATCACTGTTGGAAGTTTTATCTGACAAAAACCCACTCCAAGAAATAAATGGCAGCCTTGCACTGCAGCTGCCAAGTGGGACAGGAGAGACCACCCAAGCCCTGACAGCCCCCAGCACTGACATCCTTCCCATGCTCAGAGATGGGGCTCACCAACTGAAGCATCTCACTTGTCAGTGCAGCCATTTAGGAAGGTGTTTACAGATGCAGATGAACGACAATTAATATTGAAGGGCAATTAGCTATGTTAATGTTAGTCCTCCAGGCTGCCCAAGTCTGAACTGTTCAGTAAACACTCAACAGCTGAGTCAATATATCTGCTCGAAAATCTACTTGAAAAAGAGGAATTTCAAAGCCCATGGCAAGGTGTGGTGCTTTGGTACAGCTTTGGCACAACTCAGGCTCACATTTCTCTGCCCAATTTGATAAAATTTGCTTTCAAACATGTGAAGACAGGACACCAACAAGAGAAAAAACCTTTACACAACAGACAGGGCTGTAGAAGCACATAATAAAAAGGCTGAATTTAAGGAATTCCTGGTGCTTCTAGCAATTGAGTTTAAGTAAAAGCAATAGAGCACCTGTAACTACTTGGAACACTGAAACCCAGCAAGGTCAGAAACCTCCCCAAAAGGAAACCAGAGGATGAGGAAGATTACTGCATGTCAGGATTAGACTGGCAACATCAACTTTTAATACTTCAAATTAAATTCTACAGAGGAAGCAAATTGTTTCATCCTCATCCCTACTGATTAAAAACAAGTATTTCTGCTTTTAGTTAAAAAAAATAAATAAATTGAAAGACATCTTGGAAGGAACATGAAAACTGAATACTGAATAGCAAAGCAATTACAGAGTGCTAATGGCTGACAGCCCCTGCTCACAGAGATGGGTGGGTTGGGAGGTCCCTACCAGCTGAGTCAGTAAGGCAAATGTGGTATCTGTAGCCCAGAGCTGAACCTTTCCTGCAAGCAAACCAAAGCCTCCAGCCTCAACTCAGGGCTTTTCATCATCTTTAAACTCACTTGAACAAACTCCTGACACCTCCCATGGTCTATCACGTGTAAATCCTTTGTCCTGACTTGCAACACACCAAGTTCTGTTATTCATCTCAGCATCTTTTATTTGTACATGCCCAGGCACTTACAGCTCAGCCACTGAGTCACTCAAAAGCAGCTCTTGGCAGTAATAGCTGAGGGCATCTTGTCCTCATTTCCTTTGTTTATTCTGTTCATTACATGGAGCTATAGGCAAAACCCATTTCCCTTGATAACATCAGAACGAAAGCACAAACTTGCACCCAGGGGCTGCTCTTGAGGACCAGGACTCCCAGTTCCTCAGCCTGCAAAGGGAGGTGAGTGCTGGTGAGCTGAAGGAATGACTGGTGCCTGGGAGACTCTGCCCCTGCAGCTGCTTTGGGTTCAGCCCCTGAGGCCCCCTGGGATCTTCCCAAAGGGAGCTGGTTCCTCTGCTTCTTGTCCCTTAGCAAGTACTCTCTCTGCCCCTGGGAACCAGAGCCTGAGCTCCTTTAGTCCCTCAGTCCCCAGAATAGCAATACTCCCACACCAGGAAATCACAGACTTGCCTGAGCGTTACCATGACCTTTGGATCCATTATGCCATCAGCTGTCTTCTCCCTCTACACTCCTCTAAACAAATCTCAGAGCTGCACAAAGTGTTTCCTGAAAACAATACTCATCTGGCATGGACAAAGGAAAAAAAAAAAAAAGGAAAAAGGAAAAAAACCTCTTTTTCTGCTTGTTGCAACTTGCAGTCATCCCTCCAGTTTAACTTCCACCTGCTTTACCTGGGAGCCTTGAAGGCAACATGATGTTTGAAATAAAAGGAGGGGACAGCATTGAGACCCTTTCTGCCCAGTACAGCCATCTGCTTTCACAAAGACAAAACTTTTCCTTGCCTGTTCCTCCCTCTGTCATCCCCCACTGATGCTCTAGGGGTGTCTGAATCACACTGAGCTCTGGGGTGCCCCATCTCCCAGCAGCTGGAAGAAAAGCCTGTGCCAGCACCCAAATGATGAGTTACTCAGAAAGCAGCAGCTTTCCAGGCAGCAGTGACCTTCCCTTTTCAAGACAAACCCTTTAAAGGGTGATTGAAGCCACCCTTTACTGGGAAGTCACTGCAGACCAGTGTAGGAATGGACTGACTCACTGTGCCTCCTCTCTCCCACCACACTGCAACGTGGCAAGAGACCCCTCCAGGGAATAGCAGCTGCTCAGCCAGGGCTGCACAGGCAAGGTTGCTCCTCCTGAGGACACTGGAACTGGGCAGAAAGGAAAATTCCTTGGTGTGTTGCTAAACACACTGGTCCAGCCAGTTCTCAAGACCCCTTGGGACAGGTGGATCCTGTGTGCCACCCATGAGCTTACAAAAAGCAAGCAGGGACTTTGCATGTCTAAGCAACAGGTTAAATCTTCACAAATTGCTGTGATGCAAAGTTCTCTCTTCTCCTGACTTTGCCCTGGACTTGGATCCCAACTTATGCTTCAAAATCCCTACTTCTTGCTCAAGAGGGGACAGGTTAGCCTCATGCAAAAAGCTCCAACAACCTGCACCTGCTTTGGGGAGGGATTTCCCTGCCTCTGTGGCAACATCTCCCCATTCCAAGTGTCACTGCATCTTCTGACTCACCCTGGGTGGGCACAGCAAGATCATCAGTGCTTTGGGGAGGTGGATAAATCACCCCATTGGGCCCCACATGGCTTTTTATTCTCTTCTGCATGTCTGCACGTTGTGGGGTTTTTTTGGCTTTCTCCACAGGCTGGATTCCCTTGCTTCTCTCCAAACTATTTCCTAACACATGTTTGGATGTTTTGCTACCTGAAGCAAAGCTCTAACACTGTCTACACATGCCAGCCAAATCTGGCAACAGCAGAGAACCCAACCACAGCCATCACACTGATCCTGCCACCCCAGCACAGCACTGTTACAGGAGAATTTTTCTGTAACAAGATTACATCAATCATCACGAGCCATCAGATTCTGTTGACATTTATGGCAATATGTTCTGTCAGCATGCAAGTAAAATATAACAATCCCACTTTTTGATTGGACATCCCATGATCCCACCTCAATTTTTTGCAGGAAGGAAGCAGAGAGGTGAGCCTGCCAGGACTGATGCCAGCTGCCATCAACAACTCTTGATATCTGCTAAGCAACAAAAACAGCCTGCAAGGCCTTGAGGGCAGCTGAGAACAATCTGTTCAAGGATGAGGACACTTTCATCCATAGGACACTCCAACAATTGGTAGCACTACAGGAAAATTACAGGCTTTACTACCACAAGAGAAGACAGGAATATTAGAAACCTAATTCTCTAAAGCATACCTTTTTCATTGTAAAAGTAATCAAAATAATTGCTAAAGGCTTTTAGCCATTAACCACACAACACAAGCCCAGGCAATGCTGCCTCTTGGCCATGGCATCATCCAGGGAGCAGAGTCAGGGACACTGCCCTGCTCACGAGACTATAGCAACACAAGAACAGCACAGAAAACGTTGCCTCCAATAAACCAGACACAGGCAGATAACCAGCATGCTGGGATCTGCTGGAAGCTGCCCCACACCTGTGGCCCCACCTCTGTCCCACTAAGGCCATGGGATGAAACAGAAATGCCAACACTTCTGGGTGCAGCAGATTTTTTCTGCTCCTGTTCTGCAGATGCCTTCCTGCAGACCACTGGGATCCTTCCTACCCAAGCTGTTTGCACAGACACTGCACAGCCCTGCCACCAGCTTCTTCATTAACAAGTTTGTAACCCCAGGACTGCCAGGGACTGGGGTCTTGATCAACAGCAGCCAAAAAATCACAAAGGAGACACCATGGATCTGCTTGGGCACATCAGGCACAGGCAGGGCTGTTTCAGGCACAGATAACAGGCAGAGATGGGGTAACAGGACAGTTCACACATCTGAGCTGGTGGAAGCATTGCTTGCATTGAAATCAGGCTTTAAGCAGACAGAAGATGAAGATCCAGCTTCTTGGGGTTGGCTGCAAAACCTCAGATTTTTATTTTTTTCATGTTAATTTACTGGCCCAACAATGCAGGTTTGGGGGAGTAAAAGGTAGATGTGAGTTTAAACCAGAGGAAAATGGCTTTTATTTTTACATAATTCAAAACATTGAGTTCCAGTGCAAAATGACAATCTAAAATTAAGTGTTTTTGTTGGATCCAAGCAATGTGTCTTCCTTGATACTCTCATTTTACCAGTGAGATAAATAATTAAAAAATTAAATAAAAAGCCCAAACAACTCTGTTTATTTTTCATGGCTTAGACAAACACAGTGCCAGCTCACTGCCAAGAGAGAGAGTTCAGTTCAGAAGAGAACAATGGGGCTTTGCCCCAGCCAGCAGCTCTTCCAGCAGTGAGGTTAAAAGCCATGGAGGGAACTGCAGTGAAGCCTCTTGCATGCTGCATCAGCCTGAAAAAGATCCAACCTCAGTTTTTCCAGACCATCTCAGAAGATCAACTCCAGCCAGAGATGTACTGGGGCCTCTCTCAACACGCAGCACTTATCCAGACACAGCCCTGGATGCTTTATTTTTTGGGGAGGGGGGTGTGTGCAAGTCTCCCCACTTCTTTGTACTTTGACAAACTCCTTCATTTTCTGCCAGATGAGCACTTGCTGCAGTTCCTGTCCCTCTGCTATCACAGTTGCACACCACAGCTCTTGTTTCTCCCCAGTAAGAGCTCTCTGGTTTTTATGGACTGGCTGCAGGTAGCAGAGCAGAAGCAGGGAGCTTTTGGGCAGGGTACCAACCCAGTAGCCCCCTTCTGCCTTGTGTAACCTGCATCAGAGCTGGAGCTGCTCAGCATCTGCAGGAGGCACCAAGGATGGGTCTGGAGCAGGAGGGGATCCTGAGACACCACAAACCCACCCATCAGAGGACAGAGCTCTTTCCCCAGAGCTTCCCAGTTCAGATAATGCCAACAGCTCCAATCTGACTGATAGTCTATTGCAGATGTTTTAGAGGGAATCATTTTGCAGGTCATGATACAGCAAATAAAAACTGTTCCCACATCCTAATGGGAGGATCAGATCACAATTTTCTGTTTCTTGTGTATTTGCTCCTACAGCCTTAGCTCATATATCAGCAGTTATTCTGCTCTACATGCCTGAGCAATAAATTAGAAGTCCATAGTTCAGGTAAGGGTAGGTCACACATAACCACTGTAGATCATTTTGGAGGTACAGTAATTAGAGCAATCCTTATTTCAGTGCATGCCAACACCTTACATAAACCTGAAATTGCAAGTAATCTTTGGCCTAAGCAATTTACACCATCCTTGAAAATACCTATAACTCATTATGTCATCATGAATCCTGTCCATTGCTGCTTTGGAGATGCAATTGTGCTTGAGAAATGGAAAATGAGAATTAAAAAATCCTTCAAAAACAGTTATTCCAGGACAAGTAAAACATCTCAGGAAAAACCTCTCCTTTCCTTAGGCGTCTGAAAAAATAGACACCCCTAAAGTAAACACATTAAAGCTGGCTTCTAGAGCTGTTATTGCTCATTTTTAACCTGTCATGCAAAATACTTTTTATATTCTCCTCTCCCCTCCTCTTACCACTGCTGCCAGGAAGTTCCAGGGGAAAAAAAAGCAGCACCGGGCTGAGCTACACATGCCTGGGGCTATGGCACAAAGGTCTGAGCCTCTCTCTGCTGGTAAGAGGTAAAGCATTCAAAGGAACTCTTTATCCCAACCACACCTACATGGCATGTGCTCAGAAGTCATAGCAGGGGGGTAAAGATTTTCCCTGAAGTATTTTAGAAAAGGTAACTCTAGCCTGGGGTGCAGCCTGTTAGCAGGAGAGCACTACCACAGCCTGGTTGTTGTGTTCCCAGAGGATGGGGCTGGAACTTCAGCTCAGGGAAGTCGAGTGAGATCCTCCAGGGAAGTTCAGCAGGATGCAGTCTATAAAACAGACCCAGAATATACTGGAAAGGAGCAAACAAGGCCAGTGAGGGATGCTCTCTAACCTGAAAAAGTGTTAAGAAGATGCTTATTGTTTCCTTTTTTCATCATTTTGGGGAGATTCTCAGCCAAGCATTGCTTTTTCAGCCTTTCAGGTGTTGCCAGCATCATGCTTGTGAATGCAGTCCTTGCAGCCAAGAAGCCACACTGTCACATCACCCGTTTCTCTGGCAGTAGAAAGCTCAGAAGCTCTGCAATTCTCATGCCTCAGAGAAGCACTCAGGCTTCCCAGTAAAATTCCCCAAAGCAAGCCAGCACTGCTGTTCCCAGTTTGCAAAACCAACCAACAGGTTTATAGGAGGGAGGGCTGGCACTGACCCACACAGAAGTGGCAGCTCCCCAAAGCACCCTCTCCAGGGTGGGGGTAATTCAGGAACCTTTCTGCCCAGGGAATAAGCAAGGTAAGGCTCCAGCACAGCACTGCCAGGAGCTACAACAGGCAGAGCAGACTTGGCAACATGCAAACAAGAGCTGCTCCGAAGAGCTGCCTGTGCTTTTTGTAAGATGTGAGGTGGCCACAGAGCAGTTATTCAGTGCTTCAGTGTAGTGTATCCTGGCTAGTGAAATTCTTCTGTTTTTTCCTTCAAGAGCTGCAGGGTACCAAAGGAAATCTCGAAGGAAACACAGCTGCAGTCCCTGGGGAATTACAGGTACTGAGCAGATGTCAACCATCCTCAGTTGCTACACCCAGCCATGGTGGGTTCAGACACTGACTAGAGACATCAGGGGGGTTGCAGTGCCACAGCTTCACTCCAGCACGATCAGCCCAACACAAGCAAAGCAGTTAAGGACCACCTGGCCTCATCTGCAAGAAGTCATAATATCTGGTCACTCAACAGTGACAGCTTTTTCTCGACAGCCAGCTAACTTCAGACATGTTCTGGTACTGCTTCCCTCTGCTCCAGGGCATCTTTAGCCATCATCTTCACCTCAGGAGGACTTAACAAACAACAGTTTTTTTCTACACACGACCATCAACACCCACTTCCACCCATTACAACAGGCCACATATCCTACTTAGGCTTTCTCAGGTTAACAGCACACAGCTGGTACAAAACCTCCCTGGCAGTCCATTTAGGGACACTAACAAGAGAAGAGAAATGTGCAAGAGGGAAACATGACTAATTAATTTTAACAGCAAACAGGTAGTGGTATCATTCAGGGAATTTTCCAAGTCAAGACAACCCCCCAGCTCCTGTGGCTTATGAGCTCAGGCAGAGCCCAGCTGGCCATGATGTGGCTCACAGTGTGGTAGCTGCCCCAAACAGCCCTGAGGTGACTCAGGACATCAGAAAGGGGCCAGCACGGTGACATTGCATCCCTACAGCAGCCAGGGTGAAGCTTGCACAGCATGGGGTCATGGAGCTGAGCAAGAATAAACTGCAGAGCAAAGCCCTGTAGCCAGAGAAACTGCCCAAAGCATCTGAGCCTTATGGAGTTAGCAGTGAACCTTTTGTAAGAAACGTGGCAGCTCAGTCATACGCCAGCCACTTCCCAGGACTGCTGGCAGGATTTCACAGAGGCTCCGAGAAATTATATCAGTCACAGTTGCTTGGTCCCTTGAGAGCTCAGGGAGCAAGGAGCCTGAGAGAGCAGAGGGAGCAGAGCCCTCAGCTTGCAGGGGAAGGCCGGGAAAGCTGGAATGAGAAGCAGGGAGAGTCCACAGCATTAGGGAATCCCAGCTCTTCCACACCCAATTTGGAATCTCCCAGCCCCGAGGGCAGCCCATGTCGCACACAGTGCCATTGTCTTGTTTTAATTTCAAGCTGCCTGGCGGTACTGGAGCTCAGCCCGTACTGACACGGGTGCTGGGTGCCAGGAACACCGAGGTTCGCCTGAAACAAGCTGCCTCCCTCGAACCGTTTTGCTTTTTAAGCCTTACACTGATCATAAGGATTGCTCATATGCAGACACTCACTCCCCTACTGCTACAAAGCCACTGGGAGGAAAAAGAGTTTGTACAAGTCATGCTTTGGGGGATCTGTTTAACTCTTTTTCCCGGTGCAGAAACAAAGGGAGGGAGGCAGCGGGGCGGCCACTTGCTCACCTGAATACGAGGATTTCTTCATGCCGTCTCTTCCAGCTGTGACATGGGAGCGGGGCCAGCTGGGCAAGGCGTAGCGGTGCTGGGTCCCTGGGGTGCTGGGTCCCTGGGGTGCTGTGCCGCGGGCAGGATCCTTTTGTTGGCAGGGGCAGGGCCGGGGAGGGGACGCGCTCTCTGCCACCGCATCCACGCGAGGGGCAGCCCAGCACTCCCATTAATTAGCACACACCTTTCCTAATCTCCCACACAGCTATGGGCTGTTCCAACTCCCCTGGCATCCGCAGGGGTAGAGCAGGGATCGGTCTTCCCAGCAGCTGCATGTTATCCCCTGGGAAAACAAAGAGTCCCCAGGGAATACTCCTGCCATCTCCCAGCTCTAGAATTCCTCATGTATCGAGCTGGTGCAGCAAAAGCAGGAGAGGGAATTTTGATGCCTCCAACCCGGCGCACCCCATGGCTTTGATACAGCCCTTTGCTGCCGGAGAGACTCAGGTCAGCCCTGCTCTCAAATCAGGCACTTGGGAGTCCAAAGTGCGTTATTGCTGGCCCGGCAGCGGTGCAAACACCTTTTACTCTTCCAACCCACACGTAAAAGGACTCGTTCGAGGCTGTAAATTGAGCAAAGTGCTTGTGAGGTCTTAGAACATGGAGAGAGCCACGTGTGAATGGTTCCTTACTGTTCTGGGGGATGCAGAGAGCCACCTACCCCATAACTCCATAAAAAACCTGGGGTCTGGCAGCTCCCCCAGGTCCCTGGGGAAGGGAAGGCTCCGTGTTGCTATTCCTCATGTGCCTCAGCACCCCGAGAGCTGCCACGCTCCTGGTCGCTGCCTGGTGAAACACGGGCTGGAAAATCAGCTCCATAAACGCAATGAGAGCCGGGGGCAACATGAACACAGAGAGGAAGAAACAACAAATGAAGACAAGCTAAAGGCACAGGGAAGTGCAGGAGCCTGAACTGCTGGAAGGACTGAGCTGATCCTTGGAGACATTACCACAGCCTGCCTGGAAGGGTGAGTCACCCACACAAAGGTGGAGTCCACGAGTGCAGTCCACGTGAGAAAATTCCACCAGTTCAAAGGCACAATTTCAGTAGGAAGGGTTTCTCTTTGGGTTTAGACTATTCTGCAGTAGACAAAATACTGTTCTGGCCCCCAGCCTTGGCATTGTACAGGGATAAAGCAAACAGATGATACAGGTGAAGGTGGTACAGTGCCATCAATATTTGGTACCATTTCTCAGCCGTATGTTATCACCTATAACAGGTATTTTTAAAAGTATTGTCTGAGCCTTTCAGGCATTTAGTGCAAAATTAGGAGCACTACAAAAGATCTCTGCTGTTAGAATTCAGTGCTAAGCAGCCAGATGGCTGCACCAAAACCTCACACCAATACCTCCACCCACTGCTGCATGACTCCAGGGAGATAGTGTTATGCTGTGGTCAGCAAAGAGATGTTGGCAAAAAGGCTGGGCATCAAGAAAACCTCTGAACCACCAAAGCTTTGTTGATTGAGTAAACGTGCTTCTAAGCCCAGAGGAACAATACATTACTCTTTCCACAGGTGCTTTGGAAATCATTAGTCACAATTATAGAAGAGAAACAATGGCACCATGACCTGCCCCACCTCATACACCAAGTAAGGGCAAAGACAGAAGCAGAACCTCCTCCTGAATGCTAATCCCCCTCACACTGTTCTTGCCTGCATCCTTCTGATGGACGTGACTACTTTAATACTCACAGGGATGCACTGTACAGAGATCAAAAGACAACTTTGTTCTCCTCTATGGGTACATGTGTGCCTGAATAAGTGGGTGATTATGTGTGCTGTTAAGTGCATGGTTCCACATGTGTGCCTGGTCATGCGTGGGAAGTGTGGCTGTGACTTTGCAGGGCTGCTGGTAAGCAGCATTTTGGAGCTGTGGCTGGGGTGCAGCTTGACTGCCCAAACACAAACAGCAAATTGGGGAACTGGCATTCTACCACAGAGCCAAACAAACATGATGAGGAAAAAAAAATGGCTGAAGGGGTTATTTTTCTGAAATACTGTAAGACAAAGAAACCTTTTCTTTGGCTACTCAGCCTCAGGATTACCAAGAGAATCAGTCACATGGCTAAGAAGTACAGGTTAATGTTTAATACAATGCAGAGCCCACAAGTTTAAGATATGCAAGTCATTTCTATTTTTTTTTTTCTCCCCTTCTTTCAGAAGATTAATGAGGGAATCAGACTGCAGGTCTCAGCTCAGCAGCCACAGCACAGAGAGCCTCAGCCCTGCCAGAACAGCCAGGATCTGACCTGCCATACACACCCACCCTACACCAGCCCTGGACACCTCTGCCAAGTGTATCCACCCTGGCACTCTGACACCAGTGCTGGCAGAGGGGCAGAGCTGGCCTCTCAAGAGGGCACCCTGACCTCCCCTGTCTCCATCTCCCAGTGCTGAACTCCACACACACAGGGATGTTTCTCAAGGGGTGAACGTGGTCAGGCTCCTCTGAGCCAGCACCAACTGCACCCCCTGAGGCTGCAGATCACAGAATTACCTTAGCTGGAAAAGAGCTCCAGGATCATCACATGCTGCTCCTTCTACAGCAGCTGCTAAGTCTGACCCAGCAGCTTGTTCTGCACGGCTTAGTCTGCAACCCGTGATGGTTTCATAGCAGACATGAAAGGCATTTTTTACCAGTGGGATGTGCTGTCTCTCCCCCAGCAGCACACTCCCCAGTATGTGAAGGTGCTACACATCTCCCAAACTAAACATCACCCAGTGATCAGAGCAGGTAGAGAGACTCACACCATCAGTTCCATCTGGTGGCTGGGGCCCCAAAAAGTAGCAAGGTGAGAGAGAGACTGGGGTAAGGGATAGCACCAAGTAATGCATCCTGCAACAAGGAGGGAAGGATGGAAACAAGGGAAAAATGCAAACCCCTGAACCCTGATGGACCAGCACAAAACTAGACATCACTGTGTGATTGCATTTCTCCATCTGACTCATTCAACCTCTCAGACCAAGTTTCTCATCTTGCAAAAGTGAAGGAAATCTGAGTTTTCCCAGGGAGAGGTGTGGGGAGGCTGTGCATTACTCAGTACTGCCCTGGGGCTCCGAGACATTGCCTGGTAGGCAAAAGTTGCTATTATGGCAGAGAGCAAAGCTCCCCAGGGAACCAGCAAAAAGGATAAGCAGGAATAAATGCTGCAAAGGCCAGCAGCAGAGCAGGCCTGAGACTCCTCTTTGGGGAACAGCTTTTCTTTGACTGATTTAGAGGTGGAAACTCAGGCATTAGGACTATAAACCACCCACATCTCCCTCTCCAGCTCTGGTTGTTTTACATATGACCTCCAAGGTCCTTTTTCCTGACTAATTGCTTTTCTGTGGCTGTAATGCTGGAGAAAAGATGCAGATTTCTTCCTTGCTCTGCACTCATCCTGCTCAGCACAGGGAGGCAGACTGGGCAGGAGGCTACAAAAACCTGAAAAAAGGGGTGCCCAAACTGGAATAGAAATTCAGGGCTAACTTGTTACTGCGTACCTTCAAAGCTGCAGGAATATTTGGCCTGTCAGCTCTGAGCTCAGTGGAGTCAGTCTCCTATTAAAAAAACCCAAAAACATACCTGCCCAGATCTTGAAGAGGAAGATAGAAATCAGTCTGATGATCAAAGTTTTATTCATGAATAATGCAGGCTTTGCAGAGCACAGCATGCAGTGGTCTGGAGGACTGATCAGCAGTGACCTGGAACTGCTTCCCACAGCACATAATTCAACAGAATTCACATCCAAGGAGCCTTCAACTCCTGACTTTGTCAACAGGCACACATAAATCCTGCAACTGCTCCAATTAAGCAGCCCGGTGATCATGCTTGCAGTAAAGGAAAGGTTTATTGGGTGTGTTTGGGGTGCCTTATTTCTCATGAGAATGGAAAACCATGGAATCATGGAGATGGGGCAGCCAGAGGAGTATGAGAAGAGCTCAGTTCCACGTAGATGGAGAGTATCCCACTTAAAAATTATGACAGAGGTCTCAGTTAAGTCCATGTAGCTGGATGGGTGAACAAGACCCATTTACCTGTGAACAGTGTGGTCACCAAAGACTCAGTGTGTACCCCAGTGCATGTGTGAACCTGCTTGCCAAACCCAGTAAAACTAAATGCAAAGAAAGGCAGTGATGTAAGCCATCACCTGGAACCACAGATAAGATCTGTCATACTCTTGTTCTGAGCCACTTTCTTATTTACAGTAACCAGAACTTAATGCAGCTCATTCCTTCCTTGCTCCACAGTATGAGAACACTGATGTTCAGCCTCTCAGCATCCATTCTCTGTTCTCAGATACAGGAGACAAGGCAGTTGTGTTGATCTAAGGCTTCATGTGTTAGTTCCCTGCTCTTTTCCAAGGACTGATTGACTTGGTTAGGATGCAGCCCAGCTAGCAACAGCCAGACTCATTCTGTGGTCTTAAGGGCATGTGGTTAAAAATGAAATCATTTAGCTGTGTGTTTCCTAACTCCTTCCTCTGCAATTTCATCTGACAACAAAGCACTAAAGACCCACAGCATTTCAGCATTGTCATATATAGTCTGATGTTCATCCTCTTTGGGCTGATGGTTATGGTGAGGAAGCAAATAACTTAATGAAGCAATTACTCAAATCAGCAGGTTTTGTTCTTTTCTCCTGCCTTAATTATGAGGAACCAGGAAGAATGTCCAATTATTCAGTACTGAATTTCATTACCAAGCAAGATAATGTGCTCAATCACAAGGTACATCAGATGTCTGTTTTCTTAGAACAGCCTCTCCCATGGTTAGGGAAGGAAAAACACTTCAGTGTGAAATTCAAGCTGAGGAGTGCATTAACACTCAATTATTAACAGACAATATAATAAATATTATAGTCAATGCCTATTCAGTAGGAGGAAAATACCTGAATGTAAGGGAAATCTGAACAAAAGGTCAGAAGTGTTTTCTATTTTGAATAGCCCCAGTCTCTGAAAACAAAGCTGGACAAGGTGCTTCACAAAGCTGAGCCACATGAATACCTCCCCCTTCAGAACAGGAAAATCCCTGGGCTGCTTTCAAAAATGCCAGCCCAGCACTTTTGGAACTTGCTGGAAGTCCAAAAACCAAAAAGTTTGAGTTAAACTCTCAAACCCCTCAAAACCTAATCCATTTCTTTTGCAAATAGACAACCCTGTTTTATTGCCTTTATGGTCCAAGTTTTAGTTGAAACTACAGGAGCAAAGCAACAGCTTCATGCTTTGCATGAATCACAGCCTTCCAAAGTCATGCAGAAAAGATCTGGATCTCACTTGCCGCCCAGCAGGAACATCACTGTTTGTTATCTAAGCACCATGCATAACCCAGGACAGGGTTTGACCCCAGTCCCTGCCCTTGGTCAAGCTGGATTATCAGGTACCTTTTCACAAGTGCAATTTAGAGAAGTGAACATACATCCCTGAGGAGGGAGAAAAGGTAGAATGGAGGCAGAGTGCCAGAGCTCTGAAAAAACAGGTTTTCTGGGCCTGCTACAGTAGGGAAGCACAGAGAAAGTACAGAAAGTGAGAGATTAAACTGCTGGAGAGAAGAGGGACCTGCACACCACCTCTTTAAACCCCCTCCATCAGCAGTAGCAACCAGTCTAGCTGCAGACTTGAACATGTGCCAAGCAAACCACCAGGCTTTTTTTTTTTTCTGCTGTTTTAACTGCTTATGTTTAGAGACATCCACGGGTACTTAGGGAACAGCACAATCATGCTTAAAGCTATGCTTTACTTGCCTGCCATGATTCCTAAATCCAGCCCTGAATGCAACTACCAGTCCTGCAAGTGTGATTCAGAGCACATTCTTAAATGCATGAACTTACATGTTTGCTTTCATATTTGTAAGGGTGTAAGAGGCACAAGGTGCCCCTTCCCCCCCCCCCCGACAGCTCTTAATGGGAAGGCAGATCAGATGCAGAGGGGGCTCTGCCTGTTGCTTGGAGAGAAGACACTGGGCTGGAGCCATGGGGCCTGCTAGAACTGGAAAAGGGGAGCAAGGAACTGGAAGAAAGAATAAGCAACAATAAAACAGCCCACAGAAAATGTGGATAAAGGAAAACCACAGAAGGATCAACGAGAGTCTGACTATAATCACTACCAAAGCAATTACAGAATTAGGGAAGATTTATAACAGACTGAAGAGCTGGATACTTGGCATGTGAAATGGAAAAGCTGTAAGGAGGGAATTCTGTATGCTGGCATCAGGCTCAAGAGCCACAAGTGATGCAGCCTCAGCAGTTCTGTCCTCTGCTGAGCAAACTGAGCAGCAGTTTGGATGTCTTTACTTATACATCTCAGCTTCCAGCTATAATTTGGTCCAGCCATCAATTCCAAGTTTTAAAAACCAAAACAAACACCAATTATTTATGCAGAATGTTGAAAAAATATGAGGCGTGATTAATAATAGCCACTGTTTCCCTAATGCTCTAACCCAGGGCAGCTCCAAGCCAGCACTGGCAGCCCTGCTGGGAGGAAATGACTATTATCCAACTTTACAGGTGGGGAAACCGAGACAAAAAGGCTACAGAAGGCAGATGGTTTAACCCAGGTCTAGAATTATAGCTGTGGATTATTATTACACTTATAACTAAGTATTCCTGGAAACTGATGGAGGTTTTTCTGTGATACATTATCACTCAGCTTTAGCTATGACTTACACTCCTGCCTTGCTTGCTAGGGGCATAATTCCACTGCTATTTTCTCTTTTCTTTACACTGACACAGTTTTTTCCCTTATTATCGATGTACATAATTTGCACCAAAATTTAAAAGGATTATTTTGCCTTTAACTAGCAGCAAAAAAAAAACCAACAACAACAAAAACAAACAACAAACCTGCACATAACTTAGGCCAGCAGACAGACCAGCTTCTCATCCAATCAATTTATTTATGAACAAACCCTAAGCCTGGATGTCTAAGATTTCCAAATTTTTTTGGTATAAATACCTTTGAAAAGCTTCAGAAGGGCCCAGGGAATATTCCCATTGACAGCAAAAGGAATAAATCTAACAAGCAGGGGAGATGCAACAGGCAGTGCATTTAAAAGGTGAAAATCAGCTTCACCTCAAGCTTAGCAGTGCCAGTAATGAGGCAGCCAGGGCTGCCTTCACACCCAGCTCAAGGCTGATCAATCAAAATGAATCATCACTTGAGAGACAAGCAAAGAGGCAGTTTAAACACTGAAACAAGCCTGCTGCTGTTCAGCAGGTAGCAGCATGACTGAGCTGACATACCCACCTCAAAGAGGGACTTTGAAACTGGCTTGGGAGGAAGGGTGGAGGGAGCAGGTCTGAGAGACATGTAACCAAAGCAAGAGGTTTGTCTGAGCCAGATCTGCCAAGTCCCCCCAATGGACAGTCCCAGTCTTGCTGCTGGGGGAGCACCTTAGAGCCTGAATAGGTATCTTCACAATTCTTTAAAATACCATAAGTTTTGCAAACCGTGGCAGTTTTTTAGCACTGACACTCTCTCTTTGCAGGCAACGCCTGCAATGGCAGCACTGGTGATAAATTGAGTAAATTTGTGCTGTGCAAAGCTGCCTTCCTTCTTACTGCAGAAGGGGCAAGGATGGCATTAAGGGCAACTATGAGATCAGAAATGGAGTTGGATTCCAGTTCTGTGTGAAATGACAGGAAGAGAAAAATTGCACTGGGAAACTCCTGCCTGAGAACAACAGAGGACTCAGGTCTTGTTGCATCCCAGACCCGCAGCCCTGCCAAGACAAGCCAGGCAGCAGCAGAGGCTCTTGCTGTCAGCTTTTTAGTGGCTTTGGGGGGCTTTAAAGAGTCAGCTAGGGCTCAGGCTAGAGCATGAATCGTTTCCTAATAGAAGTGAGTTCAGAGTCTGGAGTGGTTTCAGGAGGAGCTTGCTGAGCTGGCTGGTGCCAGGAACTACGTGAATGTAGCAGCAAGGAATGTTTCCTCCATCCTTTCCTCCTTCCTTCCCTCCCTCCTCATCCCCCGGTGCCTCTCGGCTGCTCCTGAGCTGAGGCTGCGCCGAACGAATGGGAAAGAGTCAGTTGTCATCCAGAAACCCCAGGGGGGATCTGGCCGCCATTTCTGCACAGGCTGTGAAAGGAAACTCTGCGGAGAAGCAGGAGAAATGGTCACCTGCTGGCAGGGTCACAGCAGGAGCAAACCCTCATCTCACCCATAGCCAAAGGAAAACAACCCCGCTCCAAAGAGGAGGAAAAACCAGGGACTATAAAAGGAATATTGTATGAGCCCTAGTGCAAAAGCCTTCCTGCTGTTGTTACATTTTAATAACTCATATTTCCAAGAGGAGCAGGGCTGAGTGCTGCCTGCTGTGACTGGGAGCGATGGCTCCGGCCAGACCCAGGTTTCTCATTCCGGGCTGTCCCTCCCAGGCTCTGCGGGCTGGCACAGCGGCCGCCTTCATCCGATTCTTTCCCTGTCTGACGGATTCATTTCCCCCCAGGTTTTTGTTACTGCCTTGCCCTCTCCTGGCAGTCCCATCCATCAGACCCTTCCCACACCGCGGTCACTGCCTTCAGCAGGGCAGGAGCTTTCAGGACCGGCAGTGCCGAGGCTGCTCCTCCTCTACGGGGCATCCTCTCTGTATCCAAGTCAACCACGAGTGTTACTTACGTGGCTTTTCTTCCCCTGTTCAGATAAAAGATAGAGAAGGTAACTAGAGAGGAGTTCAGCTTGCAGTGGCCTTCAGCCATCACATTTCCAAAGAAAATATTAACTGAATCCTGAGGCTGAACACTTCCTTGGTGTGGAGAAAAGGAGTGGGAAGGAACAATTTCACAGAGCTGCTCAGATGTGCAGCTTCAGGATAGCTCAACATTTCAACATAGACTCACTGAAATGAGCCCCATTGGATTCAATTTTCTTTCACTCTCTTTCAGAACATTCACAAGGGAAAAAAAAAACAACAACTAAAAAACAAACAAAACACACACAAAAAAAAACCAAACCCAAAAAACCCACAATAAAACAAACACCACAAAAAACCGTTGGGTATATTATTCCTTTTGAAACGTTCATTAAATTCTGATCTCACCAGGAAATACCTACAGCCGTCTGCTGTAGCAAACACTACTTGTAATTCTTGATCTTTGTGGCCTCATGAGTTTTCCCAAGGAGTCGGACCCAAGATTGTGCATTCTGACTCAAAATACAGGTCGACATGCAAAATATTTAGCACCCACCAGATGGAGCTATTCCTAATAATATTTGAATTTCTATAGGCACTTAAATAATGAAGAAATATGGAAAAGTAGGCTAGCAGTGTGCTGCCTGTCTTTACAGACCCTGAGCATAAATCAGTCTGATCACTGTCTACAAGTCTCTGAACAGGGTAATTCTCAAGCCTCTGCTTCCAGGCTATACACAAGCAAAAGAATACATGGTGTAAAAATATTGCTTCTTCAGTGAAAGGTAAAGGATTTTTTAATTAATTTTTTTAAGAATTACTACTAGCAGCAGGTGCCCAGTGCCTCTTAGCTCACCATCCTGAATCAAGTATGAGAAGCCACCAATACCCATGTACTTTCAGCAACATGCTGCTAATCCATCCCTCTGGCTTTTCAAGGAGAAAAATGTGTCTCACGGCTGAGCCATGCCCATTTTGTTGACACTTCAACTTATCTAACACAAAAGTAACTCAGCCAATGACAAATTGCACTGTTTATACAACTAATATTTCTGGAAGAGCATCTCTCCCAAGAAACCATAAGCACTTGCAAACCTGTCTTCTTACAGAGAGGAAGAAAGCCAATGCAAAAGCGGTGCATGAGGCTGCCAGTTATAATTGAAATCATTTTAATAATTCATGCCTCATTACCTTGCCACATGGCAGTTCAAAGACTGTCTCCTAATCCTTTAACCCTTTCCTCCTGTGTCCTTTGGTTTGGTTTCTTAGTTTAATCAGTGAAGAAACAAAATGGGGAATGCTCATCAGCACTTGCCCACAGGAACAAAACCCAAGGGGTGGCTGGGGAGCCTAAGATCTTAATCTGCTTTCTCCTGCCCTCCTAGGTTGCCTGATTTAATCCATCACTGTCAGCTGAAACAGCAAAGAAACCAGTAAACTACCTATTATATACCCAAAACCATTTGCCGAAACTGGAAATGCTTTATGGGGTGCCTAGGTACAGTACCACCAAGGGCAAGGGGGACTCCTGTCATTTCTCAGCTTTATGCAGATTTCATGTTGTGTCTTTTATTCTGGGAAAGCTCTTACATTTTTTCCAGTTCTGAAATGTCCTCTGGGTAGTCAGTCCCATGGCTGTGCCTTTTCTTATTAGGAAGAATTAATTTTTTTAAATCATAGGTACAGATCATTATGGTTTTAATAGTTTTAAAGACTTATTGTTGCCCTCCAAACCATTTAGGGAGATAACACCTGATATCTATTTACTATTTCTATCCTGCTCGGCAAGTCTGCAAACAAGAAAGTAAGCCTTAAAATTATGGCTGCAAGTATAGTCCTGTTCACGTATGAAAAGGAAATAACCTTGTAAAAACACATATTTTAAGCACATTGTATATTTACACACAGGAGGTGTCCCTCCTTTGGAGGGTTTACACATATGAGGGAAACCAAACTATGTGTGTGCAAACGTGCATCAACATGTGCAAAATAATAGCACCAGCATAAGATTTCAACACTAGAAATGCCAACAGCAGCAAATTTTATCATTTATAACCAGTTACTCATTATGTTCCAGCAAGCAGATCTGTAGAGCTCTAGATGAACTGATAGCCTGATGAAAGCTGCAACACAGGGAACATTGCAAGCTCTGTGCTATTTCCACCTCACCTACAGCACCCTTTACCCAGCCTACTCCAGGTTTCCTGCTTGCTGAGCCAGGTGCCTCCCAGCACAGTAGGAACTCTGCCTCATTAGCAGCTAACCAGCAGGTTCCTCTGTGCCCCAGGTCCTCTCTGCATCTCTGCAAAGGTGCAGGGAAGGCTTTGAAAAACCTGGTGGCACAAAAGGTGACAGTGCCCTCAAACTCCAGCAGAAGGAAGTTTATATTCCTCCTGATGTTAAGATAGCATCATCTCCTGAGAAACAAATTTTGGTGAGCTGGCAGCAGAGCCAGAGCAGGGTCACCTTAGGGAACTTTTCAAATGAACACAGAACTGGAGCCTCAGGTGATGAAAACCTGCACAGTTCTACTCAAGTCAGAAGAGATGATTTTTTTCCAGCTGATCCACAGTGTTTTAAGCTTATCACTGAGGTCTGTTTAGCCTACACAGCTGTTCCCATGTCCTTGCTGCACTGGGTAGAGGGTGACTGACCTGCCCACTGCCTCTTCATAGAAAATGCTCACCAGAGGAGCTCCTGTGCCTGGGCATGGTCAGGATTTCAGTGGCTGGGGTGTCCTCCATGCCCTTTCCCAGGGTGGATGAATGCCTAGCAAACAAAGTGGTGTTCATGGAGTATTTATTAGGCAGCCTGACCTACTCTGGAAGCTGCATGTTACCTTTGAAGCCCTAAACTAAGATCTATTGATGTATCAATATCACTCTACCTGCAGGGTGAGGACAAAGGTGATGGAACACAGTGCGTCAGCTCAAAGCATATTTGTGAAAAAAGCCTCTCTCCTCTGAACAGGTAGGAGATGAGTACAACCAGTGTGAGTCACAGAAGAGGTGCTTTGGAAATGTGCTGCCCTCAGGCAGGCTGCTCAGATGAAGAGGCCATTTCTTTAGACTCCATCAACACGTTATTCTTCTCAAATGTTGCAGAACCAAAGTGCTCAGGTGGGTATTTGACTTTCAAATGCTAACAAGAACTGTCAATTTCCCTTTTTATCATGACTCAAAACAATAAGCAATGCACAATGACAATATATATGTATATATATTTAAACACCATCAGATTGGATTTCCAGTATGAGCACATACTGGAGTACAAGAGCAAAAGTAAAGGTGACAGTCATCATTACAACTGTGTCTCTATTTGAAGAAAAGTTTATTATAGGAGAGTTTGGCCCCACTTCTAATCAGCATTCAGTACTGGAGAGCATGGGGCTTTTCTGCTCTGGGCAAAGGGCCAGAAAGTGACTCTAAATGGAAAAAATAAGCAAAGTCCAATTTAATTGCACTGGGCAAACCAGGTGAAATACAAAAATCAGCCAGTTAAAACAAAAAGCTCCAGTTCTGTTTTGTAGCATTTGTCCACTGTAACAACATCAGCAATTAGTTACAGTAAAACAGGGTAGACAACTGCTCTTTATTTTAATTGTGATCTTTTAAGAAGGATACAACTGTTGCCTCAAAGAAACTGTTGCCAATATGTAGCATAACTCCTACAAAGGATCAAAAAGAAGCTGTGGGATGATGGAACTGATGGCAGAAGCAGGACTTCTCCTGATTCACAGGAAGGTGCCAAGGTCCTGTTATGAGCTGCTGTGAAGGATTATCTGCTCCCAAATTCATCCTCTCTCAAAGCTGGCTGATGATCTCTTCTCACAAGTCCCAGGCACATTACACCCTTCATCCTTCATCCAGCTTTCTGTAGCTGAATCTCCTCCAGCCCTTCCCCTCCAAAAGCATGGTAAAGTCTTTTAAAGGACCCTAAACATGAGCCAGTTCAGCATGAACAGAGAAAGCCGACCATTTCTCCCCTCCCTCCCTGGCTACGCCAGGCAGCTACACTGCCAGCTTCCAACACATCCTGGCCATGCATTTAGTCTGCAGTAATTTGCTTTAGATTGTCTCATGCGGGTTCCAAATGCAGGGATTACATATCCACTGAGGCATCCAGCACTCGGTAAAAGCCTGGAATTTTGGAGATTTGACTCATCATGCTGCTGCTGCTGCCAGAGGTTGAGGGACAGCCTGGTCCAGGACACCACTATGAGTCAGAAGAGCTCAGTGGCAACTCAGAGAGACAGCCCCAAATCCACATCTCTGTGCTGGCAGAGAATGCCCTGGACAGGGCACAGTCATGGGTGCTTTATAACATAGGAAACAAGATGGGTCAGTTATCACAGAGTCCTTAAAACATAAAAAAAGAAGAAGAAGGAAAATAACGATATGATACACTTCCAACTCAAATTCTCCTTTAGTTTAGTTTATATTAAAGGCAAATTCTGCCTTTAGTTTATAAGGAAAGATTCGGTTGGGGGCAAAAGGCTGTCACTGATGCCAAACACCTTTCCCTAAGGAATCCAACCCTTCTCATTTGTTCATCTGTACAGGAGCCACTGTTTGTACCTGGACATGACAGCAGTTCCCAGAAGACTCTCAGAATCATAGAATTGGCTGGATTGAAAGGGACCTCAGAGATCATTAACTCCAACCCTTGATCCACTCCCCCCGTGGTTCCCAGCCCATGGCACTCAGTGCCACATCCAGGCTCTTTGGAAATATCTCCAGACACAGAGAATCCACTACTTCCCTGGGCAGCCCATTCCAATGCCTGATCACCCTCTCCAGAAAGAAATTCTTTCTAATCTCCAACCTAAACCTCCCCTGGCACAACTTGAGACCCTGCCCTCTTGTCTTGCTGAGAGTTGCCTGGGAAAAGAGCCCAACCCCCCCCTGGCTCCAACCTCCTTTCAGGGAGTTGGAGAGAGTGATGAGGTCCCCTAATCTCTTACTCTGCTTGTGGGCCAAGCTATGTCTCCAATCTAAGCATGGAGATAAACTTGTGAGACCAAAGCTGTCCTCAACAATCACCTGCAGTGGCCCAGCACTGAGTAGGTGTGCACCAAAGCTTGAGAGCTGGCCAGGGAGATGTGGCAGGATGGCAGACCAGGGTGGTGTTGGAGAAGCAGTGTCTGGCACTCCCTTCCTGGACACTTTGTGGCAGTGGACAGGACTTAAAAAACACCTCCAGAGCTGAGCAGAAGTCATTTCCCCAGAAGCTGCTCTTTAGGGGCTGTTTAGACTGATCTGTTTCCTCTCTCCAGATACAAGTGGAATGGAAATCAGAAGCAGAGCTCCTGACACTTCAGATTTACAGCCCTGAACCAGCACACTGCAAGCAAGACTGGCTTGGGGAAAGCAAGATCTGATGTGTAGAAACAGGATGTGCTTATCCTGAAGATAGCTCTTCTCTCACCACTGCTCCATACACTATCAGGAATCAATCCCTGCCTGGGGAAGAACGAGTTTCATTTGCTCTATGCTTGTCAAGCATCAGAAAGCAGTGCAGTCAGCAATGGGAGTTCAGGCATTTGTGCCTCATGTAAAAGATGTGTATGCTTCAGAAATGGCTTGGGCCAAGAGACCTGGCACTTCTGAAAATCTCTAATGGGTCTTGGTCATGTGAGGAAACCCTGGAATAATTGCTGTTGGTCAGATAAATGGTTCTGCAGTTTCACAGGCAGAAGTTCTGCTCAGAGAAGAATCCAGAGTAGCTCAAAGGAGCATGTCCTGGTGTCCAGCCAAATCCCGGGCACCCTCCAGCACTCCACCCCAATATCAAGCAGAAGCAAAGCTTACCCTGCCATGCCAGAAGTAAAAACATGGGCATTTCTTCTCTAGAACACTTCCCGTTACAAATCCCTTCTTCCTACAGGCCCCTGGTGGGCAAATTCCTGAGGAAATATCACCCTCTTGTGTCCAGGTTGAACAAAACAAGAAATGCTTCCAAAACCGGAGAAATAAAGCAAATCCTCCACTTTGCAAAAGCTGCAGGGTGGCCATTTGGGTTGTTTTCATGAATGTAGAGAAGTGGTCTCCAGCCTGTGGGCAAGAGTCTTAGAGGGGAGGGTTAAAGAACCTCTTCTGCCCTCCAGAGCATCTGAAAAAGCTAGCAAAGGAATGGACACTCCTCTTACAGGTTTAAATTCTATAATTAAGCATCTCAGCCTCATTTGAAACTGTTTAGGGGTTCACAAGTTTTTAAAAGATGAAAAGCACTGACTTCACAAAACCACAAGGAAAATAACATGGAAATTGATTAACCTTGTATACTTTTTTCTTTTCTTTTTTCAGCCAGGTTGGAAAGCACCTCTGAGATCATTAACTCCAACCCTTGATCCACTCCCCCCGTGGTTCCCAGCCCATGGCACTCAGTGCCACATCCAGGCTCTTTGGAAAGATCTCCAGACACGGAGAATCCACTACTTCCCTGGGCAGCCCATTCCAATGCCTGATCACCCTCTCCAGAAAGAAATTCTTTCTCATCTCCAACCTAAACCTCCCCTGGCACAACTTGAGACCCTGCCCTCTTGTCTTGCTGAGAGTTGCCTGGGAAAAGAGCCCAACCCCCCCCTGGCTCCAACCTCCTTTCAGGGAGTTGGAGAGAGTGATGAGGTCTCCCCTGAGCCTCCTCTTCTCCAGCCTCAACACCCCCAGCTCCCTCAGCCCTTCCTCACAGCAATTCTGCTGGATCCCTTCACAGCCTCCTTGCTCTTCTCTGGACCTGCTCCAGCACCTCAATCTCCTTCCTGAGCTGAGGGGCCCAGAACTGGACACAGGACTCAAGCTGTGGCCTCCCCAGAGCTGAGCACAGGGGCAGAATCCCTTCCCTGGACCTGCTGGCCACGCTGTTCTGGATACAGGCCAGGATGCCATTGGCCTTCTTGGCCACCTGGGCACACTGCTGGCTCATGTTCAGCTTCCTGGCAATCCAGACTCCCAGGTCCCTTTCTGCCACTCTGTGCCCAGCCTGGAGCTCCCCATGGGGTTGCTGTGGCCAAAGCGCAGGACCCGGCACTGAAATGTTGAACCTCATCCCATTGGGATCATCCCAACTCTCCAGTCTGTCCAGGTCCCTCTGCAGATCCCTCCTGCCTTCCAGCTGATCCACACTCCCCCCAGCTTGGTGTCATCTCTGAATTTCCTAATTGTGGACTCAATCCCTTCATCTAAATCACCAATGAAGACATTAAACAGAACTGGGCCCAGCACTGATCCCTGGGGGACACCAATCGGATCAGCACCATTCAGCACAACTCTCTGTTGGCCTCCAGCAGTTCCTAACCCAGCACGGAGTGTTCCTGGCTGAGCCCTGGCCTGACAGCTTTTCCAAGAGAATTCTGTGGGAGATGGTGTCCAAGGCTTTGCTGAAGTCCAGGCAGACTCCATCCCCAGCCTTCCCCTCATCCCCCAGGCAGTCACCTGCTGATAAAAGGAGCTCAGGTTGGTCAGACAGGACCTGCCCTTCCTAACCCCGTGCTGGCTGGGTCTGATCCCCTGTCCCTCCTGGAGGAGCTGTGTGATTGCCCCCAGGATGCTCCAGAACCCTGCCAGGCACTGAGGTCAGGCTGACAGGTCTGGAGTTCCCTGGGTCCTCCTTTTGTCCTACTAGCCAGCACAAAAAAATTGAGATTGAGACTTGCTCCTGCCATCAGGCTGCCCAGCATTGCAGGAAGGGATCAGTGCAGAGAATTAAGAACCAACTGCTCTGCTGTTACCAGTACTCTACAAACAATTCAACTTTCACCAAAACCTACCAGAGCTTGTTGCATTTGTGCTCTGTTTCCACAAACACAAGACATTCTCTGTGCTCCCAGCACTGTTTGTGACAGCTTCTGCACAAGGTACTCTTGTGATGGGGGATTTGCCATGGTGCAGTCCTGGGACCTATCCTTGGTTTAAATTGTGTTTTCACTTTTGGTCAGGATGTTCATCTGCCACTCAGCTGTCATTTAAGATATGAGCCACCATTGCTAACCACAATTTCCGTTGCATTTTTACTCCATCCTTAACAAAACACTATCTGAAGCATGACTTGAGTAGGGCAAACCCCTTTTCCCTTGAGGAAGTGTTTCCCCGTCAAGCCCAGGGCTGGTTCTCACAGCCCTTGCCAGGGGGTGACCTCTCTCTCCAGCAACAACCTCGTGCTGCTGCTTAGCTCAGACTGGCTGGCACTGCTCACCCACATCTCACACTGTCAGAGACTTCCACATGTGGGTTTTGGGGTTTTTTTGTTTGTTTGTTTGGAGTTCCTTATTTTCTTTTTGTCCATGGGTATTTTTATATGCTTGTTGTAGCACATGTAGTCTGACAGTAATTCAGGGAGAGTTACTGCATCTTCCCACGTGCTTCATTTGGCTTAATCCATTAGCATAAAAATATTTTCTGCTGTGCCATCCAGGAAAACTTGGCTCATTCCAGGAACGCAGAAGATGCCATCTCCATTTCACTTCTCCTTGGCCTCTTTCTGTCCGTCTCCTACAATTACCCCCAAAGCAACAAACACTCAAGCAATTTAGCCGAGAAAAAAATAATCATAAATAGCAAAAAAATATCCTGCTGCAGTAGTGAGATCTGCAACGTGTATGTAATTTAGATTTAATCAGAATGTTAATATGCATTAAATGGTATTTGAGAATTTCAGATGTATTTAATACAAGGGGATTTGCATATCTACCACTGAGTTTTTTAGTCCTTGATAAATGTGTAGAATAATCAATTATTCAATGAACATACAAGAGTTCACTGATTAAATCTCAATTATAAAGGCAATTTTTACCCACTCTATTTATTATGACTATTCTCCTAGCATTGCCTAATTAAGCTGTATTTGATTATGGGGTGAAAAACATTTACTGCAGATATTGTGGCTCTGTAATTGATGCATATCTGTGGCCTGACTGTTAAGCCCTAATAAATACATTTTAAACAGCTAATTATTTAATTAACAACAGTCTCTTCCAATCTCAGTGTAAAGCACACTGAAGTCCTTTCATGAATGCCCTAATAGAAATTAAACTGCTGGAAGCTGCTTCGTTGTTTTCACCTTTCCCACGTGCCTGTGCTGCTGGGATGCTCCCAGCTCCTTTAAAAAGAGATTCCACTGCTTGGGCTGGGATCCACCACTCCAGACTGTTTCTTGCAGTGCTGCATCCACGTCTGAACTGATTGTCTGTCACAGTCCCTGGGGAGGAGCAGACTGAAGCAGGAGGTGCTGCATTTTCTCTTACAGGAGACACCCAACTCCTCAGGCTCTTGCTGCAAGCATCCTGCGGACTCTAAAGCAGCCTTAGAATCATAGAACTATCTGGGTTGGAAGGGACCTCAGAGCTCATCAAGTCCAACCCTTGATCCACTCCCCCCGTGGTTCCCAGCCCATGGCACTCAGTGCCACATCCAGGCTCTTTGGAAAGATCTCCAGACACGGAGAATCCACTACTTCCCTGGGCAGCCCATTCCAATGCCTGATCACCCTCTCCAGAAAGAAATTCTTTCTAATCTCCAACCTAAACCTCCCCTGGCACAACTTGAGACCTTTTGTGCCCTCTTGTCTTAGATACACACTTCTCCACTGTGGAGAACTGGAGGGCAGCAAGATAAAGCCTACCTAAAGTATATTTATGTAATTTGTTTAATCCCAGTTTTTGATGTCTGTAATTTTTCACTTAATTTTCAAACTCTTGGCAAAAATTTCTGGGGTCAAGCTATTTCTAGTCACTAATTGGCCCATGTTGTATGAGCCAGCTGCATGCTGTTCCTCCAGCTACCATAGACTGAGACAAACCAAAGCCCTTTGGTAGCTCTTCCAGGGCAGAAACCTCTTTGCATGTGGAAGCTTTCACAGCTTTTGGACATCACTACATCACATTCCTTTAGATTAGTTTTAGCTCTCAGTACACCAACACAAAATGTGGCTCAAAACCAAAGACCTCTGTGGTGTGCCAAAGATTGGTTTTCCTCCAACTCGGAGAATTTAATCTTCAGCCTTGTACCAGAAAAAAAATACAGCAGTTACGGAAAATGGAAAGAAAAGAATGTGGACAAACGCTCCCTACATATACCCCCAACATCAGCTCCCAGATAAATATATCCATAGGGTAGGCACATTATAAGGAGAGATTTAATGACAGCAGCTCTGACTCTGGTGGATATCTGCAAGATTTGGAGTTTAGCCTGCTAAGCTGCTGCCTTTTACCTCTCATTTAAAGTAAACTCCAATAGCTTTCATATTCTTCAGGCCATTCAACCTACCTCTACTACCCAGTGTTAAAAACAATTTCATGTCCTTTTAGTGCATTTGAAGCAAGATTTGCAAATTCAACTGAAGCAAGATTTGCAAATGCAAAACCAGTGGGTCACAGCTACAGCAGACTCCAGCATAAGCAGATAAATTCAAAATTTTCTTCCTAGGAACTAAGGAAACAACCCCAGAGCTCCTCAGTGCAGTCTGCAAAGCAAGTCTGCCTGCCTTTCCCAAGGGGGCTCCTCATAGCAAGTGATTTTTGAAAATACATTAATTTAATTAACTATCCGCTTCCAATCAGACAACTTTGTACTTCAGGTTTTTTCCCCTTAGAAGTCAGAAATTGTGAATATTTGGAAAAATAAAATCTGAAAAGGAGGATGGTCAAGCACCATCCTCAGCCCCATCCAAAGCTTGTCTGTGTCTGCTGGAACCAGCCTGCACTCAGCCCAGAGGCTGTCTCTTCCGTTTGGTATTTTAAATAACAAGAACTGGCAAACCTAATGTTACAGCATCTTAATCAACCAGAGGAAGCTGTGCACAAGTCTGTGCATCACCCACCCAAAGATGCTGTTCTGACCACACCAGGCCACAAAAGAGAGCACAAGAGAGGTAAAAATATGAGCTGCTCATAGATATATATGGATGTTATGGCTGCTTCTCTTCACATCCACCATCCCAGTGGGTTTGTTAATGAGTAATCAAGTGCAATAGCAAGTTAACCTCTTCAGGAACCACCATGTTCCTTTATGAAGTGCCAAAGCTATCAGTATCATCAAGTTATCAATTAACTTGGGGATGTCTGTTGTTTGCATCTAAATCCAAATGTTGTGGTAATTTTATGTTTTCTTAACAACTCACCTGGCATTCAGAAAATGGGAGCATCCTGAAACTTTGGGAAGCACCTGCTTTGTCACTTAAAATTTCTGAGAAATCTGACCAAAATTTTGTGTGTAAAAACAAATACTGAAAACTAATAGTCTAAATCTCTGTTCAAATGGGCTCAATATTATATTTTTTCACAACATTTCAAAAATAATTACACTCAAAGGTAAATACACTCCTTTTTACCCTGGGGGAGAATGTGGGAGCAGCAGCCATCTATTACACAATGGAGTTAAATGCAGGCCCTTTGGAGGAAGGCAAATGCTGAAAAGCAGCACAGCTCCATACATTACCCATCCATGGCCCATGGTCAAATTGCAAAGATTTCTCTAGAGTAGGTTCATCTCTTTTCAGTTGCAAGCTTATTTTTCCTGAGAGGAAGACTCCAACTTAAAAATCTATCATTAAGACTAATCTTCAAAAGAATTTTAATGAAGCATAATTCCTAAATGTAGAAAACTAAAGAGGCTTCTGTTTTATCCATGGTATCTAAATCCTGTAGGCAACATGAAAGTGACTGAAACACTTCTGAGCCTGAATAATGCAAGACGTACAGATGAAAATCTTCTTCTGATGAATATTTGATAGGAAGAGGCTCAGGATGGAAGGTGGAGAACACTGCTTCAGTCCCACAGATCTCTGTCTGTACACATGGAAAGCTCTAGAGATTTAGAAAATGCCATTGATGGGCAAGAGCACAAGTGTCAGCTTCTCTTTTCACTGCCCAGCCAGGCAGTGCATCCTCCTCCTCACCACAGTGCTCACTGCCAGTCCCTGGGGCCTGTTTGCTTCCCAGGCCCCTCCTGCACCCTCTGCACAGCATTAGGAAAAATGTTTACTTACCAAGTGCAAGCTGCACATCAGTAATATCTCCCATAATAACCAGGAGCCCACAAGGTTTGTTTTGAGTCTCTCCTCAGGCAGCAGGAGGGCAAATTAAGCTCCAGCACTTGGTCGGAACAAGGTGCTGCACATCCCTGTGTCTCCAGCCAGCATGGCTCTGGTCACACACTGTGTTTACTAGGGAAGTGGTCTCACCCAAACCAGCAAGCAAATGGGGTGACTTTATGAACTTCCACAGCTCTCCTGGGTCTCCATTCCTGTCTTAGATGCAGGAACTTGCATCTTGCATACCAGCTTCTATCCCCCCATCCAGTCCTGTCTCTCTGACTCCCCTTTCTCTAAGATATCTTGTTCCAGCCAACTGTGCTCTGCCTTCCTCAGAGCAGGATGGCACCATCATTCCCTGCCCTTTCCAAACACTCCCAGGACTGCAGCAGTCAACTTCTCTTGCTCTTTCCAGGATGCCTTGGCACTAACAATTAGCACAACTACTTCACCCCCAAAAATTCACTGTATACCTGCCCACACAAGCTCAGATTTCTCATGTAGAACACAGTAGCCTAGCACACTGAGCTAAGCTGCTTTTCTGATACCAAACTTCTGCTGGAATACTTCATGCACTCCTCTAACCAGGTTCTTCCCCATAACCACTACCACCTGCCCAAGGAAACAAGAATAGTCAGCTATTGACTATCATTTTGTCTAACCTAGAGCTATAGGAGCCATGTTTGCTAGAAAGCCATGCAAAACAAAAGAAGGAAAGATAGAGCAGTACTATAGGACATTTTTCTATAATACAGCTTTAGAATCAACAAGAATAATATAGCACTTACATGAAAACCATAGCTGAGAACTCAGACAAACCCTCTTCCTCTCCTCTGCTCCTCTGGTTTATGCTGTGAATCCCTTTGCTCTCAAGGAAGCCTCAGCTGTATCTCTTTACTCATCTATTTGAATTGCAAGGAACCTTAAATCGGGAATTACTTTCCTTCCTCCTGCTTATCTGAAATGGCCTCTGTACCTAGCTGTGAAATGCAAAAAAGTTAGAGTCACTTAATGGGGTTTAACTGAGTGAATTTCAAATGTATTATGAAAAACTTATTTCAAACAACAAAGAATCTTCCAGCACTGGTAATAATACTGCCCAAGCAAATCAAGGTAATCTGCAGGTTGGGCCAGAGATGACTCAGGGTGAAAAGCATTCCAAGAACTTCTTTCATATTAACATATTAATATGAACCAGCTGGGCCACCAAACAGCTGAGAGAATTCCTCAGCAGATACTGAGTCTCACAGCTCAGAGTGACTGGATACGCTCTGGTGTCAAAAGAAGTCCAGGGCTGACAGGCAGAAAGCACAACAGATCAATACACAAGTGTAGTTGTGAAAAGTATTAGCAGAGCTTTCAACTGAACTGAGTATTGGATAACATTTTCCATCTCAAATTATTGATCTATTGAATCTTGGGCTCATACTTGAAAGTGTTCATGTCTGCAATGAATATCATCACTTTCCCTAAAATCCTTCAAAAATAATTACTGAATATCTTTGAACCTACCTATATAAGTAGGAGCATGATTTTTCACCTTCATCAGTCACTAAGATAGCTCTGCTTAAATTAAAAGCAAACCAAAACAATTCAACAAAACAAACAAAAACTAAACAAAAGCAAACAAATAAAACCCAGAAAACAAACAAACAAACAAACCATAACCACCTGTGGGAAAACAATCTGCGGAGGCTTAAGGATTCCATGTACGCATCAATATGATTGCAGGAAAATCGTTTATTAGCAACTTGCACTCACTTTATATAGAGAAGCCTTGTTTACATCATCTTATCATGCAGGTGGCCTTGTACTCCAACCACACATACCATTCTCACGGGACCTTCTTCCCACATAATTATTTTCCTCCTCTGTTGCTGATTAAGTTATCTCTTTCCCAGTAGCTCATTCTCAGAAAGCCTCTAACTAGGCCTCAATAAGTATTAACCCAATGTAGCCTAAGTTGAAGTAAGTCAGGATTGCTCACAACCTGTATATTTCTGAACTGTTTCCCCAACAACCACCAACAGAAAATTCTTGTTTAGCTCTGTCTTTTAAGCAGTTTCTTTGTTAATATTCCGGGCTGTGCTGGTTCCTCCTTCACACTTTGGTTCTGTGTAACTGGGAGCTCAGGGTTCTACCTCGTGCAGGGTGCACAACACAGCACTTGAGATACATGGCTTGAAATCAGGGAGCTCAGGCAACACCAGAGCTGGAGCTCAGGGCATTCCAGATGCCAATGGATTTGTTCAGGATCTATAGAAATGCCAAGGCCTGTGAAAGGCAGTGGTGTTGCATCAGTAGTTGAGCACGGGTAGTTGGTGTGGGACCCCCAGGTACCCTGCCATGCCCAGACAAACCCAACAGTCAATTGCAAGTGCAAGTGGGGGGGAAGAATCTAAGCCCAGAAGGGAGCTGGGGCTGCAAAAGCCAGACTGCTGCTTGTGTCTGAGCTAGAGGAGAGTTGTACCAGTACAATGCAGAAATGCCCAAATAAAGTGATGCAGTGTGAGCTGAAAGGCACGCAGCCTCCTGACAGGATATGCAAGGGGTCATAAATATCGTAGGGCAAATTGCCACTCTGATGTCAGTGGTGTTACCTGAGATAAATAAACCCCAGCAAGAGACAATCTCACATGGTATCATTAGTGACTTGCAGAGCAAGGTAACCACCTGATGGTCCAGCCACCAGCCACAGACTCCAGCCACTTAAAATGTGGCACTGACACATACCAAAAGTTCTGCTGAAAAAAAAAATGCAGGCATGGTATGAAACCAGGAGGTGCTTTCTCTTAGGGCTTTGTGCTTGGATGTAGACGAGACCAAGGATTTAAAAGCAATCCCTTTAAATGTAAAGCAATGAAGTTGATGCCAGCTCCTAGCTGAGCAGTTTTGTCATGTTACCTTCCTCTAATTCATTCCATGTAATAACAGAATAGATATAAGAAGGACGTGTTTGTGTTGATAGGTTTGCACAATATTCAGGAATAAAAAGGTTTTTACTGCCTTATTCAACCTCTCACTTGCTGCATGGTCTTGGTCCAGTGGCATCAGCCAGCTAGTGCCTCAGCTCCTCTTCTGTAAAATGGAAAAAGCAGATGGAGTTAATTAGTGAACACATAGTGCCTCAAGCAGATGAAGCCCTATTCAAATACTGCCCATTGCCAGTTGGACTGCAGCTCTGCCCAAACTGCAGGAGCCAGCAGAGCTGAAGGTGGCTGTGGTGAGGCATGTTCACGTGTTCAGGCTGTTCTTTGTTATGATCTGAACCCTGTGCTTGGACATATGCTTGTTAGTGAACAAAGAGAACACTGCCAACAGAAGCTGCTCAAGAAACTGCAGTGACATGGCCACAGTCAGCTGTGCTGCAGAGCATAAGGTGACAGTGAGGGACCACAGGCCAGGTCACTTGCTGATGAGGGTCAGAGAAGGACTCGGGGAGGGAGATGTGTTCAGGGAGCTTATGCACCTGAGTTTTTCTGCACAAGCAGAGCAAGAGCCCTTCCCAGCACACAGGAACCACAATCTTCTGCCCTTTCTCAGCATGGTGAGAAGTCAGACCACTGAGAAGCCCACTCTAGCAGTGCTAGTGACAGATAGAAACAACACCTCAAGCACCCCTGCAAGCAGCCAGACTTCTGTATCCCTACCGCAAAGACCACAATTTTTTTCTTGAGGCCTCTGCAAATGAGGGGCACACAGTTCTCTGCAGAATGTTTGGTTTAATTTTAGCCTTGACAGTCGTTAGGAGCTGCATTGTCTTCACCTGCAGTGTGAGACACAGTTTCTTGTTAATTTCTTTTTTGAAACTTCAGTCTGGATTTCTCTTTTGAAAGGGTTTTGAGCCCACAGCTGGTGAGGCCACACCCTGAGTTCTGTGTCCAGTTCTGGGCTCCTCAGTTTAGGAAGGATATCGAGGTCCTGGAGCAGGTCCAAAGGAGGCAACTGGGATGGGGAAGGGACTCGAGCACAGACCCTATGAGGAGAGGCTGAGGGAGCTGGGGGTGTTGAGGCTGGAGAAGAGGAGGCTCAGGGGAGACCTCATCACTCTCTGCAACTCCCTGAAAGGAGGTTGGAGCCAGGGGGGGGTTGGGCTCTTTTCCCAGGCAACTCTCAGCAAGACAAGAGGGCAGGGTCTCAAGTTGTGCCAGGGGAGGTTTAGGTTGGAGATGAGAAAGAATTTCTTTCTGGAGAGGGTGATCAGGCATTGGAATGGGCTGCCCAGGGAAGTAGTGGATTCTCCGTGTCTGGAGATCTTTCCAAAGAGCCTGGATGTGGCACTGAGTGCCATGGGCTGGGAACCACGGGGGGAATGGATCAAGGGTTGGACTTGATGATCTCTGAGGTCCCTTCCAACCCAGCCCATTCTATGATTCCATGATCTACTGACTGCCACCACTTTCAGGAGACTCTAGAATAAACCTTGCACAGCAGCACTGTGTGAGAATGAGACTAGCAGAGAAGCCCACAGATTATTTCCTAGAAATCAGGGATATTTGGCCAAAATGTTATCTGACCAGTCACCCTTAAAAAACCAAAACAGAACCAATGAGAACATAACCACATGCCTTAAATGTAATTCACCTGCAAGCTTGCTCTCAATTATTTAATGCAAGTGGAAAGCATGCTCAGTAGACTGGCTGTCATGGTTTCTCTGAAAGCTTGTCTAAAAGTTGCAGGCAAAATGTGTAGCGAATGGGTGCTCTGAGAAACAAAACCCCTTTTTTCTGCCATGTTGGATGAAAGTAATAAATTCTGCTGAGGAGTAATGTATTGCTCCTGTTGATAGAGCATTACTTCTACAAGGAGCCTCAGAGTTTGTTTTTACAGCTTGTATGAATGCTTCTGCATGTGAGGATATGTGAGAGTTAAGATCAGTAATGGACTGACAGTGACTGACCAAAAAGTAAGTTCAAACCTGTTGAGATTTCAAGTGGAATTTGGAAGATTTTCTTGTGTACTACACAGAGCCAGTACTCAGTCATTACTGAAGCATTCTGAATATTTTTATACATGACAACACAAATACTCTTAAAATTAGATGTTAAGCAGTAGAATTCATCAAATAAAGATGTTAGATTTTGAAAATTACCCCAACAAGGCATTTCAGCACGAGATCTCTAAACCATGAGAAAACCAAATCTGTGAAATGCCAGGAAAGACCAGCATGGTTTCAACTTGACTGTAAGCTGACTGCTCATACATGACTGCAAACATAAATGTTACAAAACATTCAAAAAGAAACTAAATGCCTTGAAAAAAGAAGCGCTCACAGAAGATTGTAGGCACTGAATGGAAATATTTTTTCTTCACTAACACAGGGACCTTAAGAAATCACCCAGTTATCAGTTTGTCTTTCACCAAAACAGTGTAACCTGGACATATTTTGGCCATATCCTCCAAATAATAACAGAAAGTCTCCCACATGAGTTACTGCTTGTTGATCACAAACAGCAACCAGTGACAGATGGGTGGAAGAAACTAACCACAGGCAACTCTGCCTGCATGGGCATTAGAAATATGTCACGTAGCATTTAAAACTGCTAGAAGCATATAGACATTTGTTTGCAGGATAATCACTGGAAATAATTCAGTGTCCTACAATAGATCACAAGTTACACCAAGAGAAGAACCTGCTTTTATCTACAGATAGTCCTGAAAAACATTCTGTGGCTCTACTCAGCTTATCAACCTTGTTGACATCTGAGTTCAAGCATATCAGACCTGCCTTAGTCACAGGGTTAAAATGCTTCCTTCAGTTAATTTTTACAGAGTCTGTGGGCTCCACCAGTGGTAATCTACATGTGCTGGCTGGTCTCTCCAGTTCTGCAAAAAACAGCAGAGCTGCAGTTCTGCTTCCTGACCCAAGGCTGCTTCGCTCCCAGATGGAGTTTCTGTGATGAATCCCTCGAACCTGGGCAGGGGATCTTGCTGGTCCCTGACCCTTCTCATTGCTGTGGGTCCTGGCCTGGCCTCAGAGCCTTAGGCTGTATTTCCCACCTTTCCTTGAAAATTGTGTCCCTCCCCAGGGCAGTGACAGCAGACAGAAAAACAGAAAAAGCAACAGCATAAGCCCAGAGCAATCCTGATTTTGACCCTGGAAATGAAAAATACAGTTTCCTTTCCTTCCAGGGAAGCTCTGTGACCAAGCTGCACCTTAGGACCTCCCTGACCCTCTTAAACAGCCCTTCCTCTGACATTCTTAAGGTAATTTCCTCAGCAGTTCTTGTGAAGCAATTCATTCACCACTGCTAAGTAATTTTCTTCAGCTAGGTTTTGACTTTTCTTTTTTTTTTTTCTTTTTTTTTTTAAATTTACATGAAGCAAAAAAATCCACCTCCACTACTGTTTTCCCTTCACAGCTTGTTTTTTTCACAACTGTGGTCATGTTTTCACAGCAGCATTGCTACAGAAAGCCGACATCAAGCACAAGTTTGCCCATCTCAGACCTCTCTCTGTTGTCTCTCTGGGGAGCTTGCCCTTTTCTACCGCCTCCTCTCAAAACCAAAATATGGTGACAAGTGGTTGAGTACAGTTGTTTGGTCCCTAGATCAGCACCTAATTTGTTAGATCATCTTCCCTGGCTCTGCAGCCACTCCTAAGCTGGACGAAGACAGAAATGGCTGTGGGGAACATTCAGCCGCCATCTGCATGAAGTCCCCGCACTGCACGGAGCAGCTGCGCTGCCTTGCCCTGGCAGGGAGATCCATGGCCTCGCTGCCACCCAGGGCTGTCCCAGCAGGAGGGTGACAACACTGCTGACATCATGGCAGCAGGCAGGTGACATGAAGCGTGAAGCACGGCCCCCGATTGCTGTGCACAATCAGAATCAGTTTTATTGTGTGGCTCGCAAGACTTATTTACTATCCCGATATCTATTGACTGATCTACAATACACACCTCAAAGTGCACTTTCTACTAACATAACACCTTATCTACCTGTTCCCACAGGAGACACCTGGTACCAGCACATACCATCATCCAGATGGCAAATTCCTGAAGTTATTTGCACCTCTTTGTTCTTCTTTAGGGTCAGTGAGTGCCAGGGAGTTCACAGCACTCCTCTATCCCACAGGCTGCTCCTGCCGGACTCTTTTTGCCAGGGGTCAGCACAGCCCTCAGCATCCAGACACTGCTGGAAGGGTCTCCCTGTTTCACCCTGTGAGGAAAGCTGCTCCTCCCCACACAGTGACCCTGGGAGGACACTGACAGTGCTGTGGGATCAAGCAGGAGAGGGTGCTGAGGTGTCACCAAGGGCCTCCATCCTCCCCCAGGGCACTGAGTGACCCCAGCCGAGCCTGCAGGCTGCCAGCCCTCAGCGAGAGGGGGAGAGGGCACAGCCCCATGGCTGCCACAGGGCTGCCCCTTACCACAGCAATGGGGCCTGCGGCTGTGCTGAGGGGATGCGCCCACCCAGGAGAGAATATGGGAGCCCACTGAGGGGATTTTGGAGGCCAAGATTAGAACACAGGCATTGACTTTATCCCAGAGGAGTTCACTCGGGACTGCACATGTTCCTGAGGAGATGGAACAGGGGGAGCAGGGTCAGGCCCCATGTACAGCTCCAGCTGCAGTGACCCCTGCAGCCCCTCACAAGTTGGTGCTGGTTGCTGCTCCAAGGATGGGCCAAGGCCCCCCCCCTCCATGCTGTTCTTGACTCCTCTCCCTTTGACATTTTTAGCTCTTTGGGAACATTACCTTGGCCAATATGAAAGGATTGTGTGAATATAAATAATCTGAGGTGTTCTTTGGTATTTTCTTCAGTGATTACTTTTAATATGAAAACAAACAAACAAGCAAATCCAACCCTCACATAGATTATGTAAACAAGGTGGAAAGTAGTTATTGAGGTGCTATGAAGAGCAAGGTATACTGCATTTTGCAAGAAGCCTTTGAATCACTCTATTAAAAAAAATTACAAATTAAATGAAGCAGTCCATTCATATAAGTAACTCTACAAAGCCCTGATCACAAACGATTTTATTCGGGTACAGCCATGAGAAGATCTCTGGGTCTGTAATCAGCACCCAGGACCCCTCCATCCCTCCAGCAGCCCCCCCATGGAGCAGGCTTCTCCCTCCCTCAGGGATTTTTGGCAGGGAAGGGGCTCTCCCCCAGCTGCCGGGCGGGAGGATCCCCGCTCCCTGGCCCTGCTCCAGCTACACACTCTGTCACTAGCAACCCCTAATCCCTCAAAAACGAATTAAACACATCCATAAAGAAAAAGCCTGGTCTCAGCCTCTTGCCGGACACTGCAAGCCAAGCCTGCCTTGAAACAGGGAGATTTGGTACCCTCTGTGCAGACAAAATTCTTGACTTTCCACAGCAGGCTCAGCTCTGCAGAGCCAAAACATCCTTGGAGGAAGCTGCATCCTTCCTTAGCTGGAGGAAATTGCTCACAGCAACCTGTTCTAAGCCATTACAGTGAAACAGATGTAGTTTCTACTTGACTGATGTGAGTTTTTGACAAACTCCCTAGTTAAGAGTGACTTTGGAGGCTCAAATTAGAACACAGGCATCAGCTTTACCCCAGAGGAGTTCACTGGGGACTGCACAGAGTGGTTGCTGACCTGGATGGATGCTTTTTGCTAAATATTTCTCAGACAGTTGGGGTTTGACACAACACCAGCTCATCACAAACATTTCTGCTGACCCACGGAGCCATCGTGCCTCAGGCTCAGGCATTTTGCACATTAAGACCCAATCATGCCAGCATCTCTGACAAAAGGCAGGAATTTCAAAAGTAGACTCAATGGCATTTTCGTGGGACCTCTGTGCAGATAAGACCCCAAAACCAAGCACTTCAATCATAATTCACTCTGCTATGTGTCTGAAGTCTCTTCAGAATGTATTTCTTTGCTGTACCTCTTGAGTAGTTCTATCTACCTGACCTCTTGGCCAGTCGCACAAAGATTCATAAGAGAACTGGAATCCACACATACCTGGATCCACTGCATATTATCAAACAGGCCTGTTGTGGTCTTTCTGAGGACTTACCAAAGCTCAGAGCTGGACCTCTCCACCAATCCCACCCCTATCTTCCATGGAAGGGTTATTTATCAATCAAAGAAACGAGCCCATATGTTGAATCCAGCCAAATGTATAGGCCAAAAATACTGCTTTACATACTCAATTACAAACACACTTGCAGGGTACCTGCATCTCTCTAAATTTTCTATACATCCAAAAAAAAACCCAAAACCAAAAAACAAACTTGGTCAAAAAATGCAAAAACAACCTTAGCAGGTTTTTCTTTCCACTGAAAAAAGTAGTTGATAGAATTTTTCAGTTCAGCTACTGCATCAGGCTGATTTCAGAGAGACAGGTAAAGGAATGGTTGATCCATGCAAAGTCCCAGCTGGCAAAAGCTTAATTGTAAATGTAATTGTTGGTTCTGACCAAGGTGTTACGTCTAGAACTGTAAGACATATCTTCATATACTGCATTTCTGGAGGGCTTTTTAAAATATTTTTTCACCTGAAAAACAAAGCAAACAGCCCTTCAGAACAAAACTTGAAAAGACCCCAGCCAAAGAATTGATTTATGTCTTAAGAGCCCATCTGTCTGAAGTGAAAATTTCATAAGCCAATGAGGTATTAGAGGATTAGGTCAAAATTGTCAACTTATTTATTTTAGATTGCCAGTCTGATGTAATTTCACTAGAAGTTACTTCAAGAGTTGGATGGAACTGTGGCCTCAACATAAATAATGCTTATCCTTAGTTACTGATAAAACAGGAGACCAGTTCCCACAGGGCTGCTTGGGAATTTGCCAGAATGGGTATTTTACTGGTTTTAGCAGTACTGGAAACATACAAGGAGGCACGAGATAGGATCCTGGCCTGCAAACCATATTCTGTTGATTTGGAGTAATTTTTATGAAGCAGAAGGATCTATCAGAGACAAATAATTTCTGGGTTTTTTTCTGCAGAATATGAATGCAAGTAATCCCAGAAAAGGAAAAAAATCTGTGTTGCCTTTTTTCTGGGACAGGCCAGAACTGTTCTCCCACAGCTGATTTCACACAACGGGCTATTTTATGACTTTTTGTTGTTCTTGTTCCACCCTCCCCCCCCAAACATTTTCTTACATCTATTACAAGACTGGTATTCTACAGCTCCATTTCCAACTGACAAAGGAAAAAAAAAAAACAAACCTGGAAAAAAAGAAGCAAAACAGAAGACTGAGGTGGTAGTTTTGCTGTCTGCAAGACTCACTTGAGATTTGTTATCAAAATGCAAATAATATCTCACTAAGAGTTACAGAACTGTAAGAAGGCAAAGTTTTTACTGCCAAGAGTTCCCAGCTGGGAGACATTAAACAAGAGCAAATAAGAGACAATGGAAAGCCATGATTCCTCAGGTTTATTAAGTGTTTTCCTATCAAAGGCACCTTTTCTCTTAACCCAGATGCAGTTCTGCTCTGGCCTGGTAACAGAGTACTTACATCCACATGGTACAGGGTGCAGCATATCAGCACAAAAAACAGCAGTGCCACCATGAAGGCAAGACCATAGATGCCCCAGCAACTGTTACTGCAGTTTGTCTGCTCCACTCCTGCATGCAAAATTATATTACTGTTATAAATAGGTAGAATTCTATTTTTACTATGAAAAAAAAATATTTACTGGACAGCAAGAGACTGGGTATCTTCAATGTGCTACACAGTGACACTTGTGAGCTCATCACTATTCTCACTGGCATTCTCTCTGACCTTCTTCCAGGCTGGTGATATCAGAAGGTGGCTTGTGAAGGGTCAGTAAGGAGCACTTTACAGAGGTGATGCTTCCACAAGACTAATGAGAAGTAGGACCAGATACACACACGGGAAACAGAAAATGTTTTACTGTAATGCTACAGCAGCACCTGAGGACTTGGCCAGCAGCATACAGGGAGGTACCACAGCTGGGTTTGCAGGCACAGCCAGAAGGCGCAGACCTCTGTGATCTGAAGTGCACCCATCAGTGCTAGAGAGTTAGTGGAAAGGACTACAGTTCTCTAAATCCTTAATTCATATCTGAATGCCATCAAAATCTGGCAATGACCCCACTACTTTGATGTACAGCTGTCATTTTCCACAGCCCATGTTACTGAGTTGTTGCACCAGTTATGGTTAGTGGCAGAGAAGAAGACCACAGTCCTTTTTGCAGACTGCAGAGAGATCATTTGCAACTGGTAGTTGTAGTGTAACGAGGCAACCAGGTGCCACTAATTGCCAGGGAGTGAGCATGAGCTTGTCAAGCCCACCTGTGCCTAATTAGGGTGGGCCCCCACTGCACATGAGCAGGACCAGGGGGCCAATAAAAGGTGAGTCCTGAGCACGCTTTGCAGAGAGGTCAGTTGCTCTTGGAGCACTGTATTACCTGCATTGCACTACTAGTGCTCGTTGCCCTCAGGGTGAGGCTCTGAGGAGTCTCAAACCCGAGGCCTCAGCATTGCAGTACTGTGTCTTAGCCAGCTGCACCACCAGAGCCTCACCCTGAGGCCTTTTATTGGCCCCCTGGTCCTGCTCATGTGCAGTGGGGGCCCACCCTTATTAGGCACAGGTGGGCTTGACACAAGCTCATGCTCACTCCCTGGCAATTAGTGGCACCTGGTTGCCTTGATACACTACAGGTAGTTACTATGTAAACCTTATTTTAATTAGTCAAAGGTATCATCAAAGGCCAATGACCCAGGTGAAATTGCACCAGTAAGATCAAAATCAAGGACTATATTTATCTTAGCATTATATATAGTTGTATTATATGTATTTATCTTAGCAAATGGTTACAACATCATCCTTCAGAAAAAGAGAAAAAAAACTGTCTTTGGAACTAATGCTCACAGTGTGCTCAGTGTATAATAAAGATGTGTGAGGTCATGTCTGCTGTTACCTTTGGAAATTTAAGTAAATGCCTGAGGACTTGTTCTGTACTCCCTAGCATGACCCATTTTTAAAAGCAAAGACTTTCTATGGGGAATGGTTTCTAAAACACATTTATGTCATCTTAAGCTCAAAGAACTGAAGCTAGAAATACTGAATCATTTCCTAAAACCTGGCAGATTATTCACAGATGCATTGAAGCACCTGTTGCCTGATTTTGGCCTTTTTTTAAAAAACAAAACAAAAAAATAATAAAACCAACCAAACCAAAAAACCAAAAAAACCCAACACAACAGGATTAAAGCAAGTTTTCCATGTATAAATCCCCTTTGGTTGCACAAGGCAGGTAGAAACACAATGCCCATTTCTGTGTCCACCAGCAGGGTGCAGGGCAGTCCAAGCACTGTCTCCAAACTTTCCCAGGTACTGGAAAAGGCTCATGGAGTAGTGCTTCACCTGGCCTGACCACAGCTCTGCAAGCCTCCGGTTCATCTTTTGAATTACAACCCACCTACAGTTACTTATAATTAATTGAGCAAAGAGAAAGTACCTTTAATCAGCACCATGGTGCCCCTTCTATTCACTGAGAGGAACGAGGAGCCATTCAACACCCCAGCACACACATATATATCACTGTCATTTTCCTGGAGGTTGTGTAGAGTTATCACAATTTTCTGTTCTTCCTTTGAATACTCCAAACGATTGGCAAAAGGAGGGAAAACAGTTGAAGAAGCATTCTGGCTGGAAACATAGAGCACCCTTTCACGTTGTGTGTGAGTCTTGAGCAAGTACATCCCTTTCTCTTCGTGGAAGTTGTTCAGTGCACAGGTAATGCTGATGGATTTGCCTTGCTGAGGGTTGGCATAGAGTGGTGACTGTTCAACAACTCCACTGGTGTAACCTAAAAACAAGAGAGATCAATGGCTATCACCTATTTACACAGTGCATTGGATGAGTGAGCAAATGCAGAGGTCAAAGACAAAAAGAGCTGGCCACGGAAATTGAGATAATAAACTAATTTTTTAAGGTTACTTCTACACAGGCCTGAGAAGAATGATGTATTTCAGTACATGCTGGCATGTTTTTGTGCCCCAGAATCTGCAAGTAGGGCCAAACAGGTTTACCTGGTTGTAAAGGGCCTCCACCTATCTAAAAAATACATATACTGAGCTCTTCTAGAGCAATACAGCTTCATCATCATTGCTAGAAAGCAATTCATGTCTCGCCCCTGAGACATGATTTGTTGCCTACTTTCTCAAGTGAGATTAAGCCATAAAAAGATCTGGAGGCTATTGATCTGGATGAAAACATAGAATGTGAGTGCCATCAATGTTGAAAACAGTTTTCCAAAAGTAGATATTAATGACTTGCTATCCAGCTGAGAAGATATTTCAGTGAGTTCCTCTGAGGACAAGCCCTGTTTATTTTGACATTATCATTAATGTGGATGAGGGAATAAAGACAATTTATCACCTTTGTACAGAAGATAATTATGGGAAGGTTGGGGGCATCTTAGAGAAGAGGTTCAGAATCAAAGAGGTGTAAGGTAATTTAATTTGGGGAAATAGTACATAAGTAACAAGATGGGATTTCTCTGAGAAAACACAGGCAAGAATTTTGAAACGAGAGCTTAAGGAAGGATATGATGAGTCTACATAGATATTAATGATTATTACTGACCCAGCAATCAATTAGGTTTTGTGTGCCATGGGGACAGGAAAGGAAGAAATACCTGTAATTTTTGGTAAAGGTGTTCCAGGATAAATAGTTCCATCAGAAGGACAGATACATAAAAGAATAAGTGTCAAAGAGCAGGGTGGACTTAACCCTTTTCTAATAAAAAAAAAAAAAGACGACAGAAGAATTCTTCCTCTAACCAGAAATAAGTGCCACTTGCACCCATCCATCAGCTGCTTGTTAAGAGAATAATAAACAATGATAATAAACTCGCATCCCTATATCCGTTGACACCCAACTTATTAATTTACCATTTAAGATGAAACTATAAAAACAAAAACACTACCCAAAAAACCCAACCCCCCCCAAAAATAAAAAAACCCCAAAAAAAACCCCAAGGCTTGTTGTTTTCTAGTTGGTCATAAAGTTTAAAAAAAGAGCTTTGCGTTTTCACTGTTTCTAAACTTCTGCAGCAATGACTATGACTCATGAGATTAAGATTAAATTAGTCATGAATTGGTGCTCTAGGGGTACTCTTGGTACTGCTCTATCTAATGTGCCTTTTTTACTATCTGCTCAGGGAACAGACCCATGCTTTCCTTCAGATCAGTACCTGAGAGATGGGTAAGGTTACGTCAGACTTTCCCTCCCACTCTGCTTTCTCCCAATTCTTGATTTAAAATACTTAAGTATTAGGTAGTTATTAACTCATGAGTAAAAAGTGGAACTGCAATACCTTTCACCACTACTATGGTTGTCTTCCCATTCAGCTTTTTGTGACGACCTCTGATTTTAATGAACTTAATGCATTGGTAGATATTGGAATCAGATTCCTGTGCATTGTGCAGAGTTATCCTAAGATCCCTTCCTTCTTTTGAACACTCAGCACGATCAGCCAGAGCAGGGAGGACACTTGAATTACTCTGCTTGTAAGTACAAACAATGACTGACTGTATGCCAGTTGTCAACAGCGTTGTCACTTCACTGTCTGAAGCTTTCATTGAGCAAGTTATGGTGATGGAGTCTCCTTCCCAAACACTGAGAATGTCTGTTGACTGTTGATGCTCTTCACCTAAAAATAAGAAATTCAATTGAAATTATAATATTGGAGTTCTTCCCAATCCATTGGCAAAGTAGTTTTCAAAAGAACTGTCAAGAGAACAGCTGGGTAAGACTGGAACTTGGTCTTGCTATCCTATGTCTATCATCTCTTGGCTGACCTGAAAGTCAGTGCCTTTCATTGCTGCTGACCCATGCAGTTCAGTATTTCCCTAAAGCTTAGAAGGCCTTGACAATTAAAAAAAAAAAAAAAAAGAAAAATTAAAAAACAAAAAGGCTTCTGTCACTGAGGCAAAAATTTTAGTCTGCCCTAGAGATCCGCAGTATGATCCTGTTAGTTCTCAAAATAAGATATTGACTGAACTCAGCCCAAGAGTTGGAGTTGGTTGATGATCCAAATCCAGAATTCAAAGGGGTCAAAAATGGAAGAAAATTACAGAATTTTTAATTTTTTTTTTTAAGAGCACGTAACAACATCAGGAAACTGGATAATGTAGTCTCTTAGGAGGAGAACTGCAGAAAGTGTTAGTTACTATACTAAGAAACAAAGGTATAAAATATATTATTAGACCCTGGGAATTCACTAACAATCTCATTATCAAAAGCAGTGGAACATTAAGCACTTATGCAAGGAATAAAGGGATCAAATGAGAAATAATTAAAAGGAATTACATTACAAGCAAGAGAAGAGAACAGAGTAGTGCCTAGCTAGGACAAATAGAGTAGAGAAAGGATAGACTTATTCAGTGCTGACAAACAAATTAGAATCCTACATACTTAAAAGAATGTCTTTTAATAAGGGAAGAAACACAGAAAGACTTGATAGTGGGAATTTGGTTACAGGAGGTCAACCCAAGCTGACCAGACTCAAGGACATTCCTCCTACAGCACCTAGAGAAGGAATGAAGGCAGGGGAGAAGGAATGGTGATGGAGCAGGCTGGAGGGAGAATGGTGATGGAGCAGCCTTTACAAGCAGAGAAGGAACACCCAGTCCAGCAGCCTGAGGTCAGTACTTCTGAGCTGACCCACACCTACATCATAAGGCCCCAGGCAGCTCAGGACAAGCAGGCACAGCTCCTCAATTGTTTTCTCCCAAAGATCAGGGCTGTGAGAGCTAAATTACATTTTTAGAAATCAGTCTTGACTCCTCAACCCAACTAAAGAACAGCAAAACCACTCAAAATAAATATTTCCAACAGTTTCATTGCATCTGCCTTTCAGGTGTGCTCATTTATGGATAATATTTTTTTCACAAGTCACCATCCTTTCCACTTATTGTCAGTTGTAATGGTGGGGGAGAGGAGCTGACTCTTTGGACATATTTTTCCTCAGCCTGTTCTCCTTAGAGATTCAGAGTACTCCTCAAGTGTGCCTCTAGCTTATACTCTCAATAGCTACAGCAATATTTACAATGGATATTTTAAAGTATGTTTTATTATACCATTAATAATTATGTTCCTAGTAAATATCACTGTTTATCCAGTAGTGGGCTCCCCCTCTTTAACCATATAAATACCATATACTTAACCATACCTTAACCATATAAATACAGTTCATATTGAATTACTGGGAAAACCACTTCCACTCCTTCTACAGAGAATAATTTCTGTGTAGAAAAGTTATGGCCACAATATTTTTTTTCCTAAAAATTCAGCCTATAATTTCAGAGGATATTTTTCAGACTTCCACGTGGTTTTGCTAATGGTGAATTTGCCAGGAACCTGTTTGAGAGAACAGACTAAATGAGAGAGAAATTAAAAAAGGAAAGAAAATATTGAAACCTGGGAAATGTAAGAACATCTGTGTTGTACTTACTGTTCTGACCAGGGAAGCACAGGAGAAGCAGAAGGAGAGATGCAGCTGGAAGACTTGATATCCATGGCATCTTCAAAGGTCTTCTTAGTTCTTCTCTATTTACCTGTTCGATGGGTTAAAGACCAGAAGAAAGTTTGTTTGCAACAAGTTTTGATTTTTTTTTTTTTTAATTCCAGCTACATCAGCTGTCTACTAAAAGAAGGAAGCAAGGTGCTCCTCTTGCCTTACTGTCACAAGTGTGACAGATGGGGGGAAGAGACTTCTCTCTAGAGGTGGGTTTGAGTTCACACCTACAACACCCACAGTTTCCTGCTGCTGAACCCCTGCCAGCCACTGCACTGAGCACCTACCTGCCCTTTACAGGCAGCTGAGGAAAACCAGGCTCCAAGTTGCTCCGCACAGTGCCAGAGTCAGGCAGATATCTCCCTGTTGTGACTTTATGGTAAGATGGAGGTTCTTGGTACAATCAATTCAGTCTGTCAGGTGCAGCCAGGCTGCCTGGCTGGTGGCTGCAAATGCAGAGGTCTTGGCTTTGGAAGGAGCAAGGGTATGAGAGATGCTCTGTTACTCCAGGGAAACCCTCAACAATTAGGGAAACCTGCTCCCTCCCTTCCCTGATATCATCAGAAGCTCTTCTTGCAGCCACTGTTCTCTGGGATAAGGCAAAAGGAAAGGGGATGTTCCCAAAGAGGTGAAAAATTTCTCAAATGCTTGGAAGCTTAGAAATTTCATCAGTCACTTAAAAAAAAACCAAACAGGATAACCAATGAATAGCCAGGTTTTAAGCTGATATTTTATTGTGATCAGTATAACAACAAACACATAACCATTATAAACAGAAACTAGGCAAATAATGAAATCACAGTTACCAAATTATGGCGTAATTTTAAAATTTCTTTAACCAATATTTGTCTGCAGTTGTGTATTGCAAAACAACACAGTGCAGTTGCTTAGAACAAACACTGTAGATCTTTAAAGCTATTTATAACAGGGTGATTTGTGTCCAACACAACACAACCCAGGTGTGGAAAAGTGAAACAGTTGGTAATGATGCAACTGAGTATCACAAACTGCATAAGCATCAGTTGAAAGAAGAGATATAAAGGCAAGTGTGCTTGAGCAAGCCCCAGAGATCAGTCTGACTTGTGTCTTGGTGAGCAACTGTCACCAGGAGTGTCCACATTACCTTTTTTCTTAAAACATCTCCATCTCTCTGGCCCCAAGTGGTGTTTAATACAATGTGAGCTCTCAATTATCCCTCTGTCCCATTTCCAAAGAACTCAAAACCTGAATTTATACCAAAACCACAGTGTTAGCCATCAATTTGCACAGCATACACATATTTTTCCCCTTTTGTTTTTCTCATTAAAAAAAATCACAGAAAAGAAGGGCCACAGCCTTCAATTTTAGGAAAAAAATGCACAGATCATGGGAAATCCCCAGCAGCACAGACACAGCTTGACTGCATGAGCTGGAACACCTGGCACTTCTCAAAGGCATCTACAGCAATAAATTTACAGCAGAGGGAAACAAACCCAAAAACAACACCCATGACAGCTGAAAGTGGGATGAAAACTCCCCTCTTGAAAGCTTCAAACACTCCTGTTCTAGGAAAGAAAACCCAAGAAGAACAATTTGCTAAGGTGCTGCATAAAGAGAAGTTTTATTTTCCTTCTGTCTCCAACTCTTTGCACAGTCCAGAGCCTTTACAGGTAAAGAGTCATTCATCATGATGGAAATGAGTTTACAACAAAATAAGCTGAAATAACACACTCAAGAAATACCTAAAAGCCTTTGAATAGCTGAGGATTGTCATCTCTTCAGGAAATTTTGACTGCATTCCAACCCATCAAAACTGAAAAGACAAAAATAATAATAAAAAAAAGCTGAGAGCCAAGTTAAAAGGGTATCTTAGATCAGCATGGCCATGAAGCCCCCAGTGGGGAGGGAGGGGAGAAAAAAACCCAAAAAAACATAATAAAAATATTACAGCACTAATCTCCTGTGCAAAACAAGAGTCATATTTAAGCCTAGGGGCTTGTCTGTGTTTCTAAACATAATTACTAACATAATTTTGCCTGTCTTTCATTAATCACTTTTCCCTTTAGATTTGATGGTAGCAAATTTCAGGAGTCACATGACATCCTGCATCCTTTGAGATTTCCTGCTGGAAGTTTCAGCTCCAGGTTCATGGGTAATTAAACCATGCAAAAATGATTCAGCAAGTACTCAGACTGCTTCATGGATCTGCTTTCCTACTTGTACTGCTCTTGATTTTTGCACAGAAGCATGACACTAGAGTAGGTCTAACACAAGCTACTTCTGAGGATTTATTTAAATCAAGGATGACTGAAGAATCCTTCGAAGATGACACACTGCCTGTGACCCATAGACAGGGATCTCTGGAGCACAGGATCCACCACACTGCCTGCAGGCTGCATACCCAGACCTGTGTCAGATACACAAATACTGCAGCTTTCCTGATACAGAAACAGAGCAGGTGCCTCAGTCTGCTTTCCTATCCACTGAAGGTGCCCTACACTAAAATTGTCAGTGTTGTGACCTAATTTGCCAGGGAGATTGGTCCCATACTTCTGTTCAGCCTGAGAAAGGGCTCTGATGGCTCCCATGACCCAGAGCTGTTTCTGAGGGAGCTGGATGTAACCCCCCCACCCACTCTTGCACAGGAACAAGCTGAGATGTCCTCAGCCTGAAGGTGGCAGCAAAATCAAATCTGTGTTTAAACGGCCAAAATCTCTGTCACTTAACACACCAGTCACATGTACAAAATGCTTTTTAGGACTTAGAGACCACGGGGGAGAGAAAAAAATTAAGACCTATGGATGTGCTCTCACGTTATGAAGTGGAAGCACGCAGAGAGCATCTGCTTTGGGGTTCAACACATCCTTCCTGAGCACAGGCACAGTTCAGATGAACTTACAGCCCTAGAAAGCATTGAGAAAATTCAGGTGGTCTAAACCCATGCTGCTGAGCCAGCCATGCATTTTGTGATGACTGCTGTCCTCAGAGGTTGGCAGATCCAAGGAGATTCTTGTGTTGCTCAAGAAGGCCTGGAAGAAGACAACTGTGGCAACCAGAGTCCTTGGTGAATGCACAGACTTGGTGAAGGTACATTTGTGAAAACTGAGCATCTTGTACAAATGAGCGTCTGTTTCTTCAGCGGAACACTGTGCATCATTATTGAGGATTTTGCTGCTGGTTTTCTTACTTCTAGATGTTTTTTGAATAAGTGCAAGGGGGTTTTTTTTGCATCAAGAGACCCTTTGATTTTTTTTAACAACTGCAGAATTGAAGGAAAATATCTCTGAGCACACCAAACTTTGGCTTCAGTGAGAATTGTAACCCAATTGCCTGTATTTGGGCTTGGAAATCTGCAGTGTGAAGTCCCTAGGGCAGCCACCCTGTCTCTTCTGCTATGGGACCATTCCTTGCCCTGAAAGGTGAAAAAATCACAGTTTTATTACCCAGCAAGTTCATGCTGAAACCCTGCTCTGGTTGCTGTGGCCCCTCAGCCTTCGCCTTACAGGGACTCTAGGACAGACCTGAAACATCACCGAGTGTTACACCCCAAGACAGGACTTCAGGAGAGAGAGACCTTCACAAGGTAATTATTTTGTCTCACCTCAGAACCATTTCAAGGCGAGGTGAACCATCTTCTCAACACAGCTATTTCTCTCTATTCACTAGAAAGGGAGCACTACATAAAAAAAACCAACTTACACTTGAAATAAATTCTAACCAACAAGTTAACCTTAAATTAAATCAGACCTAGAAATTTAATTTTTCAACTCTCTGAAAGAAACAAACAATATTTGTTGCATGGACTAGCTCAGGAACTGAGAGGAATGGCATTACAAGAGGTCCCATAAATCCTGGAGAAAAGTTGGTTACAAGATACAGGGGAGAAGCTGCATGTCAGGGTCAAGGGGTATTGTAGAAGTTCTAAAACAGCTGTAAAGTCCTTTAGTGGCTGAGACCTATTGACACAGACCTGATGCAGGGAGGAAATGAGCTACTACTGAACATATTGGAAAACACAATTAGTCTGCCCTCTGGCCATTGCAGTAATGTCATTTCATCATTACCTGTATTTAAACCCCAGAAAGTCAATCCTTACCATTAAGAATCTGATGGAATACTACAATAGGTCCTGGGAAAACAACAGCAAAAAAATACTAGCATTAGTAAGGGTTTACTTAGAGAATTAAAACTATCAGACTTGCAGTTACAATTAAAACTATCAGACTTGCAGTTTTTTCCCCAATTTATATTTATCTGAAATTCCTCAGCAACTCACTGATATCCATGTGAAAGCAAAGCACAGGCCTTGTGTCTACAAATCCCCCCCCCGAGATGTGACAGATGTGACACTTGGCCATCTGACAGAACAGTTGCATCCCAAGTTCTATATTCTACTGTAGCACAACTGCTTCAAGAGGTTTGTTCATTTTATCTCACTTTAGGAGTACTGCAGCCTCTGTTTTGTGAAGGAGAAGGGAAGACTAGAGAGTGATGGGGAGAGAAGCAGATATTTCCAGAAGATTTCAGTCACATTACTCCCAACTGACTCCATCAAGCCTATCCTGGACCTTTCCATGCACCTTAATTTGCAAAACAAATTTCACCCCTGGACCTATTTAGGAAAATATATTAAATTGGCTTTTTAGCAGGCAGAGCTGAGAGTCAGAACCATTTACCTCAAGGATTTTCAGCAGTCTCTCAATCATTTACCCAGCTCATAAACAGTGTTATGGAAACAGCAACCAGAAGAAATCCCTAGAGGCTTTTTCCACTACCTGCACAGCCTGTAAGGCCTCTTACCCACAGGAACCCAAACCTGTCAGCCATACTTTGGTTGTTGTGGTGCTGTAGAAAGCACTACAGTGTCCCTGCTGCTGCACAGCCCACAAGAACTGGGACTAGGATGCTGATCATGCCAATGCTGCTCATCTCTTCACTGTCTGCAAACTGAAGATTCCCTGGAGAGGAGAAGAAAATAAAGAGTCAAAGTGAATCCTACAGGTGTGCCAAAACATCAGCCTGCCTCAGAAGCATCAGCCAGGATGCAGTAAAGATCCAGAATGGACAATTCATTCAGCCAGGTAACATATCCTTAATGTTCAAAGGCAAAAGGAAATACATTTTGCCCATTTTTTGAAGACCTCATGCACAGTAACTTTAACACATAAATATGTAGGAAGGTTATTTTAATACTTGCCTAATTTGGAAGAGGAATAATAGAATCACCCAGCATTTCCACACATTTAAAAACTACCAAAGAAAAGCCCCAAACAAAAAACAAAAACAACAAAAAAACCCCAAAAACAACAACAAAAAAATCCAAATAACACAGCAAGGAGCACATAGCCATATCCCTACCAAGGATTCTCCCCAGAAAAAGGATAAATAGTGTTTACTTGTCTCAAGCAAAGATGTCCTGTTTGTCCTCAACCTAAAGAAGGCAACAGGGATCACTAGAGTGAAAGAAATTAGGATAGAAAAGTAACTGTGTGTAGCACATTTCCTCTTCACATTTACTTGGGCAGGACTTTCTCAAAGCAAAGGACCAAGAAACACTGAAAATACTTAACCTGGATTTCCCTCATCAGTGATGTCACTTGTTGAAGCTCTGATTTCCTCATCTAACACTTGAGGGTAGCACTCCAGAGGGCTGTGGAGCACTGAGGTGTCTGTCTCTGCTTTACAGCAAATTTTAGCAATGTCACTCCTCACTAATCTGAAGGAAGCTGGAAGATAAAAGAAGTTTCAATTACAAGATCAGATGATTTATGAGCTCTTAAATCAAGGGTTTAAAAGGTTAGAGAGGTTAATAGGTTAAAAAAGTCATTTTTGTAAATGACTTAATGACTCTTTTTACAAAAGAAACCAATTTTGTCAAGCTAGACTCATTAACCCCACTGTAAATATGTATGTAAATATTTAAAGGTTCAGTTTCATAACCAGAAATACATTTCCCACATGCCAGGACCCAAGCAGAACATACCTCCAGAATTTGGAATGCCACATGCGTATCCCAGTTGCATGTCCTTCTCCCAGAAGATGGCATAAACCTCATGAAGAAATGTATTTTTTTGCCAAAAGCACATAATGATGTGTGTTTCATTGGTCTGCAGCTGAATTATTTCATTTGAAAATTTAGTATTTTGTGTTTCACCAATTATGTCACAGGTTTCAAAACTGGATAAATCACATACATTGATCTCACAGTGGTAGACTGTCACCTTTGTGTTGGGAGAGTCCTGCAGCCCCTCAGCAGTGTTGTCACTGTGCATGGCAACATCTAAATAAGAAAACAAAGAAAAAATATTTTAAACCATTTTTTTCACAAAAAACTTTGTATTAGACAATAGGATGAGTTTTGGGTGGACAAATCCAGTCGTGGCTTAGGAAACACCATCTGCCATTGGTCAATTTTTGTATGGAATTGGGCCCAGTCTCCAAAACAATTTTTTAGCATACAAAAATACAACATAATTCCCCACTGCTGCCACTAGGATTTTAACTAGGAAGCTGGCAGCCTGGAAAATGGAATGAGGTGTATGGTTTCAAGCTGAAAGAGGGGAGATTTAGATGAGAAATTAGGAAGAAATTCCTTCCTGTGAGGGTGCTGAGACAGTGGCACAGGTTTCCCAGAGAAGCTGCAGCTGCCCTCTCCCTGGAAATGTTCAGAGCCACGTTGGATGGGGTTTGGAGCAAACTGGTTTAGTGGGTGGCATCCCTGCTCATATGGGGGGGGGGGGTTGGAACAAGATGATCTTTAAAGTCCCTTCCAACCCAAACCACTCTAGGATTCTAGGATTTTCTCTCATTCCAACCCCCTCAGCACAATCCTAACAGGTATTATGTCCAGCATCCATCCAGATCCCAGGACATAGGAATTTAACAGCTGAGTTGCCAGACTGCATCCAGCTGGATGCAGGGTCCCACTGCCACGGCTTTGGTTCAGTGTTCCTGCAAGGAACAGTTTTACTGCCAAGGCAAAAAGCAGCAGCAGCTTGGCTGAAGTGCTGGAATGTGCTGGGGCTGGGTGCTGAGAGCTGACAAAGGGGCTGTGCTTGTGCAGACTGAGCAAGGAGTCACCTCACCTGAGGTCAGATACATCCCAACACAAGTAACTGCAGCAGCTCCAAATGAATCAACCTTCACCTTCTTTATCTTGTTTCTCACCTTAATGGTTTTGTGGTTTTAACTGGCCACAACTGAGCTTTCTGGTAACAATTCAAAAGCCTTTAGCTACTATCATGCAGTGAAAACCAATAAGATCAAAGAAGGATCAAACTCACTTGGACAGGGAGCTACAGTGGTCAGAAGCAGGAAACATAACCACACAAAGTGGGGAGAATCCACCAGGTTGCCCTGGGTGCTCATCTCCAGCAGTGCTTGATGCTCTCCTAGATCCTCCACCAACCCACAGCAGGCTCACCAGGCTCCTCCCTCAGTCATCTCCCTGATTGGACATTAACTATGTGTTAGTGTAACACTTAAATAAAAAAGAAAACAAGTTCCAGGACAAACCCATAAATTTTCCTCTATCCAAGATTGCTGGAAGGCAAAGAAACACTCAAGCTGTCCTGCTCTTACTCACTCTGTGACAGCTTTTCCAACTGCCAGGCTTGCATGCACCCATTTCCATCTCTGGGTCAATCATGGTAGCAGGAGGCTACCAGATTTTTCTGCAGGGCAAGGGAAATTCCCCTGAGCTTCTGGGCCAGGAGGCTCCATGCCCACCCAGCTCCTCCAAGGCTGCCAGGACAGTGGCCACGCACACATCACTCAGCAGGACGTACAGCAAACAAAGTCTTTACTTGCTGTCAGGTCCAAAGCACACAAAACAGTATAGGAGGAAGATGTTTTATGCAGAATGAGTGTTTATTTGACTTAAGATTAAATATTGATTGTCAAACTCAACTTTGTTTTTATTTTAGACTAGCTGATGGAAAATGTCTGTTCAAATTGCATGAAGAAAGACAAGTGTGCTTCTTTTCTAAAAGAATATCTTTGGTCAGAAAGTCATTGTCAAGCATTATGATGAAACTGGCATGAATCTGTGAAATACAATCCACTAAACACAAGTTTTGCAAACTGACAGACATAAAAAGTCTGGAAAAGTTCCACAAGTTTGCACACTCTTGAGCCTGCTTTGCTTCTAGGAGCTTTTCACTAAAAGCTTTCAGTAAAACTTCTTTTGGTTTGTGACTACCTGAGAAGTGCCTTGAGGAAATTTCCAAATTAAATATGCATTTGTTCCCAATTACACATGAATTATTCAATAGAAGCGAGTAATTATTTGTTTTTCATGATCTGTGTTGGCTTAGATCTGTGGATCTGCTGAGAGTTGCCCATCAATTTCCTGGAATAGGTAAGACAGGAGGAACACAACTGCAAAACAAGCCCTTTCCACCTACTGACAGGTACAGGAGGCATCTTTGAGACTTTATGCAGAATTTCCTGTGGAAAAATTTCCTGCTGAAAGCCAAAAGCTTTCAACAACCCCCTGCAGGGTCCAAGCCCTGCTCCCCAGGCATCCACAGAGCTGTGATTCATCCACTTCACACCACAAAGCAACAAACTCTTCCATTTATGCACAGTGCTCCTCACCTATGCAACCTTGCAAGAATGTCATCTTGCCCCATCAAGTATTAACACCCCGCAGAGCACCAAAAGAGCTCAGCATCTTTTGTCGTCCTCTTTCCATACATTTAAAAATAGTTCTAGTTCTTTTGATTTTGGACTGTGGTTTTTTTTTTTTTCAAAACCAGATCCATCTGCACCATTTCACACATTATTCACTTTGTCCTACTCCTTACTTTTCAAAGCACCAGCTAGCAACCCCTATCAACCCACCATGGGGGAGCAGAGCACCAAGGGACTGTCATCTTAAAATCATTTAATCACAGAATCAACTGGGTTGGAAAAGACCTTGAAGACCATCAAGTCCAGCTGTTAACCTGACACTGCCAAGTCCATGACCAAACCATGTCCCCAAGTGTTGTAGAATGTTGGAATCATAGAATCCTAGAATTGGCTGGGTTGGAAGGGACCTCAGAGATCATCAAGTCCAACCCTTGATCCACTCCCCCCGTGGTTCCCAGCCCATGGCACTCAGTGCCACATCCAGGCTCTTTGGAAAGATCTCCAGACACGGAGAATCCACTACTTCCCTGGGCAGCCCATTCCAATGCCTGATCACCCTCTCCAGAAAGAAATTCTTTCTCATCTCCAACCTAAACCTGCCCTGGCACAACTTGAGACCCTGCCCTCTTGTCTTGCTGAGAGTTGCCTGGGAAAAGAGCCCAACCCCCCCCTGGCTCCAACCTCCTTTCAGGGAGTTGGAGAGAGTGATGAGGTCTCCCCTGAGCCTCCTCTTCTCCAGCCTCAACACCCCCAGCTCCCTCAGCCTCTCCTCATAGGATCTGTGCTCGAGTCGCTTTCCCAGCCCAGTTGCCTCCTTTGGACCTGCTCCAGCACCTCAATCTTTTTCCTAAACTGAGGGGCCCAGAACTGGACACAGGACTCGAGGTAAGACAGGTTGGAGAATGTTCCCGAATGCTCCTGAAAAGGAAGGGGGTGTGACCCCTTTGCCGTGCCCAACCCCATGTTTGAGGGGCCAATGAGATCAGCCCACGATCCTGTGCTACCTGCACCAGGGATTTGCTGTGCTACAGGTAAACACACTGGGTGTCCAATAAAAGGTCACGTTGGTGTGTGGTGGCAGGGCAGTGGTCACAGAAACACTATATAAGTAAAAGTTACTGCGCAATAAAGTTGAAGCTTGTTTATCAGCCATATTGGTTGGTTTAGTTTTCCCTTGCCGTTTTCTGACACCCAAGCACCACGCCTACCCATCTGTTCAGTACTTACAGAATATTATTCACCTTTGTTCACAAACACTGCACCTCCTGCCCCTCTGCCTTTGTTCAGCCACATGAACCTGAGGGTTAGCAGTTTTGGGAATCTTTGAGGATATGGATTTTAAGGTCAGGCAGAACTGTCTTGGTGGAGTAATGGGACAGACTTTCAGGTTAAAATTTATCTAGACCTTTAAGTATCCCATGGAAACGACTTCCATTTCAGTTTGAAAAAAATTAAACTATTGAAGGAAGAGAACAACAAAATAAAATACAAATAACCTCAGAAAAGACTACAGATTTTATATTCCACTCTAAGGTCTCTACTGGGAAAGGAGCAAAGTTTACATAAGAGCTAATTGTTATATTACTTTCAGTACCACTTTCACATTTTTGATCTGCTGAATACTGAACAAGCTCTCACAATTAAAAAAACCAAAAGACAACAAAAGCACAAATAAAAGAGCTGTTACCAGAACAAGTGTATAAATGCAGTCTGTTTCCACAGTTCCAACAAGCCAGTAGAGTAAGTGACCACCAAGACATTGCCATTTGAGCTGAGAAATATCCACAAAAATCCAAAGTACACAGCTTCCCAGAAACTGCTCTTAAAACATTTTCTCACAGTAACGATTAGAAAACACTACTCATATTTTATCTTCTGCCTGCAGTATATTAGCAAGCAGAACAGTTTCACTGATTTAAGTTCTTACACACTGACACTTTGTGTGTTGTTTTGAACTTTGTTGTTGCTGCTTTGTTTTGAACTCTTGAGTCACCAGGAGCCACAGGGTAAAAAATGCACAACCAGCACCAGCTTGGGCAACAGCTTCACCTTGACAGGAAACAGCTACAAAGATTTCTACTGCAACCCTCCTGGTAAGTTATTCTTTATTTGCAAATAGGACAGGATGGTAATTTTGAAAAAGGAGGTATAAGCAAAATATGCTAAGGAGTTACAAGAAGGCTAATTGGATGTAGGAAAGATTATTTGGGAATTACATGAAGATGCAAATGCTCTAATAAAATTGTTCAGTAAGTTTTGTGGTCACTCACTCATAGAAGTGCAGAATGTAATGAAGCTGTTGGTTTTTCTAGTCACACAAGCAATGTGAAAGCATACAAGCTGGCAGTCAGGACTGCAAAAAGCAGTGTTACTTATTTAGCAAGATCACACACACAAGTAATGCATCTTCTTTCCATATGGAAAAAGTGTTAACCATAGTAATCATTCACCCTCTTAATGCTCTAGACTTCTAAGTGCCTGTTTCCTTAAAGAGGAAACAACAATTTGTAAATGATTGGCTGCAAGACAGGACCCCCTAGAGAAAAAGACCTTGTGATTACCTCTGAAGTTGATGCCTTTATGCTCTTCCCTTCTCCATCCATCTGAGCACCCTTTCCAGCTCTCAGTTCATAAACACCTCCACCAGAGCACTGCTCAAGAAATGCAGAAGCCACTTAGAAACCGAAGGAAAAGCCACACAACCAGCTTCTGCCTTCTAAAAAAGAAAACTGGATTTTCACTTTCAGTTCTTACGGGTGTGCAGTGCCAACACTGGGACTGAGCAGTGCAAACAAGAAAAACCCACAGCACTCTGCAGCTGGAGGAAAAAAATACAGATCACAACCCCTGGAGAACCTCCTAGGAATCTGCAGTGGGGTCATAACTCTCTCTCTGTGTATTGCAGCAGGGATGTGAAAGGACTGGATTTGACATCTGCTCCTGGGTCTGCTACTAACTTGCCAGAAAAGCCCCCAGCACTGGGGAGGCTGCTCCTTGGCAGCCGGCAGCTTTGGAAGATTCCCTGCCAAAACCTTCCTGCTGCAGCAGCATTTCTGTTTGCTTCAACTTGTGCCCATCCTACAACCTGGCAGGAGCACTTTGGGACAAGACAGAGAGGCTCTTCAATGTGGCAAATCAGTTACTGTCTCAAAAATGTGAGGGAAAGTCAAAAGTGGTGTGAGGTTCAGGGTTTGCAGCAAGGACAGGGCAGGAGGAGAGCTGTTTGGGAACTCAGAGCCAAAACCTACTTCTGGGCCAGTGTGGATGTTGAGATGAAAAAGCTGCACAGTTCCCAAGAGTAAAGATCACCTCAGTAGATAAGAAAATTGTGGGGAGCCTCATCTCAGAACCAGGGAAGAGTCAGGAGACACACCAAAGCCCTGCTGCTTAGGAGTACCTGCACTGAGATTTGTTACAGGGTCTTGGTTCAACACCCACATGAACAGACCTGACCAAAAGGATGAAATGTTTTATAGTCCATTTTAACAATGAACAATCCTATCATCACTTCCATGTTCTTTCTAAGTCTGGACTGGAGACAAGTGCTTTCATTTCTGCACTTGTTTGGAAACATTTCCTGTTCAGCTTCTGAGAAAGTGACATCCATGGTGAGAAAGGGGCTGGAGCACAGCTCACTGCAAAGCCTTGGCAGGGCTGCTCTGCTTCCAGCAGGGCCAAGCATCTCAATCCAAGGCCAGAACACAGCTGATATGAGAATGGCTCTGAAATTTACCACTGGTGGGATTTCAGGTGCATGTATTAGTGGGGATGGTGAGGGCAGGAGGTGTCTCTGGCACTCCCTGGCTGCTGCTGGCAGGTTGAGTTGCTAAGCTCACCTTGAGCTGACCCCATCACACATGGAACTGTTTTCCTCCACCTGAAACCACCTCAGTTCCTTACCAAAAAATAACTTTCCACTCCAGAAGAACAGGTCTGACAGTTCAAAAAGGAAAGTAAAAGCAAGCCTGTACACAGTGTTTACACTGAGTGCATGGTACTACATGTACTCTGACAAGACAATGATGGAGGAAACACCTTAACATCCTGTTGACTCAACACCTCTGTTTGGGAATGGGCAGAACTCTGCAACTGGAGTCTGAGATGCTGCTTTTGCCACATGCAGCATCTCCATTAGGAGACAACAGCCCTTTTGCCCCCATGAATCCATAGCAATCCTCAGTCTCTGGTCTATTATCTCCTGACCCCATTCCTAGGTTGCAAGAGGTCTGAAAGAACAGCCAGAAGAAGAGAAGGAGAAATACACTGCAGCTCCCTACTTCCAAACTCAATCCCCTTACATTTCAAGAACAAGTTTGCAGCCATGTGCACTACTGAACTCCACTGCTCAGCTCAGGTGGGACCTTCAGAAAACTGGGAGACAAGTGCATGTGTCCCTACAGCACTTCAAGGCTTTCTGCATCCTTTGGCTGCTCCAAGCAAGAGCAGCCCCTCAGCATCCCTCATCTGCAAGGCACTCAGGATGAGCACTTGAACACACTAGACAAGAGTCTAAAAAAAAAAAAAAAAAAAAATTTTAAAAAGAAGGGAAACATTAATGGCTATTTCCAAACTTCTCATCTTTGTCAAATGGGCCACTGAGAAAAATAGTTGGTCCACACTGTTTCACAGCATTGTTTAATGTGTGACACAAATAGCACAAGGGAGGAAGTTACAGTCAAGGAACATAGCAGCAAAGATGTGAATTGAGGGGTTTTGTACCTCCGGAGGATCGAATGGTTTGAGGAATTGCTACCAGGACCAAACTCTACACTCAGATCCAGCCTGCCCCAATAGCAGCTGTGTTCAAGTTCCAATGCAATCTATCCAGTGCAAAAACTACCAATATTCTGAGAATCTGACTCAAAATTTTAGTTTTCTTTTTGCCTTGATTCATTTTTCACAGGAAAATCAGTTTCCAAGCACAAAAATTTGCTAACTCCCAGCCACATCAGATTAGCCTCTTCCTAAGGGCCATGACACTGACTTCCCCTGGCCTTGGTTTCATGTGGTTTTGCATTTCCATTTCCATTTTTGTCTTTCCAGTGGGTAATACCCAATTCCTCAAACACCTGCCTTCTAAGAACAGGCAGAGAACTCGAGTATCCAAGAACTGTTTCGAGATTATTTTATATTATATTTAGCAAGCCTACACTGCATCCTTTGACTATAAACTAAGTATGATAAGCAGAAAAAAAAATTATTTATGTATGCCTTCACTGAGGAATTTCCCCTTCCCTTACCTACCAGAAATATGCTTTAGGAATTTCTTTGTGGGCTGCAGAACTTTATTGTCTTGCATTAGATGACAAGAGACCTGGAAATAAGATAATAAATAAGAAATAAGAAATAATAACAATGCCATGTAGCCTGCTAAACCATTTGTAAAACCTCCTGAATACCTGCAGCACCTGACCATCAGCCCACTCCTGCATATGCATTGCTTTCTTTTTAAGGCAAAATTTTCAATTTCCACAATTTTGTCCTCACAGCCAAACCAATTCGCAGGCAACCTTCCTGATGGGTGAAGGACAGGCAGTTGTATTCTGGTTTATTTATGTCATCACCATCAGGGTCCTCATTAGGCTGCATCAATAGCACAATAAACATAGAAACTCTGCTCCTAAATCAAGTGTCACTGACTTCCAAGGAAGATAACCTCCAGCAAGAACTTGCTCATATGGGTGAAGAATCTTCTACTTTGATCCACCCTGTTAATGATCTACTGTTAATCCAGAAATACCAAGCCAGAATATTAACATTAACTTTAGCCAGAATTATATCCAGGAACTCAACATGAGAAATGAGCCAGAAGACATGAGATGAAAATGATAGAGTATAATAAACAGAAAAACCTAGAGTTTTTCTTTGGCATATGCACGACTATGTTTTGGGCTTCTATTCCATTTTGCTTCAGAGAGCTACTGTTTCTTTAGAATCTCTTCCTCCATGTTGTGATAAAACTGAGTAAAGATAAAGCCCAGGGACTGTTCCCAAGTCCCAGCATTAACAGACATTGTTCCCAGGATCTCATCAGTCTCAGGGTGCTTTTCTACTGGTTTTGGTTTCCAAATCTTACACAGCCTCCACATTCATGAATGCAAGGAATTTCCCAGCTTATCTGGCATGTTAAGAAAACAGCACATGAAGTCACTTATGGCTGAAACATGAATTACCTTGTCTGGTCCCTCCCCATTGCCAGGCAATGCAGCAGCAGCCTGTGCAGTGCCAGCTCCATGCCACTCAAGCCCTGCCTGTACCTCAGTAGAACAAGGCCTCCTCCCAGTCCACAGTCCATTCTTTTGCTCAAACCATTGTGGTTTTTTGTCCTTTGCTCTGTTTTCATCATCTGACCCACAGACCAAAAGGTCCAGACAAATTGATTGCATTTGCAAATTGTGTTTAGAGAAGGAAGCAGTGTTTCCAGGAGGATTTTTGTGCTTGGCCTTCCCAGAGCCAGAGCACCACACACTGTGCCCTAATAATTAGTTGGATTTTTATAAGTTATCTTGCTCAATCGTTGTATTCTGAACTGTACAGATAAGGTTTAATTCAGTGGATGTGTTGCTGTCTTTGCTTTATGACTGCCCCACAGCTGGGTGTGATGTGCAGAGCCAAAATAAAGTTGAATCTCAGCTAATGAACACAAAGAGGGATCCAAACACAAATGTACTGCTGTCACAAGCTGTATAGCTCAGAGGAACTGCTGACATGGTGAGGACATACAAAAGAAGCTGAGAGAGAATTTTTTACTCTCTGGGAAAGCTGGACTCCTGCATTTTGGACGATAACTGAAAGCACTTCCAGCACCAGTCACCACCAGTCTGCAGGAGAAAGGGACTATTACTAAGGAATGAGAAAATTATTTCAGTTCCCCAAAACAGAGGTTTACACAGCACAAGACAGGATGAGGGCCACAGGAGAAAGCAGCTGCTAATGACCAGTCCCTCCATTTCAGTTTTATTTGGTTACTTTTTAAAAATCACCTCAGCTGGTATCCACGGGAGACCGGGTACCTCCAACAGATCTGAGCAAGCAGTTGGTGCAGACCTTTTGACAGCAGCACAAGAGGATTCATTCACCTGCTCCCAGCTAAAAATTGGATGCAGATATTAAAATTTGTTTTTCCACAGAACCTTTCCCAAAAAAGGAAAGGTCAGGGAAATAATTTCAGAGCAAAACACCACCCTCTGCTGTGCTTAATGGATCCATAATCCACCCAGGAAGAAATACTGCTTTTTTTCCACCACTCTGAAACTAAAAATGCAGTTACTCACTCAGTCCTTCTTCTGCTTGCAGAAGCAAATGGGCTTATAAAGAACTGGAGGGATGCATGGTGGGCCCAAGCCCTGCCTTCAGCTGATCAGGAAACAATTCCTTTACACTTGCTGAGACCAAATTTAGAGATGAGAGACAGAAACTGGAGCACTTATGGCTCCAAAGAATTAAAGCCCACAGGTTGGAAAGCACTTCACCAGACCATTTCCCAGGCCACCACTTCTCAATTGGGTTATGTGTGAATACAACTACCCACACAACTATTTTGCAATACTCAGTTAGGGATCTACAACATCCTGCTAACATTGCTTCCTGAGGGCAACCCCTGCAAGAGCAGGAAACTCATAATACTTAGAGGACAATGTGGTCCAGACCTGCCAGAGGTATGAAAAACAAGAAGTGTCTATAAAGCAAGAGATAAATATCATTGTATTCTTTTTCTGAAAGACTTCCATCATTACTGGGTTCAGGAAGAGAGAAGGAAAAAACACACCCCAAAAAATTCCAACTAAAACCAAGGATCAAGCTTTGTCAACACACACTCCCCCAGGAAAACTCCCTCCAGAGGAAGCTGACTGAGTTGTGGTTCTAGATGTGAAACGAAAATCCTGCCACAGCAGAGGTGCTGCCAGGGGAGAGCACTCTGCACAAACCAGACCCGAGCTGAGGAGTGGGTCCATGGGGCAGTCTGCAGGCTGAGCTCAGCATCACCAACACAGCTCACTGCCTGGTCCAGTTTCAAATCATACAAATGGAAACAAAACAAACCCTGCAATATGAAATAGTAAGAAAACAGTTTTTGATGTGACCAGCTCACCAAAATCACAGAGGAGAAGGTGACTTGCTGAATCTCCACCACAGGGGAACATCCTCCTGAGGCTTTCATGCTCACAGAACCATTATTTCATCTAACAATTCTCTGCTTTAAGTAACACAGTGATTCTTATCAGCTTTTTCTCTTCCTAAATAGTGGCTTCAGAGCTCAAACATCACAGCCTACAACTCAGTGTTTCTCCCCTGACGGGAAATAACACTTTTTTGGAGAACCAATTAGCACCAAAAGGCATCATTAGCCCCCAGGTGGAGCAGACACTCCTTTCACAGGGCTCCAGCAGCTCTGCAGATGCTCTGTCTGCAGACCCTTGTCCCAAGCCAGAGAGCAGGAGTGTGACACTCACCAGACAGGGGGACAAGTCTAGTTTGCCCTGGTGACCAGGTAAGAATACATAAATGAGTGGAAAGGCAGAGATTACACCATATAGGAGAAAAACAGGGATTACATTTACCTGTTACTGTTTCTTAGAATTGTTTTTTTTTTAAACTAGAGCAACATTAGGTACATCTATTTCCTGCAGAGCAAGGTAATATGATTTACAAAAACAAATAAACACGAACTTTCCAGAAGAGCCTAGGGTGTCTCTACAAGGCCTGACATTCACAGAAAGAGCCTCTCAACTGATTGCTTTGGAGAAGGGTAATGCAAAGCTTGGTCTCCAGCATCCAGATCATGGCTCCAGAGAGGCATTGAAGCAGGGCTGGGCAAGGTGTAAGAGCATTTAGAGATGAAACCACCTAGGACACAAGATGGTTTTTATTCCTTTTTCACAAATAAGCTTGCAAGGGATTAATTTATTTATCCTTTTATTTCAAAATGGTCCAAATTGTGAAAAAGAGGATTGGGGTAAAATGGTTCTTGCACACAGGCATCTGGAAGAAAGCTCCTTCCTTGTCTCTGTTGCAGTCCCGCTCCTGGCACAGGATCACATTACATTGAGAATTATGCAATTAGAAAGCACTTTGCCCAGTCTTTTGTTTCTATATTTAGTAACACTGAAGTCACTACAATTTATTTTAAACAAAACAAAAGCAGTCAGAAGGAACATCATTATCATCCAAACTTCAAATGAAGAACCAATCCTAACAGAGCCAGAAACAATACAAGATTCTTAGAAGCTCTGAAGTTTTCTCTCAGAAGCTCCCTGAGGAGCTCATACATTTCACAGATAGGCCAAATATTCATGAGAAAATGTATGTAAGGTACAAATACAACAGAATCACTAAGGCTGTTTGTTGAGGCTTCTACCCTGAACCATGCATGGCCCAGCACAACCTTTACCTGGCACTTGTGCAGCTGGGGTGCTCTGCTGCATTCCCAGTGAATGAAAAAAAACCCCACAAACAGATACATGGGCTAATTTGAGGATTTTTTTGACCAAGTTTCTCTTCAGTCACAAGAACCTGCTACAAAATCACCTGGAGGCTTTCCCCTTTGATCATCCTCCTACCTCACAGTCTCACCACTGTCCCTGGAATCCATCTGTGCCCAATTCAGTACCCTCAGCTGCCCTTGTAAGATATAATTCTAAATTTATTCTAATTAATGTTTGTTTATTTGAATGTTTAGCCTTTATGATGTTTATATATCTATGTTTGTCAGTATAGGGAAACCATGCCCACCAGAGCGTGTCCTGAAGTGCCTCATCTACACAGTTTCTAAATACCTCCAGGGATGGTGACTCCACCACCTCCCTGGGCAGCCTGTTCCAAAGCCCAGCTACTCTCTCCTTAAAGAAATTATTCCTAGTATCGAGTTGCTGGGACAAAAGTGCAGGACCCAGCCCTTGGCCTTGTCAGACCTCCTTTTAGTGGCCAACCTATTGGGTGCCAACCCTCTTCCCCAGCCTCTCCAGGTCCCTCTGCAGAACCTTCCTACCCCTGAGCAGACCAAAACTCCCTCCCAACTCGATGTTGTCTGCAAAATGCTTGTCCACTTTTACCACAGCACACACACACATGAGGTTTGGGGTTGTTTTTTTCACACCACTACTGATCTGGTGCCTTAAGAGAGGGAAAAAATCCCCTTGGCCCAAGGCTGGTGGGGAGGAGTGGCACGGAGAGCCAGGGCGGGAGGGCAGTGTGAGGCCCTGGTGGAGGAAACTGGGCATGGGCTGGGGCTTCCTGGCTTCTTATGAGGTCCCCAGGTTCTGTGGCTTATGAAGTCACCAGGTTCTGTTTCTGGGCATGGCTCTTAGAACGGGTGCAGGGCTGCTGGCGAGCCAGAACGCCATTAGGTGCCAGGGAATGACCATGGCCATGGCACGTGAAGGCTGCAGTCAGGCTGCAGGCAGTGGTGGGTCAGGAGCTGCTGGAGGGGGGGCCATGACCCCCTCCCAGCTCCGCCAGGTTTTAGCAGGAGCCCCTCCTTTAGCAGGTCAGCACCTCCTGTTGGCACCAGGGGTTCCTGTGATGGGGAGGAGCTGCTGTGCCAATGTCACAGCATGGGGGGGCTGCCCAGGCAGGGCCGGCTGACTGCCCCTTCCCTGCCCCTTCCCTGCCACCGACGGCTGTCCCATCTCTGGTCCCTCTAGCAGACAGAGAGTGTCCCAAGGGTGGCACAACCAGGGAGGGTCCTGAGAGTGCCTGGGGAGGCTTGCCAGGAGCAGAGGAGCCAAGAGCTGAGCTGAGCAGCTCCATCCAGCAGCTTCAGCAGGAGCCAAAGGCTTCTCAGCCCCAGGTGAGCAGTGCTGACCCTGCTGCCACTCCAGGCATCTCACCAGGGCTGGGGACAGCACGAGGCCTCAGGGGAGTCCAGTCCTGCTGCAGAGGCACTGGTCCCATTGCCACCACTCCCCACAGCAGCCACAGCTCCTCCTGCCATCACTGCAGCACCAGGTGCCAGCAGGATCAGAGGCTTGCGTGGGCTGGTGGGCTGGTGGGGTGCTCAGAGGGTGGTGTGGGCTGGCAGGGAGCTCTGAGCCCACCACTCACTCTCACTCTCACTCCATTGATGCTCTCTGACCAAAACCTGGACAGGTTCTGGCCTCCATCCAGGCCCTGCAGCTGGCTCTGGACACCTGCAAGAGGACCAGCAGCGAGCAGCTGTCCCACCTGCAGCAGAGGGAACGTGTGGTGGAGCAGGAGCAGCACCACCTGCTCTTTCTGCTGCAGCAGCTCCAGGCACTGGTGGGCAAGGTATGCCCACAGCCCACCACTCCTCCCAAACTAGCTGGTTCTCCAGAGCCAGCTCCTCCACAGCAGGGCCATAGAGCAACCCACGGGGGCCCCACACCACCACGCTGGGTCCCCACGGGCCTGAGATGCACCTCTCCACAGAAGCAGAAGGATGAGGAGGTGCAGACAGAGGTCACCTACATGGCCACTCAGAGCCCTTCCTGCAGCAGCTGCAGCTCCCTGGAAGAGCGGGACCGCCCGGAGATGCTCGAGCAGATCAGGGCTGGGGTGAGCAAGGAGGGGTCACCCCGGGCTGGGGGGAGCAGGGCTCTAGCCCACAGGCAGTGCCCTGGGGCTACAGGTCCTGGGGGCTCCAGTGGGGAGCCCTGGCCCTGCCAGAGCTGGATGGAGCCCGAGGGCAGCCAGCAGCAGCAAGGAGGCACATGGCACCGGGAGTGCACCTGTGGCTGGAGGATGAAGCGGGAAATCAGCCCAGGGAGAGGGCCAGGCCCGCTGTGGCGACAGCAGCACTGCCTCAGCTCTGGCATTGCTTCCTCTGCAGCTGGGGACACAGGAGCAGCAGAGCCAGGGACAGGGGCACAACCTGGCATGGCTGCAGAAGGAGCTGAGAGCCAGCTGGGCCCGGGAGCAGCGCAGTCTGCATCAGCTCTGCAGAGCCCAGGAGGCCATCCAGGAGCTGCAGCAACAAGTGGCCTCCAACGGAAAGCACCTGGCAGAGCTGCGGAGGCAGGTGAGGGCAGGGACAGGGCAGCCCCAACCAAGATGCACCCCCCAGCCACTTCATCAAGTGCCAGAGCACCAAAGTGCTGCAGAGCCCGGGGCAGCCCCAGCCTGCCCACAGCTTGGCCAAACATCCTTCCAACCCACAACTTTCCATGCAAGGCACAGGACATGGCCACCCTGCAGGCAGAGCTGGCCCAAGCCAGGCAAGAGAAAGCCAGACAGGAGGAGCTGGTTGCAGCCTACCAGAAGGAGCAGCAACATCTCCTCTGGGAGCTGAGGAAGCTGTGGGGCTACCAGAAGCAGAGCATGGCTGTAAGTGTGCTCCAAGCCTTCCCCAGGGCACCGGGGCTCTGTGCTCAGCCTCACTGCCTCCTGGTGCTGCCCGCAGGCCCAAGCCCTCCAAGAAAGGCTGCAGGAGCTGAGCAGCCAAGCCCAGCATTGGCAGGAGGAACACCACAACATCCAGCAAGCTCTGTCTGAGAAAGAAGAGGAGCTGGTGGTCTGCAAGGTGGAGCTGGCTTTCCTGCAGGAAAAGCTCAGTGAGGCCAGAGAGCAGCTCAACAGCCAAGCCCAGCAATGCCAGCAGAGACACCAGAACATCCAGAAAGCTCTGGCAGAGAAAGAAGAAGAGTTGGTTGTCTGCAAGGTGGAGCTGGCTTTCCTGCAGGAAAAGCTCAGCAAGGCCAGGGAGCAGCTCACCAGCCAAGCCCGGCATTGCCAGAAAGAACATCACAACATCCAGAAAGCTCTGGCAGAGAAAGAAGAGGAGCTGGTGGTCTGCAAGGTAGAGCTGGCTTTCCTGCAGGAAGAGCTCAGCAAGGCCAGGGAGCAGCTGCGGGACAGAAAGAGACAGTGCCACGGGGCTAGAGGCTGGGCCCTGAGCTCCGAGGAATGAGGGATCCTGGCCCACAGCCCAGGTGGATTTGGAAGTGACAGCTCTGGAGGGTTTTCAGGCAAGTCTCTTAATTCTAAATACCAGAGTTTGACAACAGCCCCAGCAACTCTTAGAATTCAAATTAGGAATGAGGTTCAGCCTTTTAGAGTGCCCTGTCACCCTCACAGTGAAAAAGCCTTTCCTTATGTTGACACTGAACCTCCTCTGCTCCACCTTGCACCCATGACCCCTTGTCCTCCCACTGGACATCACTGAGAATAGTCAGGAGGCTCCTGACACTCAGCCTTTAGGTACTTATTAAATTGTGTGAACACCCAGGCAATTACATTTGGACTAAAGGTGCTGTACCCCTAGCCTGTCACTGTTTCAAAGGCATTTGGACAATGGTCTTTAATAAAAATGCTTGAACTTTCACAGCTGAATTGTAGAACAGCAGAGGAGCAGCTGCGTGGGATAGAGGAGTGCTGCAAATTCCCTGGCACTCACTGACCCTGAAGAAGAACAAAAAGCTGTACAGAACTTCAGGAATTCGCTCTCTGGCCCATGTTATGTCCTGGTGCCCGTGTGCCTCCAGTGGGAATGGGTAGATAAGGTTTTATGATTGTAGATATATAGATAGATAATCAGTAGCTGTGGGGATAAGTCTTGTGAGCCACACAATAAAGGATTCTGGGTTTGTTATGAATTATATACAATGTTTGTTCATTTAAACCTTAAGCAAGGTATATTTCTGAAAAGGAAATTGTTATGAATTGTATATAAGGTTTGTTATGAGGTGTATATATTGTTTGCAAGGTATATTCCTTTGTAATTTTACTAAAGATAGAAGCAGTAAAAATGTTATGTTTATGTTTTATAAAACGGACCACAAAATGTCCCCGGGAAAACGGGGTGCTACGTGACTAAGACTGTGTAGCCACTTCTCAAGAAACCCATCTATAGGGTGATAAAGAAGGACCCGGACCCTTAGCAACAACGCCCACATGTGCAGAGCTGCACGCGGCACCCGGGTACAAGGGACGATATAACGAAAGGAGCCGAAGCCGCGGTGCGCGATCTTGGTTGAGCGGAGACTCTCGAGCACCCAGCGCTGTTTTACTTGCTGTCGCTTGCTAATAAATTCTAACTGGTTTTTAATTGGCGTGTCCTGGTCAATTTTTAGGACCAAATTTATAACAAATTAATCACTAACGCTGTTTGTTGAGGCTTCTACCCTGAACCATGCATGGCCCAGCACAACCTTTACCTGGCACTTGTGCAGCTGGGGTGCTCTGCTGCATTCCCAGTGAATGAAAAAAAAAAAAACCCACAAAAAGATACTTGGGCTAATTTGAGGGTTTTTTTGACCAAGTTTCTCTTCAGTCACAAGCACCTGCTACAAAATCACCTGGAGGCTTTCCCCTTTGATCATCCTCCTACCTCACAGTCTCACCACTGTCCCTGGAACCCATCTGTGCCCAATTCAGCACCCTCAGCTGCTGCCCTTGTGAGATATAATTGTGAATTTAGTCTAATTCATGTTTGTTTATTTGAATGTTTAGCCTTTATGATGTTTATATATCGACGTTTGGCAATCTGGGGAAACTGTTTGGTATAAGGAACATGCAATTGCGCCTGCGTGGAGGGATCGGTGAGGGGAACTTCCCGCCCTCTCCTCAGGACTGCCAGAGGGAAGGAAACGGAGCCCCCGGCAACAGGGAGTCTGCGCAGGAGAAACCAGCGACGAGACAGAACGAGGAGCTCCTGAATGTATGGAAGTTTGTTGAGATCTGTGAAAAGGTGCGAGCCGCTGGCAGAGCGCAGACTGCCCGGCCGCCCAGCGCTGTTTCGCTTATTGTAATGTCGCTAAATTAAATCAGATTAAGTGGCTTCAAAGGATATTGAGTTTCGGTCACTTATTACACCCCGGCACTTCTGCCTTTCATTGCAGGACTGGAGTGGGATTTTGACATCATCTCCTGCAGCAGTTTGGGATTGATTAACAACAACAAAAAAAAGCTCCTGTGCTAGCCCCAGCATCAGCCACGCATTTGGTAGCCATCCTGCTTCACCAGAGAGCAGCACTGAGGCACTGAGGCCAGAGCCAGGGCTGGGGGCTGCAGGGTCCCTCAAGCAAGGGGACCCCAAACACTCTGAGCAGGGCTCAGCATTTCTCTGCTGTGCCCCCCTCACAGCATCACAGATTTCCCACCTGTGGAAAATCCGTGGAGGCTTAAGGACAACATGTGGTCACCAATATGGTTAAAGTGAAGAAGTCTAGTAATGTAGTGAAATGAGGCAACCAGGTGCCACTAATTGCCAGGGAGTGGGCATGAGCTTGTGTTAAGCCCACCTGTGCCTGATTAAGGCGGGCCCCAACTGCCCATGAGAAGGATTAGGGGGCCAATAAAAGGTAAGGCCCGCGACACAGGCTTGGCTCACTCCTGAGCATGCCTGCAGAGAGATCAGCTTCTTCTCTCAGCACCACACTACCTTTGTTGCGCCACTAGAGCTCATCACCGTTAGGGTGAGGCTTGAGAGGTGCAGCCGATTAACACACAGTTATACAGACAAACCCAAGCAATGCTGAGGCCAGGGGTTCGAGACTCACCTCTAAGATAATCACCATGTTCAATCCTCAACTTCCCCCACCCCAGTAAAACAAATAAAATATATTGATCTCTATCTGTATTATCGATATCACCATGCCCACCAGAGCGTGTCCTGAAGTGCCTCATCTACACAGTTTCTAAATACCTCCAGGGATGGTGACTCCACCACCTCCCTGGGCAGCCTGTTCCAAAGCCCAGCTACTCTCTCCTTAAAGAAATTATTCCTAGTATCGAGTTGCTGGGACAAAAGTGCAGGACCCAGCCCTTGGCCTTGTCAGACCTCCTTTTAGTGGCCAACCTATTGGGTGCCAACCCTCTTCCCCAGCCTCTCCAGGTCCCTCTGCAGAACCTTCCTACCCCTGAGCAGACCAAAACTCCCTCCCAACTCGATGTTGTCTGCAAAATGCTTGTCCACTTTTACCACAGCACACACACACATGAGGTTTGGGGTTGTTTTTTTCACACCACTACTGATCTGGTGCCTTAAGAGAGGGAAAAAATCCCCTTGGCCCAAGGCTGGTGGGGAGGAGTGGCACGGAGAGCCAGGGCGGGAGGGCAGTGTGAGGCCCTGGTGGAGGAAACTGGGCATGGGCTGGGGCTTCCTGGCTTCTTATGAGGTCCCCAGGTTCTGTGGCTTATGAAGTCACCAGGTTCTGTTTCTGGGCATGGCTCTTAGAACGGGTGCAGGGCTGCTGGCGAGCCAGAACGCCATTAGGTGCCAGGGAATGACCATGGCCATGGCACGTGAAGGCTGCAGTCAGGCTGCAGGCAGTGGTGGGTCAGGAGCTGCTGGAGGGGGGGCCATGACCCCCTCCCAGCTCCGCCAGGTTTTAGCAGGAGCCCCTCCTTTAGCAGGTCAGCACCTCCTGTTGGCACCAGGGGTTCCTGTGATGGGGAGGAGCTGCTGTGCCAATGTCACAGCATGGGGGGGCTGCCCAGGCAGGGCCGGCTGACTGCCCCTTCCCTGCCCCTTCCCTGCCACCGACGGCTGTCCCATCTCTGGTCCCTCTAGCAGACAGAGAGTGTCCCAAGGGTGGCACAACCAGGGAGGGTCCTGAGAGTGCCTGGGGAGGCTTGCCAGGAGCAGAGGAGCCAAGAGCTGAGCTGAGCAGCTCCATCCAGCAGCTTCAGCAGGAGCCAAAGGCTTCTCAGCCCCAGGTGAGCAGTGCTGACCCTGCTGCCACTCCAGGCATCTCACCAGGGCTGGGGACAGCACGAGGCCTCAGGGGAGTCCAGTCCTGCTGCAGAGGCACTGGTCCCATTGCCACCACTCCCCACAGCAGCCACAGCTCCTCCTGCCATCACTGCAGCACCAGGTGCCAGCAGGATCAGAGGCTTGCGTGGGCTGGTGGGCTGGTGGGGTGCTCAGAGGGTGGTGTGGGCTGGCAGGGAGCTCTGAGCCCACCACTCACTCTCACTCTCACTCCATTGATGCTCTCTGACCAAAACCTGGACAGGTTCTGGCCTCCATCCAGGCCCTGCAGCTGGCTCTGGACACCTGCAAGAGGACCAGCAGCGAGCAGCTGTCCCACCTGCAGCAGAGGGAACGTGTGGTGGAGCAGGAGCAGCACCACCTGCTCTTTCTGCTGCAGCAGCTCCAGGCACTGGTGGGCAAGGTATGCCCACAGCTCACCACTCCTCCCAAACTAGCTGGTTCTCCAGAGCCAGCTCCTCCACAGCAGGGCCATAGAGCAACCCACGGGGGCCCCACACCACCACGCTGGGTCCCCACGGGCCTGAGATGCACCTCTCCACAGAAGCAGAAGGATGAGGAGGTGCAGACAGAGGTCACCTACATGGCCACTCAGAGGCCTTCCTGCAGCAGCTGCAGCTCCCTGGAAGAGCGGGACCGCCCGGAGATGCTCGAGCAGATCAGGGCTGGGGTGAGCAAGGAGGGGTCACCCCGGGCTGGGGGGAGCAGGGCTCTAGCCCACAGGCAGTGCCCTGGGGCTACAGGTCCTGGGGGCTCCAGTGGGGAGCCCTGGCCCTGCCAGAGCTGGATGGAGCCCGAGGGCAGCCAGCAGCAGCAAGGAGGCACATGGCACCGGGAGTGCACCTGTGGCTGGAGGATGAAGCGGGAAATCAGCCCAGGGAGAGGGCCAGGCCCGCTGTGGCGACAGCAGCACTGCCTCAGCTCTGGCATTGCTTCCTCTGCAGCTGGGGACACAGGAGCAGCAGAGCCAGGGACAGGGGCACAACCTGGCATGGCTGCAGAAGGAGCTGAGAGCCAGCTGGGCCCGGGAGCAGCGCAGTCTGCATCAGCTCTGCAGAGCCCAGGAGGCCATCCAGGAGCTGCAGCAACAAGTGGCCTCCAACGGAAAGCACCTGGCAGAGCTGCGGAGGCAGGTGAGGGCAGGGACAGGGCAGCCCCAACCAAGATGCACCCCCCAGCCACTTCATCAAGTGCCAGAGCACCAAAGTGCTGCAGAGCCCGGGGCAGCCCCAGCCTGCCCACAGCTTGGCCAAACATCCTTCCAACCCACAACTTTCCATGCAAGGCACAGGACATGGCCACCCTGCAGGCAGAGCTGGCCCAAGCCAGGCAAGAGAAAGCCAGACAGGAGGAGCTGGTTGCAGCCTACCAGAAGGAGCAGCAACATCTCCTCTGGGAGCTGAGGAAGCTGTGGGGCTACCAGAAGCAGAGCATGGCTGTAAGTGTGCTCCAAGCCTTCCCCAGGGCACCGGGGCTCTGTGCTCAGCCTCACTGCCTCCTGGTGCTGCCCGCAGGCCCAAGCCCTCCAGGAAAGGCTGCAGGAGCTGAGCAGCCAAGCCCAGCATTGGCAGGAGGAACACCACAACATCCAGCAAGCTCTGTCTGAGAAAGAAGAGGAGCTGGTGGTCTGCAAGGTGGAGCTGGCTTTCCTGCAGGAAAAGCTCAGTGAGGCCAGAGAGCAGCTCAACAGCCAAGCCCAGCAATGCCAGCAGAGACACCAGAACATCCAGAAAGCTCTGGCAGAGAAAGAAGAAGAGTTGGTTGTCTGCAAGGTGGAGCTGGCTTTCCTGCAGGAAAAGCTCAGCAAGGCCAGGGAGCAGCTCACCAGCCAAGCCCGGCATTGCCAGAAAGAACATCACAACATCCAGAAAGCTCTGGCAGAGAAAGAAGAGGAGCTGGTGGTCTGCAAGGTAGAGCTGGCTTTCCTGCAGGAAGAGCTCAGCAAGGCCAGGGAGCAGCTGCGGGACAGAAAGAGACAGTGCCACGGGGCTAGAGGCTGGGCCCTGAGCTCCGAGGAATGAGGGATCCTGGCCCACAGCCCAGGTGGATTTGGAAGTGACAGCTCTGGAGGGTTTTCAGGCAAGTCTCTTAATTCTAAATACCAGAGTTTGACAACAGCCCCAGCAACTCTTAGAATTCAAATTAGGAATGAGGTTCAGCCTTTTAGAGTGCCCTGTCACCCTCACAGTGAAAAAGCCTTTCCTTATGTTGACACTGAACCTCCTCTGCTCCACCTTGCACCCATGACCCCTTGTCCTCCCACTGGACATCACTGAGAATAGTCAGGAGGCTCCTGACACTCAGCCTTTAGGTACTTATTAAATTGTGTGAACACCCAGGCAATTACATTTGGACTAAAGGTGCTGTACCCCTAGCCTGTCACTGTTTCAAAGGCATTTGGACAATGGTCTTTAATAAAAATGCTTGAACTTTCACAGCTGAATTGTAGAACAGCAGAGGAGCAGCTGCGTGGGATAGAGGAGTGCTGCAAATTCCCTGGCACTCACTGACCCTGAAGAAGAACAAAAAGCTGTACAGAACTTCAGGAATTCGCTCTCTGGCCCATGTTATGTCCTGGTGCCCGTGTGCCTCCAGTGGGAATGGGTAGATAAGGTTTTATGATTGTAGATATATAGATAGATAATCAGTAGCTGTGGGGATAAGTCTTGTGAGCCACACAATAAAGGATTCTGGGTTTGTTATGAATTATATACAATGTTTGTTCATTTAAACCTTAAGCAAGGTATATTTCTGAAAAGGAAATTGTTATGAATTGTATATAAGGTTTGTTATGAGGTGTATATATTGTTTGCAAGGTATATTCCTTTGTAATTTTACTAAAGATAGAAGCAGTAAAAATGTTATGTTTATGTTTTATAAAACGGACCACAAAATGTCCCCGGGAAAACGGGGTGCTACGTGACTAAGACTGTGTAGCCACTTCTCAAGAAACCCATCTATAGGGTGATAAAGAAGGACCCGGACCCTTAGCAACAACGCCCACATGTGCAGAGCTGCACGCGGCACCCGGGTACAAGGGACGATATAACGAAAGGAGCCGAAGCCACGGTGCGCGATCTTGGTTGAGCGGAGACTCTCGAGCACCCAGCGCTGTTTTACTTGCTGTCGCTTGCTAATAAATTCTAACTGGTTTTTAATTGGCGTGTCCTGGTCAATTTTTAGGACCAAATTTATAACAAATTAATCACTAACGCTGTTTGTTGAGGCTTCTACCCTGAACCATGCATGGCCCAGCACAACCTTTACCTGGCACTTGTGCAGCTGGGGTGCTCTGCTGCATTCCCAGTGAATGAAAAAAAAAAAACCCCACAAAAAGATACTTGGGCTAATTTGAGGGTTTTTTTGACCAAGTTTCTCTTCAGTCACAAGCACCTGCTACAAAATCACCTGGAGGCTTTCCCCTTTGATCATCCTCCTACCTCACAGTCTCACCACTGTCCCTGGAACCCATCTGTGCCCAATTCAGCACCCTCAGCTGCTGCCCTTGTGAGATATAATTGTGAATTTAGTCTAATTCATGTTTGTTTATTTGAATGTTTAGCCTTTATGATGTTTATATATCGACGTTTGGCAATCTGGGGAAACTGTTTGGTATAAGGAACATGCAATTGCGCCTGCGTGGAGGGATCGGTGAGGGGAACTTCCCGCCCTCTCCTCAGGACTGCCAGAGGGAAGGAAACGGAGCCCCCGGCAACAGGGAGTCTGCGCAGGAGAAACCAGCGACGAGACGGAACGAGGAGCTCCCGAATGTATGGAAGTTTGTTGAGATCTGTGAAAAGGTGCGAGCCGCTGGCAGAGCGCAGACTGCCCGGCCGCCCAGCGCTGTTTCGCTTATTGTAATGTCGCTAAATTAAATCAGATTAAGTGGCTTCAAAGGATATTGAGTTTCGGTCACTTATTACACCCCGACACTTCTGCCTTTCATTGCAGGACTGGAGTGGGATTTTGACATCATCTCCTGCAGCAGTTTGGGATTGATTAACAACAACAAAAAAAAGCTCCTGTGCTAGCCCCAGCATCAGCCACGCATTTGGTAGCCATCCTGCTTCACCAGAGAGCAGCACTGAGGCACTGAGGCCAGAGCCAGGGCTGGGGGCTGCAGGGTCCCTCAAGCAAGGGGACCCCAAACACTCTGAGCAGGGCTCAGCATTTCTCTGCTGTGCCCCCCTCACAGCATCACAGATTTCCCACCTGTGGAAAATCCGTGAAGGCTTAAGGACAACATGTGGTCACCAATATGGTTAAAGTGAAGAAGTCTATTAATGTAGTGAAATGAGGCAACCAGGTGCCACTAATTGCCAGGGAGTGGGCATGAGCTTGTGTTAAGCCCACCTGTGCCTGATTAAGGCGGGCCCCAACTGCCCATGAGAAGGATTAGGGGGCCAATAAAAGGTAAGGCCCGCGACACAGGCTTGGCTCACTCCTGAGCATGCCTGCAGAGAGATCAGCTTCTTCTCTCAGCACCACACTACCTTTGTTGCGCCACTAGAGCTCATCACCGTTAGGGTGAGGCTTGAGAGGTGCAGCCGATTAACACACAGTTATACAGACAAACCCAAGCAATGCTGAGGCCAGGGGTTCGAGACTCACCTCTAAGATAATCACCATGTTCAATCCTCAACTTCCCCCACCCCAGTAAAACAAATAAAATATATTGATCTCTATCTGTATTATCGATATCACCATGCCCACCAGAGCGTGTCCTGAAGTGCCTCATCTACACAGTTTCTAAATACCTCCAGGGATGGTGACTCCACCACCTCCCTGGGCAGCCTGTTCCAAAGCCCAGCTACTCTCTCCTTAAAGAAATTATTCCTAGTATCGAGTTGCTGGGACAAAAGTGCAGGACCCAGCCCTTGGCCTTGTCAGACCTCCTTTTAGTGGCCAACCTATTGGGTGCCAACCCTCTTCCCCAGCCTCTCCAGGTCCCTCTGCAGAACCTTCCTACCCCTGAGCAGACCAAAACTCCCTCCCAACTCGATGTTGTCTGCAAAATGCTTGTCCACTTTTACCACAGCACACACACACATGAGGTTTGGGGTTGTTTTTTTCACACCACTACTGATCTGGTGCCTTAAGAGAGGGAAAAAATCCCCTTGGCCCAAGGCTGGTGGGGAGGAGTGGCACGGAGAGCCAGGGCGGGAGGGCAGTGTGAGGCCCTGGTGGAGGAAACTGGGCATGGGCTGGGGCTTCCTGGCTTCTTATGAGGTCCCCAGGTTCTGTGGCTTATGAAGTCACCAGGTTCTGTTTCTGGGCATGGCTCTTAGAACGGGTGCAGGGCTGCTGGCGAGCCAGAACGCCATTAGGTGCCAGGGAATGACCATGGCCATGGCACGTGAAGGCTGCAGTCAGGCTGCAGGCAGTGGTGGGTCAGGAGCTGCTGGAGGGGGGGCCATGACCCCCTCCCAGCTCCGCCAGGTTTTAGCAGGAGCCCCTCCTTTAGCAGGTCAGCACCTCCTGTTGGCACCAGGGGTTCCTGTGATGGGGAGGAGCTGCTGTGCCAATGTCACAGCATGGGGGGGCTGCCCAGGCAGGGCCGGCTGACTGCCCCTTCCCTGCCCCTTCCCTGCCACCGACGGCTGTCCCATCTCTGGTCCCTCTAGCAGACAGAGAGTGTCCCAAGGGTGGCACAACCAGGGAGGGTCCTGAGAGTGCCTGGGGAGGCTTGCCAGGAGCAGAGGAGCCAAGAGCTGAGCTGAGCAGCTCCATCCAGCAGCTTCAGCAGGAGCCAAAGGCTTCTCAGCCCCAGGTGAGCAGTGCTGACCCTGCTGCCACTCCAGGCATCTCACCAGGGCTGGGGACAGCACGAGGCCTCAGGGGAGTCCAGTCCTGCTGCAGAGGCACTGGTCCCATTGCCACCACTCCCCACAGCAGCCACAGCTCCTCCTGCCATCACTGCAGCACCAGGTGCCAGCAGGATCAGAGGCTTGCGTGGGCTGGTGGGCTGGTGGGGTGCTCAGAGGGTGGTGTGGGCTGGCAGGGAGCTCTGAGCCCACCACTCACTCTCACTCTCACTCCATTGATGCTCTCTGACCAAAACCTGGACAGGTTCTGGCCTCCATCCAGGCCCTGCAGCTGGCTCTGGACACCTGCAAGAGGACCAGCAGCGAGCAGCTGTCCCACCTGCAGCAGAGGGAACGTGTGGTGGAGCAGGAGCAGCACCACCTGCTCTTTCTGCTGCAGCAGCTCCAGGCACTGGTGGGCAAGGTATGCCCACAGCTCACCACTCCTCCCAAACTAGCTGGTTCTCCAGAGCCAGCTCCTCCACAGCAGGGCCATAGAGCAACCCACGGGGGCCCCACACCACCACGCTGGGTCCCCACGGGCCTGAGATGCACCTCTCCACAGAAGCAGAAGGATGAGGAGGTGCAGACAGAGGTCACCTACATGGCCACTCAGAGCCCTTCCTGCAGCAGCTGCAGCTCCCTGGAAGAGCGGGACCGCCCGGAGATGCTCGAGCAGATCAGGGCTGGGGTGAGCAAGGAGGGGTCACCCCGGGCTGGGGGGAGCAGGGCTCTAGCCCACAGGCAGTGCCCTGGGGCTACAGGTCCTGGGGGCTCCAGTGGGGAGCCCTGGCCCTGCCAGAGCTGGATGGAGCCCGAGGGCAGCGAGCAGCAGCAAGGAGGCACATGGCACTGGGAGTGCACCTGTGGCTGGAGGATGAAGCGGGAAATCAGCCCAGGGAGAGGGCCAGGCCCGCTGTGGCGACAGCAGCACTGCCTCAGCTCTGGCATTGCTTCCTCTGCAGCTGGGGACACAGGAGCAGCAGAGCCAGGGACAGGGGCACAACCTGGCATGGCTGCAGAAGGAGCTGAGAGCCAGCTGGGCCCGGGAGCAGCGCAGTCTGCATCAGCTCTGCAGAGCCCAGGAGGCCATCCAGGAGCTGCAGCAACAAGTGGCCTCCAACGGAAAGCACCTGGCAGAGCTGCGGAGGCAGGTGAGGGCAGGGACAGGGCAGCCCCAACCAAGATGCACCCCCCAGCCACTTCATCAAGTGCCAGAGCACCAAAGTGCTGCAGAGCCCGGGGCAGCCCCAGCCTGCCCACAGCTTGGCCAAACATCCTTCCAACCCACAACTTTCCATGCAAGGCACAGGACATGGCCACCCTGCAGGCAGAGCTGGCCCAAGCCAGGCAAGAGAAAGCCAGACAGGAGGAGCTGGTTGCAGCCTACCAGAAGGAGCAGCAACATCTCCTCTGGGAGCTGAGGAAGCTGTGGGGCTACCAGAAGCAGAGCATGGCTGTAAGTGTGCTCCAAGCCTTCCCCAGGGCACCGGGGCTCTGTGCTCAGCCTCACTGCCTCCTGGTGCTGCCCGCAGGCCCAAGCCCTCCAGGAAAGGCTGCAGGAGCTGAGCAGCCAAGCCCAGCATTGGCAGGAGGAACACCACAACATCCAGCAAGCTCTGTCTGAGAAAGAAGAGGAGCTGGTGGTCTGCAAGGTGGAGCTGGCTTTCCTGCAGGAAAAGCTCAGCAAGGCCAGGGAGCAGCTCACCAGCCAAGCCCGGCATTGCCAGAAAGAACATCACAACATCCAGAAAGCTCTGGCAGAGAAAGAAGAGGAGCTGGTGGTCTGCAAGGTAGAGCTGGCTTTCCTGCAGGAAGAGCTCAGCAAGGCCAGGGAGCAGCTGCGGGACAGAAAGAGACAGTGCCACGGGGCTAGAGGCTGGGCCCTGAGCTCCGAGGAATGAGGGATCCTGGCCCACAGCCCAGGTGGATTTGGAAGTGACAGCTCTGGAGGGTTTTCAGGCAAGTCTCTTAATTCTAAATACCAGAGTTTGACAACAGCCCCAGCAACTCTTAGAATTCAAATTAGGAATGAGGTTCAGCCTTTTAGAGTGCCCTGTCACCCTCACAGTGAAAAAGCCTTTCCTTATGTTGACACTGAACCTCCTCTGCTCCACCTTGCACCCATGACCCCTTGTCCTCCCACTGGACATCACTGAGAATAGTCAGGAGGCTCCTGACACTCAGCCTTTAGGTACTTATTAAATTGTGTGAACACCCAGGCAATTACATTTGGACTAAAGGTGCTGTACCCCTAGCCTGTCACTGTTTCAAAGGCATTTGGACAATGGTCTTTAATAAAAATGCTTGAACTTTCACAGCTGAATTGTAGAACAGCAGAGGAGCAGCTGCGTGGGATAGAGGAGTGCTGCAAATTCCCTGGCACTCACTGACCCTGAAGAAGAACAAAAAGCTGTACAGAACTTCAGGAATTCGCTCTCTGGCCCATGTTATGTCCTGGTGCCCGTGTGCCTCCAGTGGGAATGGGTAGATAAGGTTTTATGATTGTAGATATATAGATAGATAATCAGTAGCTGTGGGGATAAGTCTTGTGAGCCACACAATAAAGGATTCTGGGTTTGTTATGAATTATATACAATGTTTGTTCATTTAAACCTTAAGCAAGGTATATTTCTGAAAAGGAAATTGTTATGAATTGTATATAAGGTTTGTTATGAGGTGTATATATTGTTTGCAAGGTATATTCCTTTGTAATTTTACTAAAGATAGAAGCAGTAAAAATGTTATGTTTATGTTTTATAAAACGGACCACAAAATGTCCCCAGGAAAACGGGGTGCTACGTGACTAAGACTGTGTAGCCACTTCTCAAGAAACCCATCTATAGGGTGATAAAGAAGGACCCGGACCCTTAGCAACAACGCCCACATGTGCAGAGCTGCACGCGGCACCCGGGTACAAGGGACGATATAACGAAAGGAGCCGAAGCCACGGTGCGCGATCTTGGTTGAGCGGAGACTCTCGAGCACCCAGCGCTGTTTTACTTGCTGTCGCTTGCTAATAAATTCTAACTGGTTTTTAATTGGCGTGTCCTGGTCAATTTTTAGGACCAAATTTATAACAAATTAATCACTAACGCTGTTTGTTGAGGCTTCTACCCTGAACCATGCATGGCCCAGCACAACCTTTACCTGGCACTTGTGCAGCTGGGGTGCTCTGCTGCATTCCCAGTGAATGAAAAAAAAAAAAACCCACAAAAAGATACTTGGGCTAATTTGAGGGTTTTTTTGACCAAGTTTCTCTTCAGTCACAAGCACCTGCTACAAAATCACCTGGAGGCTTTCCCCTTTGATCATCCTCCTACCTCACAGTCTCACCACTGTCCCTGGAATCCATCTGTGCCCAATTCAGCACCCTCAGCTGCTGCCCTTGTGAGATATAATTGTGAATTTAGTCTAATTCATGTTTGTTTATTTGAATGTTTAGCCTTTATGATGTTTATATATCGACGTTTGGCAATCTGGGGAAACTGTTTGGTATAAGGAACATGCAATTGCGCCTGCGTGGAGGGATCGGTGAGGGGAACTTCCCGCCCTCTCCTCAGGACTGCCAGAGGGAAGGAAACGGAGCCCCCGGCAACAGGGAGTCTGCGCAGGAGAAACCAGCGACGAGACGGAACGAGGAGCTCCCGAATGTATGGAAGTTTGTTGAGATCTGTGAAAAGGTGCGAGCCGCTGGCAGAGCGCAGACTGCCCGGCCGCCCAGCGCTGTTTCGCTTATTGTAATGTCGCTAAATTAAATCAGATTAAGTGGCTTCAAAGGATATTGAGTTCGGTCACTTATTACACCCCGACACTTCTGCCTTTCATTGCAGGACTGGAGTGGGATTTTGACATCATCTCCTGCAGCAGTTTGGGATTGATTAACAACAACAAAAAAAAGCTCCTGTGCTAGCCCCAGCATCAGCCACGCATTTGGTAGCCATCCTGCTTCACCAGAGAGCAGCACTGAGGCACTGAGGCCAGAGCCAGGGCTGGGGGCTGCAGGGTCCCTCAAGCAAGGGGACCCCAAACACTCTGAGCAGGGCTCAGCATTTCTCTGCTGTGCCCCCCTCACAGCATCACAGATTTCCCACCTGTGGAAAATCCGTGGAGGCTTAAGGACAACATGTGGTCACCAATATGGTTAAAGTGAAGAAGTCTATTAATGTAGTGAAATGAGGCAACCAGGTGCCACTAATTGCCAGGGAGTGGGCATGAGCTTGTGTTAAGCCCACCTGTGCCTGATTAAGGCGGGCCCCAACTGCCCATGAGAAGGATTAGGGGGCCAATAAAAGGTAAGGCCCGCGACACAGGCTTGGCTCACTCCTGAGCATGCCTGCAGAGAGATCAGCTTCTTCTCTCAGCACCACACTACCTTTGTTGCGCCACTAGAACTCATCACCGTTAGGGTGAGGCTTGAGAGGTGCAGCTGATTAACACACAGTTATACAGACAAACCCAAGCAATGCTGAGGCCAGGGGTTCAAGACTCACCTCTAAGATAATCACCATGTTCAATCCTCAACTTCCCCCACCCCAGTAAAACAAATAAAATATATTGATCTCTATCTGTATTATCGATATCACCATGCCCACCAGAGCGTGTCCTGAAGTGCCTCATCTACACAGTTTCTAAATACCTCCAGGGATGGTGACTCCACCACCTCCCTGGGCAGCCTGTTCCAAAGCCCAGCTACTCTCTCCTTAAAGAAATTATTCCTAGTATCGAGTTGCTGGGACAAAAGTGCAGGACCCAGCCCTTGGCCTTGTCAGACCTCCTTTTAGTGGCCAACCTATTGGGTGCCAACCCTCTTCCCCAGCCTCTCCAGGTCCCTCTGCAGAACCTTCCTACCCCTGAGCAGACCAAAACTCCCTCCCAACTCGATGTTGTCTGCAAAATGCTTGTCCACTTTTACCACAGCACACACACACATGAGGTTTGGGGTTGTTTTTTTTCACACCACTACTGATCTGGTGCCTTAAGAGAGGGAAAAAATCCCCTTGGCCCAAGGCTGGTGGGGAGGAGTGGCACGGAGAGCCAGGGCGGGAGGGCAGTGTGAGGCCCTGGTGGAGGAAACTGGGCATGGGCTGGGGCTTCCTGGCTTCTTATGAGGTCCCCAGGTTCTGTGGCTTATGAGGTCACCAGGTTCTGTTTCTGGGCATGGCTCTTAGAACGGGTGCAGGGCTGCTGGCAAGCCAGAACGCCATTAGGTGCCAGGGAATGACCATGGCCATGGCACGTGAAGGCTGCAGTCAGGCTGCAGGCAGTGGTGGGTCAGGAGCTGCTGGAGGGGGGGCCATGACCCCCTCCCAGCTCCGCCAGGTTTTAGCAGGAGCCCCTCCTTTAGCAGGTCAGCACCTCCTGTTGGCACCAGGGGTTCCTGTGATGGGGAGGAGCTGCTGTGCCAATGTCACAGCATGGGGGGGCTGCCCAGGCAGGGCCGGCTGACTGCCCCTTCCCTGCCCCTTCCCTGCCACCGACGGCTGTCCCATCTCTGGTCCCTCTAGCAGACAGAGAGTGTCCCAAGGGTGGCACAACCAGGGAGGGTCCTGAGAGTGCCTGGGGAGGCTTGCCAGGAGCAGAGGAGCCAAGAGCTGAGCTGAGCAGCTCCATCCAGCAGCTTCAGCAGGAGCCAAAGGCTTCTCAGCCCCAGGTGAGCAGTGCTGACCCTGCTGCCACTCCAGGCATCTCACCAGGGCTGGGGACAGCACGAGGCCTCAGGGGAGTCCAGTCCTGCTGCAGAGGCACTGGTCCCATTGCCACCACTCCCCACAGCAGCCACAGCTCCTCCTGCCATCACTGCAGCACCAGGTGCCAGCAGGATCAGAGGCTTGCGTGGGCTGGTGGGCTGGTGGGGTGCTCAGAGGGTGGTGTGGGCTGGCAGGGAGCTCTGAGCCCACCACTCACTCTCACTCTCACTCCATTGATGCTCTCTGACCAAAACCTGGACAGGTTCTGGCCTCCATCCAGGCCCTGCAGCTGGCTCTGGACACCTGCAAGAGGACCAGCAGCGAGCAGCTGTCCCACCTGCAGCAGAGGGAACGTGTGGTGGAGCAGGAGCAGCACCACCTGCTCTTTCTGCTGCAGCAGCTCCAGGCACTGGTGGGCAAGGTATGCCCACAGCTCACCACTCCTCCCAAACTAGCTGGTTCTCCAGAGCCAGCTCCTCCACAGCAGGGCCATAGAGCAACCCACGGGGGCCCCACACCACCACGCTGGGTCCCCACGGGCCTGAGATGCACCTCTCCACAGAAGCAGAAGGATGAGGAGGTGCAGACAGAGGTCACCCACATGGCCACTCAGAGCCCTTCCTGCAGCAGCTGCAGCTCCCTGGAAGAGCGGGACCGCCCGGAGATGCTCGAGCAGATCAGGGCTGGGGTGAGCAAGGAGGGGTCACCCCGGGCTGGGGGGGAGCAGGGCTCTAGCCCACAGGCAGTGCCCTGGGGCTACAGGTCCTGGGGGCTCCAGTGGGGAGCCCTGGCCCTGCCAGAGCTGGATGGAGCCCGAGGGCAGCGAGCAGCAGCAAGGAGGCACATGGCACCGGGAGTGCACCTGTGGCTGGAGGATGAAGCGGGAAATCAGCCCAGGGAGAGGGCCAGGCCCGCTGTGGCGACAGCAGCACTGCCTCAGCTCTGGCATTGCTTCCTCTGCAGCTGGGGACACAGGAGCAGCAGAGCCAGGGACAGGGGCACAACCTGGCATGGCTGCAGAAGGAGCTGAGAGCCAGCTGGGCCCGGGAGCAGCGCAGTCTGCATCAGCTCTGCAGAGCCCAGGAGGCCATCCAGGAGCTGCAGCAACAAGTGGCCTCCAACGGAAAGCACCTGGCAGAGCTGCGGAGGCAGGTGAGGGCAGGGACAGGGCAGCCCCAACCAAGATGCACCCCCCAGCCACTTCATCAAGTGCCAGAGCACCAAAGTGCTGCAGAGCCCGGGGCAGCCCCAGCCTGCCCACAGCTTGGCCAAACATCCTTCCAACCCACAACTTTCCATGCAAGGCACAGGACATGGCCACCCTGCAGGCAGAGCTGGCCCAAGCCAGGCAAGAGAAAGCCAGACAGGAGGAGCTGGTTGCAGCCTACCAGAAGGAGCAGCAACATCTCCTCTGGGAGCTGAGGAAGCTGTGGGGCTACCAGAAGCAGAGCATGGCTGTAAGTGTGCTCCAAGCCTTCCCCAGGGCACCGGGGCTCTGTGCTCAGCCTCACTGCCTCCTGGTGCTGCCCGCAGGCCCAAGCCCTCCAGGAAAGGCTGCAGGAGCTGAGCAGCCAAGCCCAGCATTGGCAGGAGGAACACCACAACATCCAGCAAGCTCTGTCTGAGAAAGAAGAGGAGCTGGTGGTCTGCAAGGTGGAGCTGGCTTTCCTGCAGGAAAAGCTCAGCAAGGCCAGGGAGCAGCTCACCAGCCAAGCCCGGCATTGCCAGAAAGAACATCACAACATCCAGAAAGCTCTGGCAGAGAAAGAAGAGGAGCTGGTGGTCTGCAAGGTAGAGCTGGCTTTCCTGCAGGAAGAGCTCAGCAAGGCCAGGGAGCAGCTGCGGGACAGAAAGAGACAGTGCCACGGGGCTAGAGGCTGGGCCCTGAGCTCCGAGGAATGAGGGATCCTGGCCCACAGCCCAGGTGGATTTGGAAGTGACAGCTCTGGAGGGTTTTCAGGCAAGTCTCTTAATTCTAAATACCAGAGTTTGACAACAGCCCCAGCAACTCTTAGAATTCAAATTAGGAATGAGGTTCAGCCTTTTAGAGTGCCCTGTCACCCTCACAGTGAAAAAGCCTTTCCTTATGTTGACACTGAACCTCCTCTGCTCCACCTTGCACCCATGACCCCTTGTCCTCCCACTGGACATCACTGAGAATAGTCAGGAGGCTCCATCCTCTGACACTCAGCCTTTAGGTACTTATTAAATTGTGTGAACACCCAGGCAATTACATTTGGACTAAAGGTGCTGTACCCCTAGCCTGTCACTGTTTCAAAGGCATTTGGACAATGGTCTTTAATAAAAATGCTTGAACTTTCACAGCTGAATTGTAGAACAGCAGAGGAGCAGCTGCGTGGGATAGAGGAGTGCTGCAAATTCCCTGGCACTCACTGACCCTGAAGAAGAACAAAAAGCTGTACAGAACTTCAGGAATTCGCTCTCTGGCCCATGTTATGTCCTGGTGCCCGTGTGCCTCCAGTGGGAATGGGTAGATAAGGTTTTATGATTGTAGATATATAGATAGATAATCAGTAGCTGTGGGGATAAGTCTTGTGAGCCACACAATAAAAGATTCTGGTTTTGCTCAGTAATCGGGGTCTGTGCCTACATCTTTTCCATCAGATGGCACTGTCTGTGGGGATTCCAAGATAAAGTGAAGGTCTCAGGAGATTTCTACAACTCTGGGAAGACACCCCTCAGTGAGCTGGACAGGATGATGGGGAAACCCAGATTTCTGTTAGTTTCCATCCCACGTATTTCCAGGGTGGTTCTGACTGAGTTTTTTCAGGAGCTATCTGTAAGCCATCATTTTACAGATACTTGGGAAGGGAAATGTTTTTCAATTTGACCTTCATCACTTGCACAAAGCTAAATATCATCCATGTAATAAGATATCATAAACTTAGGACAGGCTTGACAAACTGGTTTCAATGCTGAATGCACAACATATTGACAAATTGTAGGACTGTTTTTCATACCCTGTGACAACACTACCCTCTCATACCTCTCCATAGGAGCTTGACAGTTTACAGAAGGAACCGAAAATGCAAAACGTTGACAATCGTCTTCATGTAAATAAATGGTAAAAAACAAACAAAACAATCTTTAAGATCAATAATATAACACTGCCAATTATTGGGCAAAAAACAAGGTGGCACTCAACCCCACAGTGCTTGACATTCAAAGTCAGAGGCATTACCGACTGAGCTAGCAAGCAGAACACAGAGCAGAGAGAACATCACAGGGAAAACACCGTGTGGGAGGGGGAGTTAACGGGGGGGGGGGGGGGGGGGGTAAAGAAACAGCGCGAAGGGAAGAATTCCACACACAAACACAGTCTCTCCCTGCTTCGGTAGAAGCCCCGGGGGAGCGGGGAGGCGCGGCGGAAGAAGCCGCAGTTCCCTCCCTCAGGAGGGAAAGCGTCCTGGCTGCTGAGCTATGGATGTAGGGTCAGGAATTCCCGGAAAGCTCAGGCATGCATTCACGGCGGGCGGTAGCAAATCCGATCCAATTTTGACTCGGTTGTTTCTCTCAGCGATTGTTATAAACGACCGAAACCCAATATTCTTTTTAGCAATTTAATTTAATTCACAAAATTGCAATAAGCCACACAGAGCTGCGCGACCGCGCAGTCCCCCACTGCGCCAACAGCTCGCACCTACTGAGAGGTCTCAGCAGCTTTTATCCATTCGGTAACTCCCTCTTTCCAGAAGTTTCCTCCCCGTTTCGTTTCGTCACTGGTTTCTCCTGCGCAGACTCTTTGCTGTTGCCTGGGGCTGTGTTTCTTTCCTCTGGCAGTCCGGGGGTGAAGCCGCGCAGTCCCCTTCACCTCTCCCTGCACGCAGGGGTGGTTATATATGTTAGATCAGTCCTGCCCACACGTACGCCACGCTTTACCTGTCGGGCAGAGCCCCATGGACAACACGCAGATGAATATAATCAAAGTACTGCCGTTTATTGGGAGTAGCTGTAGCCCTTTTATACATAGCCAGGCTGATAATATAACGTAAGTATATTGCTGATTGGTACAACACATTCTTCATATGCCACAGGGCACTGTCTAACTGGTTAAATACAATTGTTTATGTGCTGTCTATGTGATGCTTTCCTATCCTGTTCTTCTTTTCTCCTGCCAACTCTTTGACCTGTAGCTGATATTTTAATAACCTTGCAGCTGGGCCTCAAGGCCCTTAGCTCACTCTGGCTAAAGCTAAATGGTCAGGATTGCTCGCATGTCCATTTTCTTCCAAAGGTTCTCCAACATACACCTATAAGCTAAACAGTTTCCCCATACCAATACAATCACCAACATGCGAAGCATAGATCTGCAGGCGTCATATTGTAGTTTCTTAAAAGGCTGAACTGATTCAAATGGTTAAACATTACCCAGAGTAAATTCACAATCATATCTCACAGTCCCCCCTTTTTTATTTTTAGACCATTTCGTGAATTTGACTTTAATAACTTTCTTCTTTAGAGCTTGAAGATAAATCAACATAAGTAATATTGTCATATTTACGTGGGTGAGACCATCCCTTTTTGCAAGTACAACACTTACACGGTTCCTGCCTGTTATGCTCACATTTCCAACATTTGGATCATACGTGGATCAGAATCGTTTTCCCTTTTCTTTGAAATCTCTGTCTGGTATTTTGCCACTCTTTGCTGTGCCTGTTTTAATTCCGTAGACTCATTTTTAGTTTGATATTTTTCGTCTCACTTCTTTCTCGTACTGATATCTTTTTCTAGTTGTTGAATTAATTTCTCAAATGACTCCATTTGCTCAATCATATCAATTTGTACAGATTCTGAAACTTTAGTTCAAGATGTTTGTGTTGAATTGAGCAGAAACATCCTATAATTTTCCCTTTGTATTCTCTGAACCACTGATTGTATTAATTTTATTACATGGGGTACCAAACAAGTGATAAGTAATAATCCTCCAAAAATTCCTCGTGCTATCATTACAATCTTTGTAATCCAATTGTTTCTCAAGAATCTGTCCCAAATTCCTTCTTTATTTATCCCTTTCCATGTCTGAACAGGGACATGTGCAACTTTTTTCATTTCCTTTACTAGTTCATTTACAGCCTTTCCTTCGTCATCTATTTCTAAACAGCAATTAGAAAGATTAAGTTTTCCACACACTCTCCCTTCTCGTGCTAACAAATAATCTAACACCAAGCGATTTTGGTATAATGCTGTCCTCATTTTAGTATTTTGTTTTGCAATTAGCCCCAGAGCATCCCTGTTTTATTTACAACTATTTCTACTACAGGCTGTAGGCTAATAATCCTATTAAACATATAAATAGGAGTCCTGTAACCCCATGACCCGTCTGCAGCCCATGTGGCTGGATCATTGTAGGCACTATCCCCTCGGGAGGCCATTCAGCAGCCTTCCAATTACCTATTTTTAGCTCTCGTTTTGATCTTTGCAATTCAGCTGCCTCTGCAGATATTTGCACTCCCAAGGCGTTCTCCCCTGCTTATAGGTAACAGGAAAAAACTGGGTCAAATCCTCCCTAATACACAAGATCCTGCCTAATTCTTTGGTAGAAACACATAGGCCAATTTTCCACAGATCCAATAGTGACCTTCAGGAGCAAGCCATCCATTTGGTCCCATTGGTCCAGTTTTTAAATGATGGGGTAATTTCTATGGGTCTTTACCATTTATCCCAGTCTTTTCTAGTTTCATTCCAAAGAAAACCTCCTTCACATATGAGGTTGCCTACTGGTTTACCTTCCCCCAGACTTTGCCAACAGCTTCTTCCGATGATGGAAGTTTGTAACACCCATTGTTGCCCTCTGTTCCCTCTTTCAGAATTTTTCCATATTTCTGGGTTAGTTATATTAATCTCCATCGCTTCCCAGGGCCGTCTTTCTCCTTGATTTATACCCCCACATACATAACAGTAACATTTAATGTTTTAGTGATATTTTCAGCAAGATTTACAAACAAATTTTTAGGAACTGTGGGAATCTCATACTTCACTCCAGTTTCCAATTCATGGTAAAATGAATTGAAAAGTAGTTTATGCTGTCTTGGTTTGCTGGTTTTATCTCCTATTCCTATAAATATTGTCACTCCCAGGTCTGACCTGGTTCCACAAATTTTCAGTCCCACTTTCCTTTCTTTCCACACGTTCCCATTACAGGGTTGCAGAACAACTGATCGCAGTTGGCTGAGGCTCTGCAGGGACTGTCCTGCAGGAGAAATCAGCTGTGAGTATCTCCTGGATCTGAGAATCACAGAATCATAGAAGTGTCTTGCTTGGAAAAGACCTTTAAGACCATCATGTCCAGCACTGCCAAGGCCACTGCCAAACCATGTCCCTCAGCACCACATCTACACAGCTTGAAAAGACCTCCAGGGATGGTCCTGTGCCAGGACATGACAACTCCTTCTGGGAAGAAATTGTTCCCATTATCCCACCTAAACCTCCCCAGGTGCAGCTTGGGGGCATTTCCTCCTGTCTTGTTGCTGGTTACTGAGCAGAAGAGACCTTGCTGGTCTGTTCTTGCGTTGTGTTACCCAGGGGCTGAGTAAAGGTTGGGGGAGAGAAAAAACAGAGGTTGGAAAGTGTAGGCACATGACAGCACCCTGTCCCCAGTGTGATGTGCTTCCCATTTATGGACTGCCCCACATCTATGGGACAGAGAAGGAGCAGACCTGTCCACCCTCAAGTGTTGACAACGATTTTCTTGCACAAAGGCCCCGAATCTGTCTGCAGGACTGCTCGGGGTGTTTGCCTCATGCTGCCTCTGCATGGGGGTGTCTTTCTGGGTCAGGATTATCTCTGTCCTGGCCAAATGCATATGGCTGTGTGTGAGAGCCTTGGCACCTCCCAGAACATGATGGGCCTGTATTTGGGATGAAATGGAACAACAGCCCTGAATTTTATTGGGCAGTGTGAGAATGTTCTATCACAACTGTCATGGCAATCAGTGGAAGTACAGTCAACCCAGATGCTGGAAAGAAAAGAGGGAAGCCTCCATTTTCCTGTGGGACATGACTGCATCTCATCAGACAAATGGCTGTGTCGGATGTCCAAAAGACATGTGAGGCAGATTCTATCATCCTAAAAGTGGGCAGCTGGTGTCTAAAGTCTGCCTAAGAGATTTCCCACCAGCCTCCAAGAAGCTTCCCCATGGCAGGAGGAAGTGGGAGTGGAAGACAAAGGCAAGTAAGGGAACAACAAAACACAGACTTGTACTAGATGACAGGTATGAAATAACCATTTCAAACAGAGTATCTGGAATTCAATACAGTGGATTAGCTTCGCAAAAATCAGATAATTTTTGGTGGTTAAAACATCATCTTGTATTGGCCTACACTGAAATATTCTGCAGATCTTGGGGGCTCCAGTGGGGAGCCCTGGCCCTGCCAGAGCTGGATGGAGCCCGAGGGCAGCGAGCAGCAGCAAGGAGGCACATGGCACCGGGAGTGCACCTGTGGCTGGAGGATGAAGCGGGAAATCAGCCCAGGGAGAGGGCCAGGCCCGCTGTGGCGACAGCAGCACTGCCTCAGCTCTGGCATTGCTTCCTCTGCAGCTGGGGACACAGGAGCAGCAGAGCCAGGGACAGGGGCACAACCTGGCATGGCTGCAGAAGGAGCTGAGAGCCAGCTGGGCCCGGGAGCAGCGCAGTCTGCATCAGCTCCGCAGAGCCCAGGAGGCCATCCAGGAGCTGCAGCAACAAGTGGCCTCCAACGGAAAGCACCTGGCAGAGCTGCGGAGGCAGGTGAGGGCAGGGACAGGGCAGCCCCAACCAAGATGCACCCCCCAGCCACTTCATCAAGTGCCAGAGCACCAAAGTGCTGCAGAGCCCGGGGCAGCCCCAGCCTGCCCACAGCTTGGCCAAACATCCTTCCAACCCACAACTTTCCATGCAAGGCACAGGACATGGCCACCCTGCAGGCAGAGCTGGCCCAAGCCAGGCAAGAGAAAGCCAGACAGGAGGAGCTGGTTGCAGCCTACCAGAAGGAGCAGCAACATCTCCTCTGGGAGCTGAGGAAGCTGTGGGGCTACCAGAAGCAGAGCATGGCTGTAAGTGTGCTCCAAGCCTTCCCCAGGGCACCGGGGCTCTGTGCTCAGCCTCACTGCCTCCTGGTGCTGCCCGCAGGCCCAAGCCCTCCAGGAAAGGCTGCAGGAGCTGAGCAGCCAAGCCCAGCATTGGCAGGAGGAACACCACAACATCCAGCAAGCTCTGTCTGAGAAAGAAGAGGAGCTGGTGGTCTGCAAGGTGGAGCTGGCTTTCCTGCAGGAAGAGCTCAGCAAGGCCAGGGAGCAGCTCACCAGCCAAGCCCGGCATTGCCAGAAAGAACATCACAACATCCAGAAAGCTCTGGCAGAGAAAGAAGAGGAGCTGGTGGTCTGCAAGGTAGAGCTGGCTTTCCTGCAGGAAGAGCTCAGCAAGGCCAGGGAGCAGCTGCGGGACAGAAAGAGACAGTGCCACGGGGCTAGAGGCTGGGCCCTGAGCTCCGAGGAATGAGGGATCCTGGCCCACAGCCCAGGTGGATTTGGAAGTGACAGCTCTGGAGGGTTTTCAGGCAAGTCTCTTAATTCTAAATACCAGAGTTTGACAACAGCCCCAGCAACTCTTAGAATTCAAATTAGGAATGAGGTTCAGCCTTTTAGAGTGCCCTGTCACCCTCACAGTGAAAAAGCCTTTCCTTATGTTGACACTGAACCTCCTCTGCTCCACCTTGCACCCATGACCCCTTGTCCTCCCACTGGACATCACTGAGAATAGTCAGGAGGCTCCATCCTCCTGACACTCAGCCTTTAGGTACTTATTAAATTGTGTGAACACCCAGGCAATTACATTTGGACTAAAGGTGCTGTACCCCTAGCCTGTCACTGTTTCAAAGGCATTTGGACAATGGTCTTTAATAAAAATGCTTGAACTTTCACAGCTGAATTGTAGAACAGCAGAGGAGCAGCTGCGTGGGATAGAGGAGTGCTGCAAATTCCCTGGCACTCACTGACCCTGAAGAAGAACAAAAAGCTGTACAGAACTTCAGGAATTCGCTCTCTGGCCCATGTTATGTCCTGGTGCCCGTGTGCCTCCAGTGGGAATGGGTAGATAAGGTTTTATGATTGTAGATATATAGATAGATAGATAATCAGTAGCTGTGGGGATAAGTCTTGTGAGCCACACAATAAAGGATTCTGGTTTTGCTCAGCAGTCGGGGTCTGTGCCTTCATGTCTTCCATCATGTTTTCCCTGTGCTAATTCTCTGCTCTGTGTTCTGCTTGCTGGGTCAATCAGTAATGCCTCTGACTTCCAAGCACTGTGGGTTTGAGTGCCACCTTGTTTTTTGCCCAATAATTGGCAGTGTTATATTATTGATCTTAAAGATTGTTTTGTTTGTTTTTTACCATTTATTTACATGAAGACGATTGTCAAAGTTTTGCATTTTCGATTCCTTCTGTAAATTGTCAAGCCCCTATGGAGAGGTATGAGAGGGTAGTGTTGTCACAGGGTATGAAAAACAGTCCTACAATTTTTCAATGTGTTGTGTATTCAGAATTGAAACCAGTTTGTCAAGTCTATCTAAGATTATGAGATCTCATTACATGGATGATATTTAGCTTTGTGCAAGTGATGAAGGGCAAATTCAAAAACTTGATGTTAGAAGCAGTTAGGGTGAAGCTTAGAAGTAAAAAAAAAAAAAAGAAATTTAATGCTTTGTGAAACACTAAAGGAAAAAAAGAATATGGAAATATCAATCCTGACAACTGGTTTCTGATGTGGGAGCTTTTTCAGCCATCAATTCAGTTTAGATTTGCTGCTTTGGGAAACATGCCTGAGGTATATGAGGAAGCCAAGGGAAACCCTTATCTCGAAGTGACTGCTTAATTCTTGTAACATCTTCCCATGTAAAAGAAAAAGCTAGAAAAATATGCCCTTCAATTGCAATATAGTTTGAAAGAGTTAAAGCTTGATATCTCTCTTCTTCCATAATGTATTTTATAATAACACACTTTATCCAGCATTAATTGTTCCACTGTTTATTTGAAAAAACCATGATGTTAGAAGCAGTTAGGGTGAAGCTTAGAAGTAAAAAACCAATAAAAATCTTAATGCTTTGTGAAATACTCAAGGAAAAAAGGAATATGGTAATATCAATCCTGACAACTGATCTCTGCTGTGGCTGCTGTTTCTCACAGTTTTGAGGTTTGGATTTGCTGCTTTAGGAAATATTCCTTAGGTATGAGGAAGCAAAGGGACGCTGGTACCTCAAAGATACTGCTTGATATCTCTCTTCCATCATTTATTTCAGGAAAAGGTTTTGGTAGCATTTAGTGTGAAGCAGATAGGTAAAAAAGTATAAAAAAAATCTTTGTGCTTTAATAAACACTTTGATGATACGGGAATTTCATTCCTGTCAAATGATTTCCGATGAGGCTGCTGTATTTTTTGTGGTGATTTGGGAAGGGTTCCATGGGAGAGTGAGGGCCAGCAGGAGTTTTCAGTCATCACCCTTTGTGAGCCAGGCCTGTTTGCATGGAATTCCGTTTGCATGGAATTTTGAACCTGAATTCTACAACAAAAGAAGAGTGGCCAAGGGTTTGAATGGTTGAGGTTCTAGGTACTAAAGCAAAACCCTTAGCCCAAAGGTGGTTGTTGGTTGTTGGTGGTGCTGTGTGTAGGGTTCCTTAGAAGTGTGAGGAACAGCAGGACTCTTCATTGGTCACTCTTGGTGTGGAATTTTGGAGCTGAATTCCACACCAGTTGGAAAGCAGCCGAGGGATGGAAAATTTTGGTTTAGGTACTAAAGAAAACCCTTTATCCGACTGGTGGTGGTCGTGGTGCTGCCTCTTCCACACAGCACCCAGCTCCCAGGCTCCCAGGGCAGCCCCTGGACTCCCGGGGGACAGAGACAGTGTCAGGAGGATCTGGGCTCTGTTGGTGGCTGGAGCAATGGCCACCAACAGTGATGAGGACCTGAAGGCTCAGTTCATCCAACTGTACAGAGAGAACCTCCTGCTGATGATCAGGTGAGGGAGCTCCTCCACCTAACTCCATCCCCTTCATTCTCTGCCCCTGTCTCCTCCATCCTTTCTTCCCTTCCCATGGCCAACTCCCACCCCTCATCAACTCCCACCCCTCTTCAGCCCAGCCATGTTCCTGCCCATCCCACCCCCCTTCCTTGCTGGGGAGGGCTGGGGGAGTCAGTCCTGCGTAGAGTGATAGAGAATAGAATCATAGAATGGTTTGGGTTGGAAGGGACCTTAAAGCTCCTCCAGTGCCACCCCTGCCATGGTCAGGGACACCTCCCACAGCCCAGGGTGCTCCAAGCCCCATCCAACCTGGGCTGGGACACTGCCAGGGATGGGGCAGCCACAGCTTCTCTGGGGGGGGTGAAGGCTCTCAGGTCAAAACCTGAGACAGAACTGTGGTCCCAGCCATAGCACAGAGCCTAGCCTGAAGGTGCCTGGTGCTGGGCAAGGAGGCCCAGGCATGGCAGCAGAAAGGATATGGTACACCCTGGGGAGCAGTGGGAAGTTCTTCCCATGGAAAGAACCACTGCAGACCCACAGTCCCATGGAGGTTCTTTACCAAGGCAAGGGAGAGCTGCCCACTGACCCATACCCCATCTCTTCATCCCTTTCATCCGTCTCATCTCCTGTCCCTAAGCCATGCACCACTCTGTTGACATGGCAACTAAAAACCCTTCTCTTCTGGATAGCCAACAAACCTCTTCCCAGCTCTGTCATTCACCCCTGGGTGACCTGGGCTCCTCTGCTCTGCTTCTGCTCCCACACTGGGTGTCTCTTTCTTCCTTGCACCGATTGGCCCTTGGAGAAAATCCTTGGAGAACATAATCCTGCTTGCTCTGCTTCCCCTTAGCTCCTTCCCTTGAGGAGCAGCCCCCTCCTGCCGCTCCCTTACAATTGTGATCCTGGCTTTACAGAATGAACACCATCTCATCATCAAGGGATGGAGCTGCTCTGATGCTTCCAGCCCTCCCAGGTCCTGGAGAGACCCCTGAAAGTAGTTGGGGTTTTTAGAATGGTATGAAAAGGAGCCAGCAACTGAGCAAGACAACAGAGCCAGAAAGCTATGGAACTTCACTGCCATGACCCACAGTGAAGCCTACTTCTTCTGTAGGTCTCTTTGTCTTGCTCTTGCCCCTCCCACCCTGCTGAGCCTTGGCTGGCTGCTCGAGTCCTCTTGGCTTCTTGCTTTTATCTCCAGAGGCAGAGATGCTCGGTGTTGGGTCTGTGTGTCCAACCATTTCACCTTCAGAAGGAGGTCTGTGCGGTCTTGGATGAACTTCTGAACCTGAGCTCAGGAAGAGAGAGGGAAGACCACAGAGCAGGAATGAGACGAGGAGGCAAAGAGGGGCTTGTTGGCTCTTTGGGAGGGCAAATTTCTCAACCCAACAGAGCAGGATCTTGACAAGGCATTTGCACCCGAATGGGCTTCTGAGGGGGGATCTGAGTTCAGGGCAGGGGACAGTGACACCAAACCTTGGCCATGGATTGATCTGCATCCCCATCCTGCCTGGACCCCCACTGCTGCTGCCCTTGCCTGAGACATGCTTCCCTCTTGTCCTCTGCCCATGCCTCATGGTCAAGGGAGAGCCCAGGGGAGAAGGAAGGTGTCTGTTGGGTACCTGGATTGCTCCAGGCTTTCCCCTCCCTTGGGGCAGCTGAGGGTCATCCCTGCCCAGAAAGAGAAGAGGTCTGGCTTGGCTCTACCATGTCCAGCTGTCTCTGGTAGTCATCCACTGGCACCTTGGGGGCTGCTTTCATGTGCATGCTCACAGTCTGGAAGAGGCTGAAGATGGCTGTCCTGATGGTGGCCAGCTCCTGGGCTTTCTTGGAAGTGGTGTTTTTGATGTCAGCCAAGTGACCTTCCTGAGAGGAGAGGAAAGGAGAGGAGAAATGTGGACATGGCAAAGATGCTGCTTCAGCACTGGAGACCCTGGCTTGCAGACCCCAACTTCCACACTCCTCACATTGGCTGGGAAGGACCTGGCCTTGCCCAGGGCTGTGCTGAGGATGGTTCCACTTGGCATGGTGGAAGCAGATCCAGACCCCCCCATATCTCTGCCAGATCCTGCAGTCTTCCCTCTAGTGGTTTGTCCCCCCAGGCCCCATTTGCACTCCCCTGGCAGGGACAGCTGATGTCCTGGGAGCATCACCTCCAACTGACACCCCCCCAGGTCAGATGCTTTGCAGCTTTTGCGACCCAGCTCCTAGAGTCTGGAGGATCCAAGAGGGAATTTGGCTAAGCCCCCTCAGAGAGATGCAAAGGGAGCAGAGGCCAGCAGAGCTCAGGGTATTTCTGCACACTCAGCACTGACCACACATGGATGAGCTTCCCTTTGGACCAGGAGTTCAAGTGAGAAGTGTAAGAGCACGACAGGTTTGTGAGGCCCTGATGGAGCCTTCTCCAGACCACATCTGGCATTCTTCATTCACCATCCCCTTGGAGGGATGAAATGAAGCATCTCCTCCAACCACAAAGGCTGTGACTTGGTCTTGCCATGCCCCCATGGCTTAGGGATGAGCCACCCACTGACCTTGACACAGCAAGACCTTGGAGATCTTCCCCTGCCTGCCCTACAGCTCCTCACCCAGAGACAGACATCATTCTGGATCTGCTCCAGACGCTGGAGGTCCTGGAGCTCCTTTTGGTACTGCAGCATCTCCACCTCTTTCTCTGCCTTGTACTGGTCCAGGAGCAGCTTGGTTTGCTCAGACACCTCCTGGTGCTGCTGCTGGGACTGCAGCAGATCCTTGCGCATCCTCACCAGCGTCTTGTAGCGCAAAACGATCTCCTGGATGTCCTCAAACTGCAGCATGGGGTTCCTGGGGTTAGCAACCCCCCTGCCCTGCCCTGCCCTGCCCTGCCCTCCCCTCAGCACAACTCCAAGTGCACCTGCCCTGACCTGGGACAACCCCCAGCACTCACAAGCTCATCCCTCCTTGACCAGGCTGCTGTTGTCCCATCAGATTGATGAGCATCACCACATCCCCTGTCTGGTGACATCCCACTGTGCCAGACCCAGAGGTGTCCCTGCCCTGGGATGTCACCTTCTCCCCTGGTGAGTGGGATGAGGCTGCAGGAGTCTGAGCCATTCATGGAGAGATACCCAGGAGTCTCTGAGAGAGAGCACAGCTTGTTGGACAACTCTCGCTTCCTCTTCTTGTGCAGTGTCTCCCAAACCATCCATGGGACGTGAGCTGGTGGCACCAATGGGCCCCTATCTCACTCAACCCTTTGGCTTTCTCCCCTTTTAGCCCTTTTCGTTTGGTTTTCTTAAGCCCTTCACCTCCTATCATGGTTCTCCTCCCCAAACTGGTCCTCCTGTCTCACCTGAACCACCAGAGAACACTGGTTTTCACCTGGATTTCCCAGGATTTGCCTGATCTCCTCTAAGTTTTACACCCACAGAGGGCCCTCCTGGAGGCCATCCATCATCTGTCTTTGTCCTGTCCAAACTCACCTCTGAGTTCTTCACCACATCCTCCAGGTATTTACAGAAGATGGAGTACTTCTGCACCTTGGTGGAGAGTTTCTGGCGGGCAGTTCTCAGGGCTTCTAGGTCCCTCTTAGCTCTCAAAAGCTCCCTCTCCTTTTGCAGCCTCTTCTCCCTCTCTTCAGTGGCTTTTTTCAGAGCTCTCATGTGCATCTCCTCACTTTCCTGGTGATGTTTGCCCCATCAGCGCACACAGACATACACACACACACACGGAAAGGAAGGCACAATGGAGCTGGATCACCCAACACGACTGGGAGGAGCTGCCCTTACAAAGGGGAGATCAGTTCTGGAGCACTCCTGGGAGCACTGTACCTCCCAGTTTAGCAGGGCCACCCCTCCTGCAGTGACCCTTTGGTCTCAAAGTTGGGCATCTGGGATGGCACTCTGATTTTCAGACCTGAAAACTATATATATATTTACAGATAAATATATATCATAGAATCATAGAATTGGCTGGGTTGGAAGGGACCTCAGAGCTCATCAAGTCCAACCCTTGATCCACTACTGCTGCAGTTCCCAGCCCATGGCACTCAGTGCCACATCCAGGCTCTTTGGAAATATCTCCAGACACGGAGAATCCACTACTTCCCTGGGCAGCCCATTCCAATGCCTGATCACCCTCTCCAGAAAGAAATTCTTTCTCATCTCCAACCTAAACCTGCCCTGGCACAACTTGAGACCCTGCCCTCTTGTCTTGCTGAGAGTTGCCTGGGAAAAGAGCCCAACCCTCCCCTGGCTCTAACCTCCTTTCAGGGAGTTGGAGAGAGTGATGAGGTCTCCCCTGAGCCTCCTCTTCTCCAGCCTCAACACCCCCAGCTCCCTCAGCCTCTCCTCACAGGAATTCTGCTGGATCCCTTCACAGCCTCCTTGCTCTTCTCTGGACCTGCTCCAGCACCTCAATCTCCTTCCTGAGCTGAGGGGCCCAGAACTGGACACAGGACTCAAGCTGTGGCCTCACCAGAGCTGAGTACAGGGGCATATACAGATATATATATATATATACAGATAACAATACATATATATATATGTATGTATATATATTTAAGTATATATATATATATAAAACAATACATATATATGTATGTATATATATTTAAGTATATATATATATATATATATATACACACACACCTGCAGGTATCTGTCCTTGCAAGGCACCTGGGTGTCAACAGTGGGGACAGGCTGAGACCCTTCTGGTGACACACTTGGGGGCCTTCAGGAGGTCACACCAGCACAGTCCCTCCCAGCCAAGCCCTACCTTCCGCCAGGTGTGCTACAAATCCCTGTGCTCCCCCTTCTTCTGCCACCTCCAGGCTGAAGGGTGGCTTGGGCAGACACCATGGCCCAAGACTGGCTCCCCAGGAGAGGGGAGGAGAGGTGGTGCAGCTCAGGGTGACACCAGCTCAGCTGCTCAGGAGATGCTGTACCTTTATAAGCCTCTTGGAATCCTCCATGTGGGTTTTCAGCTCTGCCTCCTTGGCCTGGAGCTCCTTCCACCTCTGGGTCACCACTTTCATCCTCTCCTTGAATTCCTGGCAGCACCAGAGCAAGCAGGATGTGGCTGTCTTTCCCTGGAGCCACTCACCTGCCTGCTGCTGCCCTCCAAACCACCACAAACCCTCCCAGCCGTGCACCAGCACCCTCCCATCTTTCACACCTCTTGCTTCTGCTCCAAAGCCTTATGCACCACTTGGACTTCTTTCTTCTTATCCTGGAGGTGAACCAGTCGAGATGGGGAGATCCCCTCGTTCAGTTTGAGGTTCCTGCCACAGAAGTTTCCCTTGAGGTTACCTGGTGGGTGCAGCACCTTGGCAGGGTCTTGGATTGCTCTGTCCCATCAGCTCTTGGGAGACCCCAGCTGGAGTCCCCAACATCAGAAGGACACAGAGCTCACTCTACGCAGGACTGACTCCTCCAGCCCTCCCCAGCAAGGAAGGGGGGTGGGATGGGCAGGAACATGGCTGGGCTGAAGAGGTGGGATTGAGGGGTGGGAGTTGGCCATGGGAAGGGAAGAAAGGATGGAGGAGACGGGCAGAGAATGAAGGGGATGGAGTTAGGTGGAGGAGCTCCCTCACCTGATCATCAGCAGGAGGTTCTCTCTGTACAGTTGGATGAACTGAGCCTTCAGGTCCTCATCACTGTTGGTGGCCATTGCTCCAGCCACCAACAGAGCCCAGATCCTCCTGACACTGTCTCTGTCCCCCGGGAGTCCAGGGGCTGCCCTGGGAGCCTGGGAGCTGGGTGCTGTGTGGAAGAGGCAGCTCAGCAAGGGGAAAAACCTTTAGTGCCTCTTGTCTCCACTTCACCAGGACTTTGCTGTAGCTGTGCCTGCACCACTGGCTGTTGGCAGAGACAATTGTGAGATGCTGGGGGCATTAACTGGATACTGGGTGTCAGAGAATCATGGAATGTTTTTGGTTGTGAGGGACCTTAAAGCTCCTCCAGTGCCACCCCTGCCATGAGCAGGGACACCTCCCACAGCCCAGGGTGCTCCAAGTGTAGAGAAACAAGATAAACCAGGTGCCTCGAATTGCCAGTGAGTGGGTGTGAGTCCACCTGTGCCTGATTAGGACAGGCCCCCTATTGGGCATGAGCAAGACCAGGGGTCCAATAAAGGTGGGACACACACCCACAGAGGGAGCTCAGCTCACTCTGGTGTGAGGCATGGAGAGGCCAGGCCAGCAGCTCGTCGAGCCCCTGGAGCAGGAAAGGCTCTTCCCACCACACTTCTACCCTGGAAGCGCTGTGTGGTGGCTGGAGTCCTGGAAGAGACCAGCAGCTCGTCGAGCTTCAGGAGCAAGAATGGCTCCTCCCGCTACATCCAAGCCCCATCCAACCTGAGCTGAGATACTGCCCAGGGATGGGGCAGCCACAGCTTCTCTGGGCAACCTGGGCCAGGGGCTCAGCACCCTCACAACAAAGAATTTCTTCCTAATACAAAATCTCCCCTCTTTCAATTTCAAGCCATTCCCCCTTATTCCATAACTCCAAGCCTTTGTCCAAAGTCCCTCCCAAGATTTTCTGGAGCTCCATCAGGCACTGGAAGGTTCTCCAAGTTCATTGTGGAGCCTTGGGCAGGGATTTCAGAGCCCCAACATCCATATCACTGTCTCAGGGCTCAGGGCAGGACCCTGCCCCTTCTGTCCCAAACACCACCTGGAAAGACTGAGACACATCATCAGATGGCACTCTCAAACTAAAGAGGTTCCTCCTCATGTTCAGATGGAACACCCTGTGGTGAAGTTTGTGCCTGTTACCTCTCGTCCTGTCAACAGATCCTGCTGGAATCAGTGCTGGACAATTTCAGGATTAGCTCTGCCCTTTGGGGCACTACCTCTCCTCTGAAGCTGGGCAGTCACCCTGGTGGGGCTGAACTTCAATGAACATGTTAAGCCGCCATAATCCATCTGTGCTTCCTGGAGACACATCCTGGTCCCTTGTCCCCAGCTGAGCTGTTTATTCCCAGCCCTTCACACCCCTCCCCAAGCTGGCACAAGTGCCACTGCCCTGGCTCACTTCAGGGAACCAACTGGAAATCATGGACAACATCAAGGACCCATTCAAGAGCCCACAGAGCACTTGAGTGGGTGAAAACTGATCCCCTCAGCCTGAAGTTCTGCCTGAGCAGGGCTGGTGCTTGGGTTGTGGTCCCCTTTGGAGGTGCAGGGCAGACCAAAGTGTTGCTACACCTCATGGCATTACTTCTTCCTTTCCATCAGGCCATCACTCCTGCAAAAAGAGGAGAGGGGGCTTATTTGCTGTGAATCAATCATATTGGTGTCTATAAACCATTCAAATTTGATTTTTGATTTGATTGGATGTCACTGGATGCTGGGTTTTTTTTTTTTTTGGTTTTTTTTGTTTGTTTTTTTGTCTGGGTTTGTTCCCCTCCACCCCATCTTCCTGTTCTCTCCAGCATCCCCAGGAGCTCTCCCAGCCACCCCCCCTACACCTCCCCGAACACAGCCCAACCATTTACATGTTCCTTTATCCCACCTCTCCTGTTCTGCCCATTTTCTCACATCCACTTTCATTAACCCTCTGGTCACATCTGGATTTTTATGAAGATAAAAGCTAATAAAAGAGAAACAACCAAACCACTCTGCATTACCCATGTCCTCCTCTGTTTGTTCTTCTTTCCTGCTGAGTGATGTGCTGAAGCTCTTCTTCACCTTCCTCCCTGCAGCTGCTTTTCCTGCAGGTTGTGGTGCTTCTGCAGGCAGCAGCCTCAGCTTTCCCATCAGCATCCCTCTCGTTCAGGTTGTCCCTCCTGGCTCAGCCTTACTCAGCTGCTCTTCTTCCGTGCTGGGGTGTTGGAGGGTTTGTGAAGCACTTCAGCTACTCTCCTGGGTTCCTCTGGGCTGTGAACATTTCTCCTGGAGCTGAGATAAAGCCCTCCCAGCTTTCCTGCCAGCCTTGCCCTCAAATGTCCCCTGCCAGGGGGGTACCCCTGTGGGCTGAGCTTTGCTTTTTCCCATGATGTCCATCTCCCATTGCCTTTGTCCTTATGTTTTCATGTCCTCACATGCAATCTGCATTAAGCTCTGAAATGTTCATTTGTACCTTTTTCCTGGCCAACCCTTGCTTGAAGCTGAAAATGAGTGAAGAGCTCTGATGGAAGTGCAGCAGCCTTTTGTTTTCCACCAGACCCAGCCTCATCCCCAGGCTCTGCTGGGTGCACAGGGCTGGTGCAGAGGATGGGGGAAGTTGGGTGTCTGCAGCTCCTCACCACGCAGCCAGAAAAGTGAGGAGGTGATGCTATTCCCAGGCTCTGGGAAAAATAGCAGAGGGTTTGAACAGAAAGAAGGAGATGGGCAGCCAGCTTTCCATCAGGCACTGGAAGGTGCTCTAAGGTCTCCCTGGTTGGAGCCTTTTGTTGTACAGACTGAACAACCCCAGCTCTCAGCCTGGCTCCAGAGCAGAGCTGGTCCAGCCTCTGATCATCTTTTTGGCTTCCTCTGGACTCACTCCATCAGCTCTGTGTCCTTCTTGTGCTGGGGCCCAAGAGCTGGACCCAGCACTGCAGGGGAGGGCTCAGCAGAGCAGAGGGGGACAATCCCCTCCCTTGCCCTGAGGTTGCACCCCAGGGGAGGAAGGTGATTTACAACTGGGTCACTGAATGCCACCAGGCTTGCTCAGGACTCCCTGGTGATTCTTCAGATCCCACAAGCTCCATTTGCTATGAAGCAAACAGCAGGGAGAGGGATGCTGTGTCCTGGGTATAAGGGATGGGGATGCTGGTGCAGCAGAGGGCTCAGCCCCCGCAGCAGAGCCCGGAGCCCTGCACTGCCCCAGGCCTGCACCCCAGCTTTGGAGAGCAGCAGGACTGGGGAGTGGGAAGAGGGTTTGGAAAAGGCCTTTTGGGGTGCAGATTACCCTGCCAGGGAGCTGGGATTCCAAACCTGAGATGATGATTTGGGTTTCTTCTGCCGCTGCACAGCAAGTGGAGCCAGGAGCATCCCGGCAGGGCAACAGCACCATCTGCTGCTGCAGGAATTTGCAGAGCTGTTTCACTGAGACTGCCCCATCCAGCCCAAAACTTCTCCCTTGGCCTTGGCCAGTCCCTGCAACAGCTCCACATCCATGAAAAAGAGCAGGGAACTGCTGCTTTGGGTCAAGGTGTGTCCCCACATTGAGCACAGGTTTGGTGTCCTGTCACCCACACCTCGCTCTGGCCCTGTAGAAGGTGAAGGGATCAGCTTTATTCACAGTTAATTTCCACTGCCTCTTCAAATGCCTGCAGCTGACTGCAACCATCCAGTGATGTCTGTCCAAGGCCTGACATCCCGACTAAGATGTAGTGAAATGAGGCAATCAGATGTTGCTAATTAAGAGGTGGGAGGCGTGAGCTTGTTTTAAGCCCACCTGTGCCCAATTAGGGCTGACCCCAACTGCGCATGAGCAGCACTGGGGGCTAATAAAGGTGAGCTTCTGAATGCATGCTCAGCTCACTCTGGAGCAGTCAGAGGAGAAGGTTTGCTGAGTCTGGAGCAGAAGCACTGAACAAGGCAAGCCAAGTCTAAAGGCAGCAAGATCAGAGCACTGTTTGTGCACCTTGGCAAGAACACCTGTTTGTCTTCGAAGCGCCGTGCCCCAAGAAAGGTTCTTCTGCTACACTAAGATCCATATGGAGTCTGAGCTCTCTGGGGGCTCTGGCTTGACCAAAGCCAAAAGCAATGTTCTTCCCAATTCTCCCTCTTGCTGTAGTGAAGTGATGCTACTTGGAAAACACCTTCACCATCTACCTCCAACACCACTTCCCTCCTAGTCCTGAGTCTGGGGTGGCAAAGACCCATGGAGTTGGAGCTGGACATTGGGAAAGGCACAAATGAGCTCCCTTCAGCATGGGACAGTGATCAGGGTGGACACAGGAGGACAGTGCATGAATCCTTCATCTTCAACAGCTGATGGAGAGAACTTCCCCTGCTCCCACACAAGCGATTTGGTCCACCTGGGAAGTTCCAAGTGACAGGACAAGAGGTTAGTTAAGGACTTGTCAGTGTTAGATTCACATTTGGACTCAATTATCTTGAAGGTCTTTTCCAACCAAGGTAGTTCTGTGAGTCTGTGATTCCAGGAGTTAAATTGAGGCTCATCAGCACCTGTGGGCACCAGGTCAGCTCTCCTAGCATGGACCCTGCTGTGTTGAGAGAGCAGAGCAGAAAGGGGCTCCTCCAGCATGAGTATGTGACCAACATACCTCTTCTTGTCCCAACTTTTGATTTAGTCCCTTGTATTTTGACAGCTTGTGCTCTTAAATATACTCAAATGCCTCTTGCCTGGCAGGATGTGGTGTTTACGCCATTTCTCCAGTTTGGAGAGTTTCTGGTCAAAACAGAGCTGTTTTCTCTCCACCCACTAAGTTTTCCAAGCAGAAAGATTCCTGGGGTGCACAGGGTTATATAACTGCCTGATTTCATGGCTCAAGGATTCCATGGCTCAAGAATTCCATGGACATGTGACACAGGATTCCATGGATCTTTGAAACAAGGCTCTTCACCCTGGAGACCTGGTCGCTTTGTGTGTACCTGGTGTGCACAGGGTGTCCCTGAGATCTTCTAAGTGAGCCTTGGTTCTCTCCCCCCTTTTTCTGTCCCCTCTTATTCCCCCAGAACTGGTGACCAACCTGAGAACTGACCAGAATGGGGATTTTCTACTCAAGATCTACAAAAGAGTTACAGGTAGCATGGCTGGGGCTCTACCAAGGGGCTGAGCATGCCCCAAACACTGGGAAAACTCTCCCCAACATCTCCTTGGCATTTCTCTGATGTGCAGAAGGATGGGCTGGGGGTGATGCTTTGCAGCAGGCAGGGTTTCCAGGGGCAGCTTTAGCATTGCTGGTCAAAGCACAGAGGCAAAAGAGTTTAAAGAGATAAGGAGACTTTGCCAATGTCACCCACAGGGTGTTGGAGAGTGCTGACTGCAAATTGCTCTGACACCTGTGTAATGTGCTGGAGTTTATAATTCTATCTGAATTGTGATTTTCTCTAAATAGTAATTTTATTTAAATGGTTATTTAAAGTAAATCTTATTATCCTGTTAGCACAGTGCCTTTTCCAACACTGGGGTTTTGGCTGTGTGCACAATGGAGCTCTTGCCCCTTGCATTTTGTCCAGCAGCCCTGCCTGTTCCTACATGTTTCTCAGGGTCTTTGCTCCTGTGGTTCTCCTTTGGCTTTTAAGGCCCCCAGGCTCTTCCTGCAACAGAGGGAGGGCATGAGCTCTCAGCCCTTGGCTTTCCCAAGGAGAAGGATCCTGTTTTCCCTGGTAATTCTTTTCAGCAAGGGCAGCCTGAGCCTGGCTGAATGTGAGTGAATCTTTGCCCCTTCAGGTTCTTGGAGGTTCTTGGTAAGTATCCCATTTAGAGATGGTTTTAGGGCTGTGCCTGGAGGAGCAGGGATGCAGAGGTGGGATGCTCACAGCCTGGCATGGATGCAGGGGAATCTGATGGTGCAGGGGAGGTCTGGGAGCTCCGAAGACCCAGCCCCAGATCTCACCTTCTCCATTATTAACCAGGCCTGCAGGGAGGAGGCTCTGCTTGAGGCAGGCAGAAGCAGCAATGGTGCCAACATCCACCCTGAGACTGAGCTGGAAGGTGAGTCTGCTGAGACCTGGGGGGAGAGGGACCACCAGCCAAACCTGCTGGGCTTGAGAAAGCAGCACAGTTCATGTTTCTTACCATGATGGCTTTTAAACAGAGGAGCTGTGATTTTCTTTATATGTGCTCGAGTTCATTACCAGGGGACTGATTTGATCTTGTTGCCTCGTGCCCTACAAAGATGGTAAAAATAATTGCTTTCTGTCACTGCTTAATGAGCAAGCCTGAGTCTTGTCCAGCCAGAGCTGGAACTTGAGGTTTGATGCTGCCAAAGCTCTTCTAGAGGACCCAGACAACCCATTTGGTGCTCTGGTTTTGCCAAGTTTGAGTAAAACAAGCTTGGAAAACAGGAGGAGATGAGGGAATACAATGTAGAGAAATCAGTGTTCCTCTTGAGATTGAGCTGTGGCTCAGTGTGGCCTCAGCCACGTCAACCATTGCTGCAGTGTCCAAAGTGCTGCAAACACCACTTTGTTGCAGGCCAAAGGACCCAGGACGTGGATGTGCAGGTGTCACTGGGACACTGGGAGGATCAGGGCTACCACTGTAAGTCCCAGTGTGGCTCTTGCTAAACTCCTCGGGGTGACATAGGCATTGGGGGCTTCTGAAAGCAGGTCCATGTGGCCAGGTGGAGGGACTAGTGGTTCTTTGGAGGGCAAGTGGCATTATTTAGCAAGACTCCCTTTTTCCATACTTTTTGCATGTTGTAACATTTTTTTTTTAAAGCAGTGAAGTGCCTTCCTTGGAGGGTTCCTGGCTTTAAGAAAGGAAATGCAGGGAAGCAAAGCAACCTATCGTTTGGCAGAGGTGGAGTAGATGCTTCCTCCTTCTCCCTGGCTCTGTGCAAGCCCAGCCAGACCCAGGGGAGCAGGGCCAGCCCAGTCTTTCTGGCTGAACTACCACCAATCCCATGGCCACTTGGCTGCGTTCAAGCATGGTAATGGGATGGGGCTTTATTTTATGTCCCCAGATACTTTATCCCTGCACAATGTGCAGCTCATCCTTGAGAGTGAGGAGGACGAGGAGCACATCCCCCATGACTTGTTCATGGAGCTGGATGAGATCTGTGTGGAAGGAGATGGAGATGCTGAGTGGAAGGAAAAAGCCAGGTGAGTCCTGCTGTGGTGGCAGAGGGGTCCCCATGCTGATGGCACCCACGGGCTCTGCTTTCTGCTTCTGGGATGTGAAATTTTTGCAGCTGCAGGTGCCTTCTCCTCTTGACCCCTGCAGCTCAACCAAAGGGGTGGCAGAGCTGGGCAAAGGGGTGCAGTGGGGCTGATCAAACCTGATGTTTGCAGGTGGCTCAAGTTTGAGGAGGATGTGGAAGCTGGTGGTGAGCGCTGGAGCAGACCCTATGTGTCCACACTGTCCATGCACAGCCTCTTTGAGCTGCAGAGATACATCAGCAATGGCACAGTGCTGCTGGATGTGCCTGCCAAAAGCATCGAAGAAGCTGCAGGTACCGTGGGTGCCACATCTCTCAGGAAGGGACAAGCTCAGTTCACAGTGGTGCCCTTCACACCCAAAGCACTCCCTGCCCCAAGGCAGGTCCTTTTCCAAAAGTTCTGCTGGGGTTGGAAGTTGTGAGTTGGTTCTGGGTGTAGGATGGGTAGGTCACAGTCTCACCAGCTTTTCCTTCCCTTCTGGGGCCTTGTGGAAGCATCCTCTGGGGTTGGAGAAGGGTTTGGAGAATATTCTGAAGGCAAAAGGGAGCAAGTGTCAGGGCTTAGCAAGCTGCTCTTAGCCATGCAGAGTCTGCCTAAGAGCTAAACCTCCTTAAAGAAATTTTATTAGAAGCCTTTTCGTCCATTTTTTATTTTCTTTTGCCTTAACATCCATGATTTAAGAGTTTTAAAGGCAGAGATTGTCTGGCAGATCAGCAGGCAGTGTATTTCTGTGGGGAAGAGAGCAGAAGTTCACTGAAAAAGCAGCTTTGGAGAAATGGTCTTGGACTGGCAGGTCTCCATTCTGTCCTCCCCAGAGCTGGAGCAGTTGATGCTGTTCTTAGCAGGTTTCTCTCTGGGCTCAGCTCATTGCAGGCTTTGGGCCACAGCAGCTCTGGGAACCTCTGTGCTCCAGATGGTTTCTAGTGTGGTTAAATGTGCAGCACATCCGGAGAGGACACACCAGACAAACAAATGGCCTGTGTTAGTGTGGGGACTAGTGACCCTAGCAAAGCCATGGCTAGGCCTTTTGATATGGTTTGGAGCAAAAGAAAATTGTTCCTTTCACTGCAAAGGCTGAACTGTATGAAAATGTCTTGCTAAGCCAGGCTGAGCCCAGGTCAGGCTCTCCTGCATGGGGCAGCCTTCCCTGGGGACTGTGGGGGATAAACCTGGGGGGTTTCAGCTCTGACAGCTTCATTTCCTTCTGCCATATCCAGACATGATCCTGAGCCAGCCAGAACAGGCTGAAGAGTTTAATAGGAAGGTGCAGGCAAAAGTTCGGGAAATTCTTTTGAAGAGACATTGCCACCAGCATGAGAAGGGCAGAAACAGCCTTCTCACCACAGTCTGCTCTGTTGCTGGGGTGAGCAGACAGAAGAAGCAAACAGACCCAGAGGGCCTTGATCGAGGTGAGAGTTCTTACAAGTCTCTGGCACCAGAGAAGGGTTCCTGGAGGGCTTTGGCACCAAGGGAAGGTTCCTGCAGGGTTTGGTCCCTTTAGATTTGTCCTGGCAAAAGAGGAGCATCACAATTACTCCTTGCCCATCTTTTTGAGTGTCTTTCTTTTTTGTACCCGCCCCAAAACTCACCCTGCTTCCTTCTCCCACCATGGCAGAAATTAAACGAACTCTGAACACCCTGACCAGTGCAATGGGTTTAAGCAAGGTGAGACACTCTTACACCTTTAGGGCCAGATTTGCTGTTGCAAAATTGGCTGCAGAGTGTGATGCAGAGTGTTGGGGTTTTGCTTTGGGGGTAAATGCCTGAAAACCATTTGTCATGCCCAGGTGGATCTGCACTTCATGAGGAAAATTCCCATCGGGGCTGAAGCTTGCAACGTGCTGGTTGGAAAGCTGGATTTCCTTCACCAGCCCATCGTGGCCTTTCTCCGCCTGACCCCAGGTGTTCTCTTCATGGGCATGACAGAAGTTCCCATCCCAACAAGGTCTGCACAAAGTTTTGATTTTAAAGAACTAAGAAACCATCCAGTGGCGTGAATCGGTTTGGTGTCCTGAGGGAACGAGGCCACTGGGAGAGAGGGAGTTTCCCCCACCCACGTCTCCTCACCTTCCATTTCCCCTTCCCTGCTGTAGCTTTACAACCCATTGGCCAATTGGACTGGAAATGGGCCCTAAAATGAAATTTGCTATCAAATGTAATGAATTCCAAATTCAGCAGAGGTGGTGGTGAGCCCGCGTGTCTTCTCTGGATCCATGCTCTGGGCTGGGAGCTCCCAGGATCTCCTCTGAACACACACATGTTCTTATCTCTCATTTTGTCCTCCTCACCCAGGTTCCTGTTTGTCTTGCTTGGACCAGGAGGAAAACCCCATGAGTACTATGAGGTCGGCAGGTCCATGGCTACTCTCATGACTGATGAGGTGAGACAAGAGAAGGGATATCTGGGGTCATGGCTGCCTTTCCTCCACCTCCCAGTCTCTGTATTAGTGAGGAGGAGGAGGAGTTGCTGTCCCAGCTGCCCATCAGCTCTCCAAGCAGCCCAGCCCTCCTCCTTCTACCCCCAAGCAAACAATGTGGATTTGCATCACCCCACATCCTGGAGGCTGAAATCCCACCAGGGTGCCCCCTGCACCTCATCCTTCTACCAGGGGTCCCCAGCCCAGCATTGCCAGGGCCATTGAAACCTCTCTTTAAGCACAGGGTGTGGTGTGCCATAGGGGGATGGCACCTCCTGCAGATGGTTACAAGTACCACAATGCAAGCTTTTTCCCTTTGGAGGAATATTTCCTGCCATTTTCAGCAGGGAATTTGGAGGAGATAATCTTTCGTGTAGGCAAGAGCTTACTGCACTGGTTAGCAGATGTGAGGTGGGTTGTCCTCTCACCAGGTTGTCTCCTGCTGGCAGGTTTTCCGTGCTGTTGCCTATAAAGCCAGGAACCGGGCTGACCTCGTGGCTGGCATCATGGAATTCCAGGATCGGGTCACAGTCTTGCCACCAGGAGTGTGGGATCCATCCATCAGAATCGAGCCCCCCAGAAAAATCCACTTGCACGTGGGTGCTGGGCAGAAGGAGGCACATGGGGGGGTGGGAGGGGGACATAAGGACAGATGGACAGACAGCAGCATGGCTGGGGCTGCTGCACCGTGTCCACATGGTCCCAGTTTGACACTGTACCCAGAGCAGCAGCCAAACAACCTGGTGGATCCCAGTCCATGTCTTCATCTTCTTTCCATCTGAACAGGATGAACAGGAGAGGAGGAAGCTGCTGCCAGGAGCTTCTCACAGCAAACCCAATAAGCACAGTGCTCCTGAGTTGGAGTGGACAGGAAGGTGTGAACTTTAAGAGTTTGGGTTTTTTCAATTTGCCTCTAAAATCTGAGCATGCACCCACCTTTGCAGCAGGTTTCTGGGATCAGTTGTACCAGTGAAAGGACTCCAGCTTTCCAGTTGGTCCCCTGGGCCGGGCAGGCGGGAGATCTGCACCCAGGTTTTCTTGCCTTGGGGTGGTGGCAGATATGTGAATGGCTCCAGGGAGAGCTCTGCTGCTTCTTAGGGCAAGGGGCTGTTGCACTATGAGAGTATGGGCTCTGACATGAGGTCTTGGTGGTGGTGGTGGAGGGTTTGTTCGTGTGCCTCAGCTTCTACTGGGTGTAAAATGGGAGATGGAGACAGCTTCAGTTTAGCCAAGAAAGCTTTTCTGTGCCTTTCCACAGACAAGAAAAGTCCATGTGCTCTTCTAGGAGAACAGGCTGTTTCTTTCCTTCCCCCAGGTTCTTTGGAGGCTTGATCCAGGATGTGAAGAGGAAAGCACCATGGTTCTGGAGTGACTTTCAAGATGCCCTGAACCTGCAGTGTCTGGCTGCCTTCCTCTTCCTCTACAGTGCCTGCATGTTCCCTGTCATCACCCTTGGGGGACTGCTGGAGGAGGCAACTGGTGGTCAACTAGTGAGCACCTCCCAGTTGGGTGAAAGGGGGGTAGGGGAGGGATATAAAATACCTGCAAAAGTCCTTGCTGAAGCGAATTTCCTTAGGGTTTTGGTTTTGTTTTGGTTTGGTTTTCGCCCCCATTATTTATTTCCTCACTACAGCCTCTTTTCCCTGGACAGAGTACCATGGAGTCAATTTTGGGTGCATCAATGAGTGGCGTGGTCTACTCCCTCTTTAGTGGCCAACCTCTCACCCTTCTGGGCATCACTGGACACATCCTGGTGTTTGAGAAGGTCCTCTACAAATTCTGCATGTAAGGTTGGCTGTCATGGCCGGGTGCTGAGAGCCTTCTGAAGAAGGCAGAGATGTAGAAAAGATGGTTTCTTGTATTTTTCTTAGTGCTACTTGTTAGATTTGTCTTCTCTGTCACAGCCATGGCTCACATGGTGCTTTAGTATGTGATGCTACAAGAGCCCTTGCTCTCTGCAAAATGTATGGGGCCGTTTAGTTGTTTGGGGTTTAGGCAAAGCAGAAGGAGAAGAAACCAAGAAACCACAAGGATGTGGATACCCTGAGGTGGGCTGCACAAAGAAGATGAGACAAATCCCTCTGGTTTGGGAATGAGGGAGGATTTGCTTCCCCCCATGTACCAAAACAGACTCTGTTTAAACAGAGTTTTGCCTTGTTAAGGCAAGATAGTTGCTAAAGAACAATCATTAAATAATTGGCCTTTCCTCCTGAGAACCCCTGCCATGAGGCTCTCTGTTGGCAGCACCTGGAAACTGCAGTTACCATCCACAGACTTGATTCTAGCTCCGAGATTGCTTCCAGCTTGCCCCAGGGAGGGCTCAGATGGGAGCTTCTCTATGCCTTTCCCACCTCTCTCTTTGTTTTGTCTCCCCAGGGACAATTTCCTCTCCTATCTGTCTCTGCGGGCGTGCATTGGGCTGTGGATCTCCTTCTTCTGCATGGTGCTGGTGGCCACTGATGCCAGCTGCTTGGTGTCCTATGTCACCCGCTTCACTGAAGAATCCTTTGCCACCCTCATCTGCATCTTCCTCATTTATGAGGCTCTAGACAAGCTGATACACCTGCATGAGGTCTACCCTGTGCACATGCCCAGCAAGCTTGACTTCCTCACCAACTACTAGTGGGTTTTTTTCCCTCCTAAACCAGGGCTGCACTTCCAGCTCCTTTCCCTTACCCCTGTCTTGGCTTCTCTCCTCCCAGCTGTAAGTGTGGGGCCCCGACCCAACCCAGCAATGAGACCCTGCAGTTCTGGGAGAGCAACAACATCAACGCGTCTGGCATCGCCTGGGGAACCCTCACAGTGACTGTAAGTGCCCCAAGCCCCTGCTTCCTCCTGCTGCAGCCATGGGGCAAACCTCAGAGCCCTGCAGGTGATGTGGGCTTCAAACCCTGCTGGTGCTGCTTGGAAAGGCCTTGCTTCCATCTCCTGGGTGGGTTTCACCTGCTTGGGCATCAGAAGGAGAGTCCACCTCGTCCAGTCCACCCGGTCCCCAACAGGAGTTGTGAGTGTGCTCCTTAACCCAGATGCAGGACGAGGTTTGTGACCAGAAGCAAGGTCAAGTGGGTGGTTAGGTTATTGTAGTTGGGGTCTTCTTCAGCCGTGGTTACCCAGCATTCAAGTGGAGAATGTGTGTTGGGTCTGCAGTCTGATGTTGCCTCCCATCTCATCTCTGCATACTGCATTGGGGGGCTCAGTGTCACTTCTGCAGCTCCTGCTGCTCATCAAACAGGAGTTTCCAGCAGCAGTCACATCATGATGGATCTTGGACCACGAGCCTCAAAACCCTCTGGTTTTCTGCAGTTTCCTTGCTGCATCTGCACTGCCTTGGTGTCCTGATCTCTGTTTCTCTAGGAGTGCAGCAGTTTACATGGAGAATTTCATGGGCCTGCCTGTGGACACAGAGGCCCCTACACCCCTAATATCTTCCTGTGGTGCTGCATCCTCTTCTTCTCCACCTTTGTCCTGTGCAGCTTCGCGAAATCATTTAAAACCAGCCGCTACTTCCCAAGGAGAGTAAGTAGAAGATGGAGGCCAGCAGCAGCCTCCACACTCATTTCCCAACATGGCTTTGCTGGAGCACTGGGCACTCTTTGCCACCACTTGAAGGTCAAGCTCTCCATCAGCTTGGATGTCCCTCAGTCACTGCCATGAGTTCAGAAGGACTGTACCACTTCCCACCTGCCTCACAACCTGTCCCAAGCACTTTTATTCTCAGGTGCTGGGAAATCAGGTCTTCCATAGTGGGGCTTTTTCTTCCCCTGCTGAGCATTACGCTGATTCCATTGAGGAACTGCCATAGAGCAGGACAATTTCTTCCTTTTGAGGAGCAAATGTTGTCTCAGTGCCTTAGTCCCATTGTAGCTGTAGAATCATAGAATCCTTCTGGTTGGAAAAGAACTTTGCAATCATCGAGTCCAGCCTCTGAGTGTGGCTGTCATGGCAGAATTCTGATTCCTTCATTTTAAATATTTTTTTTGTTCTGTTTTTGTTTAAGATTTGAATGAAAACAGCTTATTTCCACATAGATAAATGTTAAAGACAAAGGCCTGACACAACATCCAGGGACAAATGCAGCAGCACTATCTAACCAAGGGTTTTCACTGCATCTCCTCATTGTTGGGGTTTTGGTAACCAGGTGTAATGGTGTCACTGTCCCTCACTTTCCCACCTCAAGTCATGACCCTGTTTGCAGTGCCCCTTTCAGCTCTGGTTTCTTGCCCTAGGTGCAATCCATATTAAGTGACTTTGGTGTTTCCCTCACCATCATCTTCATGGTGCTCCTTGACTACATGGCTGGGATCCAATCACCAAAGCTCCACGCCTCCACTGAATTCATGGTAAGGGGTCCAGGGGGTTGGCATGGAGTGAGTTTCATCCCATGCTTGTGCCCATGGGGATGCCACAAGGTGATGCTAGGGCAGGACAGGTCTGAGTTTGGAGGAGGTGCTGATAATGTGACCATTTCCTCTTTTCCACCTCCAAGTCCAATGTTTCCTTCTGGGAACAAGAAGACAACCCCAGAACTAAACACAGAAATATCTGTAGGTGCTTGCAAGGAGGACACTGGCACTGCTGAAAGCCCTGGGAGAGGGTGACATGAAGTCAGGGCTGGAGAAGCTCTGACACAGGGTTGGAGGAGAAAATCAAAGCCAGTGAAGTGGCAGGGCTGGGCAGTGATGCTGCTGTATGTGCTTTGCTGCAGCTCACCACAGATGGCATCGGATGGATCAACAACCCCATAGGACCCAACCCATGGTGGACGGCGTTGGTTGCACTGATCCCAGCTCTGCTTTGCACCATCCTGATAGTCATGGAGCAGCAGATCACTGCTCTGATTGTCAACAGGAATGAGCACAAGCTGAAGGTGAGGGGCTGCAAGAGGTGACCCCATCCCCAACCCACTCTGGGCAGCAGGTGTGGAGAGAAGCTCTGACTCCAAAAGCTTTCAGGAGGCATTGGTCTGGGGCAGCAGCAGGCTGTGTGACAGGATGTTGTCCTGGATTAATGGTGCCACAGGGAGCAAACACCAGGGGAGTTCCAATGAGCAGTCTTTCAGAGCAGCAAATTCATCTTTGATCAGTAGAGAAGCACAGTTTTCTTTGAAAATAGCAGCAGCATGTGGGGGAACAAATCCTTTGGATGCTCCATCAAGAAGCTGACCTGTGTTCACAATTAGGGTTGGAGTCAGACTTGTGACCTCATCCTCACTCCTGTGTGCTGGGATTCTCCGTTTCTTCTTTCCTTCCCACAGAAAGGATGCGGGTACCACCTGGACCTTTTTGTTGTGGCTGTGATTCTGGGCGTGTGCTCCTTGCTAGGGCTGCCCTGGTTTGTAGCTACAGCTGTCCTGTCCCTCAGCCATGTCAACAGCCTCAGAGTGGAGTCCAGCTGCTCAGCTCCAGGAGAAGAACCTGAGTTTCTAGGCATACGAGAGCAGAGAGTGACTGGCCTGATGATCTTTGTGCTGATAGGCTGCTCAGTCTTCTTCACTTCTGTGTTAAAAGTAAGAGGAAAATTCAAAACAACCACCACGAGGTTTTGGGAGGTGACTCAAAAGCAGTCACTTCTCTCCAGGGCTGAGTAGTTTTAAGTGGAGGAGGTGATCCAAAACCTTGACCCGTGCTAGGAATCAGCCTCAGCAGTGTTTCTGGCTTCTCAGGCCCCAATAGGGATGCTCGAGGGAAGTGAGCAATGGTCACAGAGCACAGCACATGGGAACATGGGTGAAATCACCTTTTTCCCTCCAACCTTTCTGGGAAACAAAATTATTCTGATGAAGCGTAACTCAAAAGTTCAGCCTGGAGCAGAGCGTTAACTCGCACACAAGAAATCTCTTGCAGTTAAAATCTGAGGCATTTCAAACCCTGTGGAAACTGGAAAGCTTTGGGCAACTTTAGGCAGTGCCTGTAGGAAAGAGAGCCAATCCTGACAATGCAATTTAAACTCCAACATGATTGTGGGTTTTTTGTTCCAGTTTGTCCCCACGCCTGTGCTTTATGGCATCTTCCTCTACCTGGGTGTGTCATCACTCCAAGGAATTCAGGTACAGGCTCTTTTCCAGGGTGCATCGTGTCTGCTCCTTGGTATTTCAGCCCTGGGGAAGCAGGAGAAAAGCAGTGGCTCAGGGAAAAGCCTCCATGGGAGCAAGCAATGGAAATATTCTCTGTAAGACAAAGGTTGGTGGAGGCACACAAGGTTTCCAGGGTGGCCCAGGCAAGTTGAGCACTCACTGTTTCAGGGAAGGTCAGCCTTTGGCTACCTGAAATTGAGGGATTTGGTGCAAAGGGAAAGCAGGTTCTGGCACTGGTGGGAATCCTTTCTGGGGGTTCAGTGGGCCAGGAAAAACCAATAACAGAGTAATATGGGGTAATTTCAATGTGGTGGGCAGTGCTCTTGGGCAAGCTGGTTTATAGCTGGAGAGAAGGGGAAGTGGGTGCTGCTCCCAGGGGGGGGGAACAGAGTGGGATCCAGAATTTCTCATTGCAGGCTGGATCCTGGAAACACCCTCCATGTCTCAACAGGGCCAGAAACCTTCTGCAGATCCCAAGTGGAAACTTTCCACTTTTATTTTGCAGTTCTATGAACGCTTGAAACTCTTTGGGATGCCAGCGAAGCGCCAGCCGGATTTCACCTTCCTGCGCCATGTCCCCCTGCGCAAAGTGCATTTGTTCACCCTGATCCAGCTGTTCTGCCTCATTCCTATCTGGGTCATCAAGGTGTCCCGTGCTGCCATCATCTTCCCCATGATGGTAAGAGCTGGTGCTACTGGACACTGGCAGCGTTGGAACGAGCTGCAGCATCATCTCTGGCCTCACCATGTCTTCCCTCTCATGTGTGAAGGTTTTTGCTCTCGTTTTTGTCCGGAAATTAATGGATTACTGCTTCTCAAAACAAGAACTGAGCTTTCTTGATGACCTCATGCCAGAAAGCAAGAAGAAGCTGGATGATGAAAACAATGAAGCCAATGAAGAAGAGGTAAAGCTTGCCGGGGGCTGAGGGCTGCCCATCTCCCTTGGGCTGTGAGCTTGCCTGTTTCTATCACAGCTTGTCAGTAAACGTTGGCGAAGATCAAAGCTTAAGAGAAGCAGGTCCTGACAGCCTGGATCCCACATTGTAACCCTTTTTTTCATAAATTAGCAGTGGGATTAACACTTAAAAAGAGGGATAAATTTTTTAATTAGTCATTTGTAATAAAGATGATGGTGATTGTGATGACGATGATGATGAAAAGAATTGTTTATAGTGGTGTTTACAACCACTCCCCCCCAAAATTATTTGGAATGGAAGGTCTTTATTGGCTGCAGTAAAAGCCAAAGCTGCCATGGGTCAAAAGGAGAGGGCAGCAGACAATGTTCTTGCTGTTGTTTAGTTTATCTCCACTTTGATTCAAACATAGAACCATGTTTGTCTCTTTCCCATCAGGAGTCCCAGAAAATGGTGGCGTCATCTGCTGAAAGCTCAGATCATTCGAATCTGAGGGAGGCCAGTGAAGAGGATACCTTGAAGCAAAGGAGATCCAGGTAAAGCCCCACCAAGTGCCAGGTCATGGGCAAGATAAGTTTGAAGGTGTTTGGCACAGAATCACAAAATGGTTGTAGTTGGAAGGGAGCTCTAGAGCTTATCTAGTCAAGCCCCCCTGCTAAAGTAGGATGTCCCAGAACATGTTGCACAGAATTCCATCCAGGCATATTTTGAGTATCTCCAAAGAAGGGACTCCACAATGTCTCTGGGTGGGCAGCTGTTCCAGTTCTCTGTCACCAACCCTAAATAAGTTTTCCCTCATATTTAGATGCAACTTCCTGTGCACATTTTTCTCCACTTGGTTCTTCATTGAGCAGCCCCTAGAAACCAGCAGTCAGATTGGTGGGAGATCAAATCTACAGAGGGCTGCAGAAGGGGATGGCAGGGCTCTGACCCTAAGCAGATGGCTACACAACTTATGTTTGTCCCCCTAAACCTGAACCATCAGTGAGTTTGGGGTAGCTGGAGCTCTTTCCTTGACCTACCAGAACTCTTTGTCCAGCAAAACCTCCCATGCTGATGCTGAGCTTTGATGCTCTGGGCCCCCCTGTTCATCTTGCTGATGCAAATGGACTTGGGGACTTCAGTTCCCACACTCAGGCATTGCTGAGTGTAAAATATTTCTTGCAGGACTGCTCCTCTCAGGCTTGAGATCTCAGATGAAGTGGAGGAAGCAACTGTGTAGATGCTCTTGATATGAACACAGAAGCAGGGAGCCAAAAGGTAAAGGATTTTAGGTGAGGGTGACCGTGCTGCTCTGCCCCAGCCATGGCACAGGGCTGTGGTGTTCACCTCCTCTGGACAGAGATGTCCCTGGGGAAAGGTGGCGAGGACACCAGCTCTTCTGCACTGGGAAGTGCCAGGGGTGGGGCTGGATGAGCAGGAGCCAACTGTTGGGCATCTCCCTCTTTGTGTCTTCCCTCTCCCCAATTCCATCTTCAGGATTCTTTGAAGGAGAGAAGCGAGAAGATGACTCAGGGATGTGGCAATGCAGACAGGGGGAGAAACCACTTTTGTTCAGCTGCAGGATTCCCAACAAAGCCTTGAGATGTGCCCAGGTCCCTTGGTGTGCTTCAGGCATTTTGTGTCTCTAGCCCAGCAAACAGAGATGCACATCCCAGGTGCTGTGAAGCCTCCATGTTTCTGTTGTTGCAGTTTTGCAGCAGCAGAGGGACTGCTGCAGCTTGAGCACTCAGTGCAGGCTTTTCAAGCTCTTATTCCCCCTCTCCATTCTCTTTTTTTTTTCCAAATAAAAACTCTGAAAAAACAAAGTAATTTTCTTTTATATTTGATGCATTCTCCACTTTCTTCATCACAACCAGGTTTTTGGTCTGGTTTGGGATCCTGTCTTTATTTCACTCTGATGTCCTGACTGGTACAGGAGGGATGCCCTCCATGGGGGCATGGAGAGAGCTCTGACATCCATGTAACACACTGAAGGCTTCAATTGTATCCAAACTGAGATTTTATCTAAATTGATTTTACCTAAATTCCGATTTATGGGCAGGCACAAAATTATCTAAAAGAAATGCCTTAAAGAAGGGACTTGGCTTGTAGCCCAGTAGCCCAGGGATCATGGGGTCTCCCTGAGAAATCTTGGTGCCAGCTGAGGTCCTGCCACCCAGCACATCCATCAAGTCCCAAAAGCAGTGTCCCATCTTGGTTGCCAAAATGATACTGGGATATTCAGATAGCTCCAACCCGACATGCATCTGGCACCATAAAAAAGAATGCCACCCTTCTACAACTTAAAAACAGGTGCTAGAGGGTTCTTAACACTTCTCTGCCCCTGCAGACCTCCCCAGCATCACACCTGCCTCAGCCTGGGGGCTGGAGAAGAGTCCAGAAGCTTCTGGGATCACTCCCTCTGGACCAGGGAACACACTGGCTCCATGGGTGCCTTCCTGCCACCCTCCAGCCCCACTCCCTCTGGTGCCCATGGGGTCACACAGGGGTCCAGGGAGCCCCTACAAGCTGGGGGTGTCAAGCTCTGGCCATGGGGCCACCATGGTGGGCTGGGTGCCAAGCCATGGGGAGGTGTTTGCTGCCCTGATGGGGGTTTGCATGGGGGACACTGAGACCCTGGGTGAGTGAGGAAATAGCCTGGGGGATGGAAAGGACATTTTAAGGGGATTCTCCCTTTTTTTTCCCTAGGAAGCAAGGGGAAAGGGGAAGGAAAAGTGAAAAAGGGAAAGGAAAGGCTGGACCCTTCCTGGCCCAGAACTCATGCAGCCAGCACCATCACTGTGACAAAACTGAAAGTGCAGTACCCAACATCTCCCCAAATTCCATGTCCTTGTGCCATGGCTTCCCCCAGCACAGTCCCCCCCACCAAGCCAGGCCTGCTTTCCCCAGACTAAGCCCCATTTTTTAATCCAACAAACCACTTCCAAGCTCAGGGCATCCCTCCCCCAGCAGCCATGGCAACCCCAGGTGCCTCAGTCCCTGTCCACCTTACTCTTCCCTTTTTACCCATCCTGAAGCACAAAATGCCCTTCTGAAGTGAGGGCTGAATCATCCCAACTTTTACTCTGTTGGGCTCAGCTGGTGGTTGGGATGGATTCCAGCTGCCCTTTGGGGGCTCTGCCCCAGAACCCCCTCTGCTTTCCTGTGCTTCTCAGCTCTGCCAATAAATTGCACTTCTTTCTTCTAATCCCCAGGCTTCCTTTCAACCTAAAAAAATGTTCCCAGAGGCTTTTATCCTTTTCCCCTCTCTGCTCTGGCTGTGTGGAGGGTGGGGGCTGAGCTGGGGTGCCCTTACCTGGGGGTTAACAATGCATCTGTGTCCCCATTGGGGTAAGGAATAAATCCAGCCTGTTTTCTTAGGGAGACACCACTGAAAGCACTTGGGACAAGTCCCTTGCAGCCTGATTTGGACCCAAAAACCACCAAGTCCATGCCAGCCTCTTTTTCTCCCCTTGTTTTATTGTGTTGGTTTTGTCAGAGAGCAGAACCGGGGCTGAAGAGGGCTTGACAAGGAGAGTGGCTCAGATGGGCAGATGCTCCTGCAAATAATGGAGTGGCTTTGTGGGAGCCAGAAGTTCAAGTTTCACAGGGTAAATAGAGCCCGGAGAAGCAGGAGACTGGAGCAGAGCTGGGAAGTGAGTTCCCAAGCAGCTCCAAGGCTGACGTAAGAGCAGCCCTGGAGCTGGGCTGCTCAGCACATACCTAATTTTCCCATATAAGGCCAAGGAGAGCAATAACTCTCCTGGCAAGCAGATCAATAAAAACAGATGGTGGGCTCACAATTAGAGATTAAGCACATACCAATCCAGAACAAACAGGCCATAAATCATACGTGAAGGAGAGTATTTATAATTTAGATCACATTTCTTAATTAATTCAAAATGCCCCAGAAAAGAAAATAATACAAAACTGCTCTTTTTCTGCTTTGTTTCTGACTAGCTTTTGCAAAGCTGCATTTTTTTTTTTTTTTTTTTTTTGCAGGGGGGTTAGGGGTGCAGAGGATGGGGCAGCCACAGGAAAGATGCCTGTGGGATGATCTATCCCAGGCTGCCAGGACAGGAAAGAGAAGGCTGGGAAGGGTCTGAGAAACAGCTGTGGAGCAGGCAGGGAAGTAGGACAAGCACCTGGGGCCTGATGGCATGAGGGGAGAGGGCTGGAGAGTGGCTGAGAATGGGATTCATCTGCACATCCCCACGGTATGCCCTGGAATCATAGTCATGGAATGGTTTAGATTGGAAGGGACTTTAGAGCTGATCTACTCCAACATCCCTGCCGTGGGCAGGGACTCCTCTCACCTGGTTGCTCAAAGCCTCATCCATCCTGGCCTTGAACACTTTCAGGGAGCACATCACCAGCACCCTGCCCTTGGGGGAAAGATGGTGGGACAGAGCCCCATCGGGTGAAGATGCTGGAGCTTCCTGCATGCAGCGGCTCTGGGAACATTCCCATGTGGGAATGTCCATGTGAGTGCAGACACATCCCATCCCCTGTTTTGCAGATGTTGAAGGTTTTCAGCTGCTTGGCAGAGCTGGCAGCACAGCTGGGCTGGGAGCAGGGAGCCCTGCCAGGGGGCAATGGGAGAAGGAAGGGGGGAAATGGAAGAAGGGGGGCAATGGGAGGAGGGGGCAATGGGAGAAGGGGGGCAATCGGAGATGCCCCTGGGCACCAGGGCTGCAGCAGCCAAGCTTGGGATTTCCTCCTCTGGGCTGGGGTGATGCTGGAGGGAGGGAGCCCTGCTGCAATCAGGACACCACAACCCCCCCAGCCAGTGCAGTATCGTGAGGATTGTGTAAATATTTTGATTAGCTGCTCCTTGAGTCTAGATGAAGGGGAGATTTTTATCGCATTTACTGACAAAACAGCTTCTTCTTCTTTTTTTTTTTTTTCTTTTATTCCAGGAAGGAGGAGGTGGCTGACTAACTGCTAGAGGAGAATTCCTGGAGTGATTTAATAGGAGATGAAAGCAGAGGGGTAGGAGCTGCTGCTCCCCAGGAGCAAGTGGACAGGCACCATCAGCAAGTGTGTTGAACATGGATGAGCTTGTGATTCCTGTGGATTGGGAAATATTTGATATACTTGTCTGTCTGCTTGGACCTGCCCCAGGAGCACAGTGTCAGCAGAGAGGGCCCAGTTCCATGGGCAGCCCAGGGCCTCAGCAGCACCTCCTGCAGCACTTTCCATGGTTCATCTGCAGGGCTTTGGTTTCACCCCTGTGAATGGGTTGGTGTCCATCCTGTGAACACAGCATGGAAATAACCCACTTCCTCAGTCACAGCCTGGAGCAGGGGACATCCTCTTCTTGCCAGAAATCCCCAGGGGAAGTTCAGTCTCTGAGAAGCAGACCTGCAGAGAAAGGCCGTGGCTCCTGAAGATGGGAGAGGTGGAATTGCCATCAGCAAAGCTTGCATGGGTGAAAACAGCACAGAAAAGTTCTTTAGAGGTGGAGGAGGCTGAATGCAGAGATGTTCACCTGCTTGCAGGGAGCAGGTCCAGAGCTGAGACATCATCAGGGCCTGGATCACTCCAGGGGTGTGGGAGGAGACACAACCACAATGTTCACACCTCACTGGCATCCCCAGTACTGGGATTGCCAAATATTGCCTGGAGGGGATGGCTAACAGCTTCTCATTCACAATGAGCCACCTCCACAGGCAGCAGGGATGGGGTTGGGGTGGCAACATGCTTACAAAGACCTGGGTGGGTGTTGTCCATGCCTCAGTCCACCCCCCCTGCCATCCAGCTGCTGGATGCTTCTGCTGGGTCTTAGCACAGCCTGATACCCTGTGAAATCATGGACACATTCTGTGCCATCACTTTCCAGTTACAAAATCACAGAATCCCAGACTGGTTTGGGTGGGAAAGGACCTTAAAGCTCCTCCAGTGCCACCCCTGCCATGGTCAGGGACACCTCCCACAGCCCAGGGTGCTTCTAGCCCCATCCAACCTGGGCTGGGACACTGCCAGGGATGGGGCAGCCACAGCTTCTCTGGGAAGAGTGAACCAGACTCTCACCACCAACACAGTGAAGAATTTTTCCCTAAATGTCCAAACTCAATCTCTCCTTTTTATTTTAAAGCCATTCCCCCTCATCCCATCCCTCCAGGCCCTTGTCCCAAGTTCCTCCCCAAGTTTCCTGGAGCCCCTTCAGGCACTGGAAGGTGCTCTAAGGTCTCCCCATTGCAGCCTTCTCTTCTCCAGGCTGAACACCCCCAACTCTCAGCCTTGCTCCAGAGGAGAGCTGCTCCAGCCTCTGACCATATCCATGGCTCTAAAAGAAAAAAAAAAAAAATAAGCCCATTAAACCCTGCAGTTCTGCACAGCACTGGACATGAGATGAACCCTGGCTATGGGCTGTCTGGCCAAGCGTGGGCAGCAAAGGGCTGAGCCTCTGCTGTTCTGCTCTTACACATCCAAGCCTGGGGCTCTCCCTTCCCTGCTGAGCCCCTGCCCATCCTACTCGGGGTGGGGGGGGCACCCAGCACCCATCTGGGTGGATGTTGGAATTTTGCAGGTGTTTCTCTCACCGTTGTTCACTTGATGACAAGAGCCACATCTTGGCCTGAAGTGGGCACTGGCAGGGGATGCTCCCAGGTCCCTGCTCATGAGCACCACCCCTGGGATAGTGAATCTCCAAGCCCCCACCCCTCCTGTGCATCAGAAACTCTGTGTCCATCCTGCCTCATCCCACCTTGTCCTGCCCAAACACTGAGCTGCTCCCACTTCCCATGCTTGTTGCCAAAAACCTTCCAGGTTGAAATCCCTGATCTACTTGATCTACCTCCAGCAACACCTCCCAGATGGACATCACGGTCCCCATGGAGAGAGGGTGAGAGAAGTTTTAATGAAGCAGTGGCAAATCCTGGTCGATATGACCTCCAGATCTTGCTCTGCTTTTGTTGAGAGTTCCCATGGCCTCATAGCACCAGGTTCTGAGCAGGATCCTCCTGACCAGGAACTGCCCTCACTGGCACCAGCCTGGGATGTCCCCATGAGGACTGGAGCCTGGCTCCTCATCACACCCCTGCTGATGGAGCTGCAGCAATGAAGCTCAGGTGAGGTTTCTGTTTCCACCTTTCCCTGCAATCTGCTGCAACCTCTTAGCACTGCTCTGTGGGCAGGGGAACCACAGCTGCCAGCAACTGCTTTCATTTGCCTTCTTCCCAGCTGTGGTGCTTCTGGGAAGGATGTTTTAGACATCTGAGAATAAGGATCTAGAACAAGGTCATCTTTTTGGTTAGATTTGTTTTGCTTTCCCAGGCAGGATAAAGAAACCTGTGCTACTTTGCTCCTGGAGCAAAGCTTTTCCTGCAGCATTGTTGCATTGGACATTCCTTGATGTGCTTGATTTTTGGTAGATGCAATAAGCCCCTCACATCCTTTCCTGTCTCTATGCCCCCTGGAATCCCACTTTAAATATTTCTGGCCTTTATCTTAGATTTAATATTTTTTCCAGTGCTGAAGTGATTCTCTTTTAGATCTTATTTTTGTCCTCTGAATCACCAACCTCTAAACAAAACCCTGGTGGGTATAAAGAGCCCCTGCTAAACAACAAACATGATAACATGGGGAGTTCCTCCAGTCCAGCAGCAGCTTTGGCATCAGTTCCCATCCTGCTGGAGTCTGGATGAGCATTTTTGATCCAGCAGAGAAATATTAGTTCAAGATCTGGACTTTGCTCCCACACACTTTCATCAAATGCTCTTGAAGTGCATTTGAATCCACTAAATCTTCTCCTGTTAGTAGCCTCTTTGCAGATGAAAAAGGTATTTCTGCAGCCTTGTGGGAGCAGTTTGTCAAGCAGGTTTCACTACTATTGGCTTCCTGGAAATAAAGATATGAAATATTCCTGCTGTTTTCTCCTTCTCTGGGGATTTTCATGCTCCAGCACCAAATTGGTGTCTGGATTCAACCATACCATGGCAAAGGGGGGGGGGTATCAGTGTCCCCTTGGGCTCTCACTGACTGACTGATGGCTCCCAAGGGAAGAACAAAAAGGTATGAGTTGGTCAAAGAAATTCCCACTGGAAAACTAAAGAGGGTCCCAGCTGTTGGGACAGAGGGTCTGTCAGACACAATAGGACTTCATGGGCCAGGAGGTGTCCCCCAGCTGTGTAATTCTTGCAGCTTCATCTCCTGGGGAATGAGAGATGCTCAGTGCACCCTGTGAGCCCTGAGCATTGGGCCTGTGTCACATCTCTGGGATTCAAGCTCCCAAACCACTCACACTCAGAGGTTTCTTTCATTCCTCTGTCACGGGAGGGGGCTGCTGGCATACCCACATCCTTACCTTTCACACCTTGTTGCAATAACTTCTCCCCGAGGTACATCATTTTCATTACAGCAGATTTATTCTGTTGCCTTCAACATTTTAACTGAGTCTTAGACCAGGAGCTCCAGCTGTTAAGGAGCAGCTCAGACCCATGGACCACATTCCTCTATTCTTTCTAACTCAAAAAAATCACCTATATGATATGAAATACCTGAAACACCATTAAAAACTGCTTCATTTTTTCTGTCCTAATCTCCCCCCACCCCCACACAGCAATGAGGTCAGCACACCCAAAGGGAGAGCACTGGAGATGGCTCCTGGTTTTCCAGCCCTACCTCCCATCCCCCTGTGAACACACAGGATGTGGAAATACTTGGCACGAGTCACCTCCCCCAGAATTTTTTCCCCTGGAAAGCAGAGGAGACATCCCACCCCCACTGGCAGTGTCGTGGGGGGTCTGGGACACCTCCACCCAGGGCTTCCAGAGCCTTGTTCAGCCTGGTTCTTCTCCCAGCCCTTCTGATGGGGATGGGCTGGAGCTCCACTGGGCTCTTCCACCTCTTCATGGAGCTGGGTGCTTCCTTGGTCAGAGCCCCCAGGATGCACCTGCAATGCACAGTGAAATGCACTGATCACTAACCTGGACCTGGTCATGTTTAGGATCATGAATTTATTCTTTCAAGGTAACTGTAACAGCCTCAATTAATCCTTTATTTATGGAGAGCCAACCCAGGTGGAGACAAATGGAAGGGAGAAGGAGTTGGGACACCTGGGTTCAGTTCAGCTCTGACACTGACCCTGAAGAAGGACTTGGCAGAGGGCAGGCCTGGCAGTGAAGACATCAAATGAGGCTTAGGAGATCTGCATCCAGCTTCTGGCTTTGTCACACACTCCTTGGGTTACTTCAAGTTAGACATCTGCTTAAACCTAAACATGCACACCAGGATTTCCAGGATGGAAGTGATCTCTCTCATGAGGGGTGAGGTTAATCCTCTGCCTTCCTGGCCTTAGGACATGTATATTTTGGCCATGCCAACACAGACAGAGCCCATGGGTAGCTGAGGATCCCCTCCTGCCAAGTCCCCACATCAGCTCAGATGCTCTTTGGTGGAGCATCCCATGTCTGGATGCTGGAGGCAGAGACATGTTGAGCTGCTGGAGGTCTTGCAGGACTACCACAAGTAGGACTAGGTGGCCACCTGGACCAGGACATTCCCAGTGCCCAAGCAATGATTGTTACTGGTGGGAAGGTCTTGGTCCTCTCTGGCTGCATAACCAGAGCTCAAGGGGGCTCCCCGAGTCCCAAGCTGTGCTGGAGCTGATCAGACAGCAGGCTAATCCCACATTAAAGCTGCTGCAAGTAAAACCAGAAAATACAGTTGTCTCGCCAGCAGCCAGCAAGGTAACAGCCAAACCAGCCAAGCTGGATAGAAACCAGTCAGGTAGCACCACTCACCCCAGTTAGGCTGGGCTGGGAGCAAGGTAACAGACAGGTTTAGGAAACACTTGTCGAGCTCCTTCCAGATGCCTGTGTTTGCATGCCCAAAAGACACTTCTGAAGGCCTTGGCTAGAGGCAAGGAGGATGATGTGTGACCCCTTGGTCCTGGCCCCAGCAGAACCGGAGCTCCTGGAGCCATGGGAAGCTGAGGTTTCCCCATCTGAGCAGCTTGAGATGGTGGTGACTTAAGGGGCTCCAAGGGGATGGAACAGGGAGTTTGGTGTGTAGGGCTGCAGGGTGAGGGGCAGCAGGAATCTCCTACATGCCGGACAAGAACATACAGACCCTGTCTTATGGGGCTGTTGCTGTAGATGACATTACTCAGCCCCACACAGGCACCACTTGGCTAGAAGATGTCTTCCTATTTTGGTGGGTGATGCTTTAGTTATTTGCTCCTTCAGGTCCTCTGAGCTGAATTCTGCCACATCAGTGATGCCACTGGAGCTATGCAGCCTGGAGCAGAGGTGGCTCAGGGGTCTGGAGAACTCAGAGATCACCCTAAAAATTTGTTGTTCACCCCCACCTCATTGTCCAGAGCTAGGAGAAGCCAAAAATAGGCCAAATGAAGGGGTGGTTCATCTCATGAAGGCTGGTGGAGCAGGGGAACTCCTTGTCAAAGATTTGACTACAGAAGATTTTCACAGGTTCAAGGAAACACTGAATAAATGCTTGGAAAAGAGATCTACTGATATTTGCTAAATTAACAAGTGACATCAGGCTCATAAAATCATAAAATCATCATGTTTGGAAAGGACCTTCAACCATCATTCCTACACCCCCATAACCACTACATACTCTTCGTTTCATGCCAAAAGAATCTGCAGGATAGAAGAGTATCTGAGGGACAAGCTGTGTCTGCTTACTTTGATCTTCCTCTTCACTCACACCCTGGTCACTCACACCACTGTTTCTGCTGGATTTCTCTTGAGGCCTGAGTGTCAGCCCCTCTGGCAACCATGAAATCCTCCTCTCTTCCTAAAGGAGTCTTCAGAAAGAGAAAATGATGTGGTCATGGGGGGTGGCAAAGAAAGGGGGAAGTCAAAAGATCAACCCACTTAAACAGGAGGCATGAGATGGGGCACTCCCTGCTCAGCAACCATCAGCACCTCAGTACCTGCCACCCCCAATGGCTGTGCCTGGAGATGGGATGGGAGAGAGATGGAAATAGGCTGCAAAGCAGGGCTGTCCTCCTGAGTGTCCTCTCCTGCCTCTGGAGATGGCCAGCTTTCTGACTTGGTTGCAAACTCTGGTTTCTAGGAAAGGGAAGAGCAGTTGCAAACCAAGGCAGGGGAATGCTGAGCCACCAAGGTGGAAAAGTAGAATGGAAAAGGAAGGCATGGAAAGGAGAGAGAATTATTGACAGCCACAGGGGGACTGTCAGGCTGCTGAGAACCATCTGCTGCTCTGTGAAGCAGAGCCTGCTGCAGCCTGCCCAGGAACAGGCCAAGGATCTCACCAGAGCATCAGAGCTTCCAGGCTGGAGACCCCAACCATCAGCTGAGAGCCTGGGCCAAGTTGAAGCCTGCTTGGCTGGGTGATGCTCAGGTCTGCACTGAGGGGTCCCATCCCTGGAACCATGCACAGCCTGAAGATCTCAAGCTGGGGAGATGGGTGTGTGATTCGTGGAGGGCCAAGCAGAAGAAGGCTGGAGGTAGCCCCTGGCTGGTGGCAACCATGATCTCAGAGGAGCCTCAGGCATGGGGACCTCCTCAGGGTGGTCATACTAACCACAAGCCTTCAAATAATCACCAGTTCAGAGTAAAAAAACCCAGGAGGCTCTTTACCATCTGAGCCTCTCAGCTTCACCTGCTTCTCCTTTTCTAGCTAGTTTGATTTTGAAAAGGGCATTTTCTTGGGAGAGGGAAGAGATCAACCTCTCTCTCCTCAGTGTCCCTGCAGGGACCCAGGACAGTTGGTGTCACAGTTTCTCCTGGATGTCCCTGCTGGTATTTCTCAGGTGGGATTTCCAAAGCCCCAGGCTCTGTGTGAGCCCCAGGGTTACCACAAGCTGGGGGCAGCCCCCTGAGAGCCCAGTCCTCAGGGCTAGGTGTGCATGGAGACCATATCCCAGGGAAAGCTTTTGGGGGCAAAAGAAGTGGCTGTGGTCTGTGAGAGGCACCAGAAACATCTGGGAAATGGCCCCAGCTGGGCTGGGGGGGCATGACCCTGCCCCTCCCCAGTCCCAACTGCCCCCCAGCCTCCTCAGAGCCTCTCCGAAGACCCTTTGGCCACATGCAGGCCTTGGGGGGCTGCCTGCAGGTGATGGTGGCAATGGAGAGGTTTGAGGTGGAGATTACACTGCAACCCCTTCTCCTCCTCCTCCTCCTCCTCCTCCTCCTCCTCCTCCTCCTCCTCCTCCTCACACACCCCTGGGCTCCCAGGCAGTGGCTGTGAGCCCCCAGGGTGGGTCCTGTACATTTCTGCTGGTACTGCACACCCACACAACCTCATCCTCCTCCTCTCTTGGGACACCCCAGCAGATCCTGGGTGAGGAGCATCCCACAGCAGGTCAGGGAGCAGAGCTGCCCACGCTGCCAGCTCAGGGGTGGCTGCTCAGGCTTGCTCAGTGCTTATCTCCAGCAGCTCCCTCCGAGCTGAAGTGATGCTGGGGCTGATAGGAAAGTGCTGGTGCAGCAGGGGCAGGGAACACAACACTCTGACTCAGTCCTATTGGGTTTCCACCCAGCTGAACGCTGGGGCAGTCACTCCTGCTATGGGATACATCGAGACTCGGCCCTGTGGTCCATCCCAGGGGTGAAGTGCAGTTTCATGCCAGCCAAAACAGCCTTCCCAGCACCACCACCACCACCTCCTCCATCTCCCATGGGCAAAGAGCCAGCGAGGAGCCACCAGGCCCTCTGCCCAGACCAGTATGGGAGCTGAACCACACTGGAAAACACACACACGGGTATTTGCCCTCAAGGGCCCTTCTGCTTTTCACCCTTTATCCACTTGCCCTATAGCTATGACCAGGAAACACAAACTTCTCAAGTAGCAGAGGCCAGTTTTTCAGCTGGTGTAAAGTGAGGTCCCCCAGAGCATCCTCTGGAGCATCCTCTGCTTTACACCCACTCACCGTGTGGTCCCTACACCCTTTGTCTCTCAGGCAGAGGAACCACAGCTCAGCAGCTTAAAAAAAAATCAAGGGATTTCTTCAGTGCAGGGAAGAAAAGAGCTGATGGCTGAGAGTTGGCCCAACCCAGGGAAAGGCAGAAGAGATGCAGAATTGGGCTCTTGCCAAGGAGTCCCCAGAAGATGCAGGATGCTAATGTGGGAGAGCTGGTGGGCAGGGGATGAGAGGTTGGAGAGCTGGGTGAGCTGGGGTGTTCAGATGGGTTCAGACAGGGATGTAGCAATAGGATGAGGGGTAGTGGCTTTAAACTGGAAGAGGGGAGATTTAGGTGAGATTCTAGGAAGAAATTCTTTGGTTTGAGGGTGCTGAGCCCCTGTGCCAGGTTTCCCAGAGAAGCTGTGGCTGCCCATCCCTGGCAATGTCTCAGCCCAGGCTGGATGGAGCACCCTGGGCTGTGGGAGGTGTCCCTGCCCATGGCAGGGGTGGCACTGGAGGAGCTTTAAGGTCCATTCCAATCCAAACCAATTTGCAATTCTCAGATTTCTGTTTTGCATCCCAAGGAACTACAGAGCAAGTGTGTGTGAGAGGGAGAATTTCTGATCACAGCCAGGATGCTCAGTGCTACCTCGGCCTGGAATATCAGATGAATTAAAACAGAAATAGAGCTGAAACTTCTGAGGCTGCTTTGACAGGCCCAGCAGATAGATACATTACATGCAAGAAGTGGTATTAAGCTGGAGGGCCAGGGGAGCTCAAATATCAATAGTTTGGGGTGAATACTATTACAGGGTCACTGCTATTAACTCTAAACCCATATGTTATAAATCCAGGAAATTAGGAGCTGAGGTTAAGCATCAGGGAATTCCAGGCATGTCAGGAATGCAGAAATCAGGCACAAAACACCTGTAGTGAAACCAGGGAGGGGAGAAATGGAGCAGTCTGTAGCAGTGGGTTAGGTCTAATCCAGCCCAAGGGGGTGTATCAATCCTCTGCCACTGCTGAGCTCCTCCAGCTCAGGGAGAGATGATAGTGAATTAACAAGACATTTACACCCAGCCCTGTGTGCCCCAGACTGCTTACACCCATCCCTCCCACTACACCCGTGGGGTTTGGTTATTCTTAGGCAGGAGAGTCGGTGGGTTGGAGAGCCAGAGATCCAGGGGAGGAAATTGAATTTTTATGTCTATGAAGGGAAGAGGTGGAAATGTGAATGACTTGTTGGAGTTGTTAGAGAGACATGGTCGGGTCCATGCCCTTTCCTGTACCCTTTCCAGCCAGGAATGCTGCCCAGCATGGGGACAAGTGTTCCTGCTGCAGGGACACATCTGGACACATCAGCATTGGCAAAGTGGGGACCTGTCCAGTAAACACCCGTGGCAACTGGGGCCAAGCAGCCCGTGTTGGAGAGACTGGAGCAGTTCCACAGGGCTGGCCAGGCAGAGGACTTTCCAGCCCAGGTCCCCATGCTGACAGGGCTGAGGGACAGTGAGGGTCTCTGTGCTCAGCCTTCAGGGACATGGGGCAAGCAAACGAGCTGGGGTGAGTGTGTGGGCAAGTGGGGTCTGCTGCAGGACTACTGCTGGGGTGCTTATTGGGAGGCACTACCAACACACATCAGTACCCCTGGAAGTGATGCCAGCAGGAAAGGTTCAGTCAAGACTGAAGAGTAGTGAGGTAGGGGCTCTGCTCCCAAGTTACAAGTGACAGAACAAGAGGAAACAGCCCTCAGGTGCACCAGGGGAGGTTTAGATTGGGTATTAGGAACAATTTCTTCCCCAAAAGGGTTGTCAGGCCCTGGCCCAGCCTGCCCAGGGCAGGAGTGGGGTCCCTCTCTTTGGAGGGATTTCAGGAGGGTGCAGATGTGGTGCTGAGGGACATGGGGCAGTGCTGGGTGAGCAGTTGGACTTGCTGACCTTAGGGGTCTTTTCCAACCCAAATGATTTGATGATTCTGTGTGCAGAGCACGTGCAAAGAGGCTTTGCTCAAGGCCATCTCCCCACTTCCAGCTGTCACCCACTGTTTGCCTCCAGTCCTTGCTGCCAGAGGAGCACCCCACTAAGCCTGCTGATTGCAATTAATCCCTGGTGACAGTTTGCTCTCTGGATGTACCAGTGTTAACCCCTCTGATACTGGTGGGACCGTGCTGGCTCAGCAGGGGGGTGGGCACACAAGGGTTAAGTCATCAGAGCTGCTGTTAATCAGATTGGAATCCGGCTTAATTGCAGGTTGCTTGTGATTCTGGATGCCTGCTCCTACAAAGTGATGGAAAATGACAAATATTTATCCCCGCTCTCTAAGCAGCCCTTTATCTTCCCACACTGTCATCAGGCTTTTCCAGCCTGGCTTTCAGGAGGGAAGAGTGTAAGCAGATACTATATAAGGGTAAAAGCTGGTTTGGGCAGCTGTCAGCTTTTTGCATTCACAGCATTCCTGGGAAGAAAGGCTGGGGGAGGAGGTGTGAGACACAGAGGTAGCTCATGGGCACCCAGGTGCTGCTGAACAGGCTTCCTGGGGTCCCAGTGTCCCCAGTGTCCAAGAGGGGGAGATGCCCAGTCCATAGCAGAGCAGGTGCCTTTGATGGGGCACAAAAAAAGGGCAAGTAGGTGCTCCCCTGCTTAGGGAGATGTGAGGGAACCTTATGCTAAGTGCTAGATAACCTTCAGTTTACCCAGGAGAAGCTTTTCTCACTATTGCACAGAGATGGTGAATTGTGCTGCTGCTGCTGTTGCCTTCACAGTCCCTGCACAGGGGGCACAGGAGCAGGTAGAGAAAAATTCCTGCAGGGAAAGTGGGGGAAAACAGGGCAGGAAAGGAACCACAGCAGCCACACGAGTGTCTGCTGCTCAGATCCAGTGATGCTGTGACCATGGTGGTGGCCTGGACATGGGCTATAATGGAGGGCTGAGCCCTGACCAAAAAAACCAGGATTTCTCCCTGAGGAGTTGCAGGGATGTGAAGAGTCCCCACAGCCTGCCCTGGGGGTCCCTTCTTTGCACCCCATGCCTGGGAGCAGTGCTGAGCCCCCCAGGTCCTGATTTCAAGGCAGGGGCCCAAGTGGGAATTTATTCTGCCATTCCCTAACTTTCCTAAAAATCATTCTGGCTTCTTCCCAGCTGCCCAAACCTCAGGGGACTGAGGGATCTTCATGGGGCATCTGGCCAGGCTTGGCTACAGCAACTCCAGGCAGGGGTCCCCATGTGGACCTGGCTTGGGGGAGCTGCTGGAAACCCCCTCTCCTGCAGCATTTCTACACTTCCAGCTTTCTTCTTTGGAAAACCTGGGCTGGGAACACAGAGCTGTGGAACCATCTTCTGCTTGAACAGGCCCAGCCACAGCCAGCTTGGGGCTACACCAGGCTTTCCAGAAAAGGGTTGTTTACTCACTCAAAAAAAAAAAAAAAAAGAAGAAACACTCAGGAGGATTTGAACTCTCTCCCTCCACCAGATGCCTGCAAGTAAGCACATTTTTAAATGTTAGAAAGAAATAAATTGCATTTCCTCTTCTAAGCTTTGTGGAGTCCTTTGGCTACCATGGATGGATGGATGGACAACCTTGCTAGCAGGGGCTGTGATCCCATCTGGGATGGGTTTGTCTCCCAGACATCCTGCAATCTCCATGCTCCTGTCAAGCACTCCCTTTCTTTCCTCTGCAGCACTGGGGGGCTCTCAGCTCTCAGCCTCCTCTTTAAGCATTACCAGAAGGGCTGGCAGGAATTCAGCCCTAACTCCTTACAGGTCTCATGTGCTTTGGGCTGGGGGTGAAGGCTGGGGACCCTGACAGAAAAAGCTGAAATGGAAATGGGAGGAGGGAGGGGGAAGAGTCCCAGGGAAAAATAAAATTCCTGACACAGGTGTGTATATTATACCCTCCCACTGGCTGCAGCTCCCATTGCAAATCAATAGCCCTGGCCCCTGCAGCATGGGTGGCTGCTGCTGGAAACAGCTCTGGTAATTGCATGGCTGTGCTGCTGACATGGTTATGCCAGGAGAGCTCAGGCTGGGGATGGCAGGGGCTTTAACACACCCTGAAACAGTGGTTTGGTTCCTCCTCCCCTCCCTTGCCAGGGTCATGCCATCCCCCCAGCTAATGAGGGGATTCCTCATTTCCCTTCTGCAGTGCTGAAATGAGGGGATTTCCTTCAACTTGAAGCTCTGTTGATCTCCTCTGTGCCCTTTCATCTCCTCTGGTGTTCTTTGCACCATGCAAAACCATCATTGCTCAGCACTATTTAAACACAGTCCCTGGATGAGCACTCCCCCTCTATGCTTTTTTTAAACATGATTTTACATTGAAAATATCCTTGACTCTCTGCCCTGGTGGCACAGCAGTACCTGCAGAGGCTGTTCAAGTGAAAATAATAATGATAATACAAAATTAATTAAAAAAGAGGGTATTTTACTTATCCCATGATAAGGTTTAGTTTCCACCCAGTGCTGAGATCTGTTGGTGTTCGAGTAACAGCACATATAAAATTAGAACTAGAGAAATTATAAATAAATAAGCAAATGATACAAATTTGAGCTCCTAAAGGAGATGTTAATTTCAGCCACTTTAAACCCCCAGGTGTACGTGAAGGCAGAGCCCTCTTAAATATTCAGTACCCAGGGCTTTCAGCAGAGGTGGGGGAGGTTGCAGCAGCTGCATCTTCATTTCATCTTCAGCTCATTTTTGGATGGGTTCACCAAGCTGCTGCAGCTGGGCTGGGTAGACTCTCCTCAGACAGGCTGCAGATGGTTAAGGAAAGGTGGCTACAGCCATCCTTAAGCTGCTGTGGCAATACCTGCACCAGGAGCTGCACCTGGCTAACTGAACCCAATGGGTTCATCCTTTAGCAGGAGCAGACCTTCCAGGTGCCATCCAGTCACCAAAGTCAACAAAGACCAAGGTGAATATCTATGATAATTAACAGCCTGCTTGTTTGTTTTACAAACAGCCTTTTCAGAGGCTCAGACCAATCTCATCAATCTTAAGCAGAAAATGCACAAGTCCAATTAAACCCCAAATCATTGCACCATTTGCAAATTGCCTTTTTCTTCATCCTAAAACTCTACCAAGCATCTTCACTGTGATGCTTGTCCCTCTTCTGCCTGTGAGCAATAATTAAGGAGTGTTGGTCCTATACCCTTTCTCTATAGCCCTGACATGAACAGCACCTACACCCAGGTGGGAAACAGGAATGCTGCCTCATCCCCACTTTGGGGCTGTGACCTGGGGGCAAGCTATAGCAGCACAGCACAGTGCCTGCAGGGGACCAGATGCTGTTGGTGGGATCCCAGTGCTCAAACCAGCACCAGTTCCGTGAAGAAGTGAGCAACAGGGACGTGTGAGCTCAGTTTCACATCGGCATCAGTAGAAGTGCTGGTGCTTACCTAATGAAGGAGCAGAATCCCATAATGCTGATGTGCCTTGTGAGCTGTGCCAGGGGTTAACTCCTCCTCACCCTGCTCATCCTCACCCCGCTCATCCTCACCCTGCTGAGGGAGCTGGTTTGCTGGGACCCAGCAGCAATCAATTCCCCCCTCCCCAGCCCAGGGCACACATGGCTTACAAACTCAATGACCAGCTGATAGCTGAGTATTGGCTTGTTAATGAAACCACCAGGGTTCAGTCAGTCATTAAATTGGATTGAATTAAATGGAATTAGATAGTGGCTGTGGGCTAACATCCCAGGGAGCTCCCTGCTCAGCCTCCCCCAGGAGCTGACATATGGATGTGATGGGAGGATCAGTGACCGCTTCCCCTCACAGGAACATCCCCCAGGTATGATTTATGTCCCAGTCTGTACACACTGGACTCTGGGTTTCTAGGGGTGTGGGTTTTTCCAGCTGGCCTTTAACTTGTGTCAGTAAGCTGGTGTCCACAAGGCCTGACCCTTCTGCTTTCAAGTCAAAGATCAATAGGCAGGGAGAAGGTCTGTAAAGAGCAGCTGGCTACTTGGAATGTAATATGAGATAACAAAGTGTGCATGATAACTGATAACAGAGGAGCACCCTCTCCCTTCTAGGCAACTGTTATGTCACTTGCAAAGTGGGGAACTGGACTTTATGTTTTTGAGATCAAGGAGCATGAATGGAAAGGGTGAGCTGCAGCAGAAGACAAATCCTACAGCCCCTGGGGCTGTCACAGTCTCTGCTGGCCATGGATCCATGGAAGGATGAGAGTGGCTGGGACATCCTTGTCTGGCCCAGCCTCTGAGCTGGGGGGTGACTGGGACATTCCTGAGGCAGGCAGCAGGTTGAAGGCTGGACCTACCTCCTGTTCCACAGCAGAAGCTGCATTTTACACCCTGGGAAAAGCACTTGCACATCCCCAGCAAAAATCTCCAGGTGAAAACCTCAAGGCCAGCATTACCAGCCAGTAAAGCCACCAGAGCTCTCAGTGGTTGCAGAGTGAGGGTGCTGCTGGAGCTGCTGAGCAGGACCAGTGACTCCCTGCCCTGCCTGCCTTGGACACACTCACATCCCAGTGTTGGGGTGCACTGGGAGGTCAGATGGCCCAGATGGAGAGATTTATTAAGAGCCCAGAGAGGGGCCGTGGTGCCAGGCTATGAAAAGCCCTGAGATTGCTTTCGAAGCCTGTGATTCAAGAACAAAAAGGCAAAAGTAATATTAAAGCTGCCTGCAGTGCCAACTGCTGCCTGTCTCCTGCAATCAAAACGCTGTAAATCAGCTCCAATTAAAGACTGCACGGAGCCTCCCGGGAGGCTCCAACCGAAGCTGGGAAAATCCCTGGCACACTGAAATTGCCAGGGCAAAGCCTGCAGGCTGCTGCTTGCCACTCACTGGGGACTGGAGGTGGTCAGAGGGTGCAGAGCCATGGCCTGGCCCTGCAGACACACAGGTGAAGGCTTCAGGAGAGCTGGCAGCACCTCTGCCCCATGTCCAAACATGAGGCAGGAGCTGGGAATGCTTTTCTGTGGTTTTCTAAGCAGACACAAGTTCTTGGGGTCAAGTCTGAAGAAGCTGAAGGTGCTGCTAGCCCTGGAGGCTGCTGGCAGGATGCTGGGACCTGCTGGGACATGTCCCTGCCTTCCTCAGGTAGACCCTGAGGAGCTCACCCCTTCTCACAAGACAGGCAGACATCCCAAACACATTATTTGTCTTTAAAAATGTGCCCTAGGCTCCCGAGGCACCCCAGCAGCCATCAGATCTCTGCTCTTAGTGGGAAGTTTCTCGCCTGTGGTCTGTGGGATGGCATCCTCAGCTCAGTTTTTGGCCCTTTGCTCCGTCAAGTGGGTCCTGAAGTGTTTTTCTCCTCTGTGGTGCATTAGGGCATTCAAAGAGCCCCAGGGGCAGGGGAGAGGCAGCTGGGATGCACAGGGACAGGCTTGGTTTCTAGCACAGGTCCCATCCTGCTCCAGCCTTGGGCACCTGGTGCAGCCCTGGCCCCAGTGTCCCCTCAATTCCCAATGTCCCAGCACCCTGGCATGGCCCTGGCACATCCCCCAGCCCTGAAGAAAATGGCCCAGGCATGGCCAGGGCTTCCACACAGAGTGCTGGATAAACCCTGATGGTGAACTGTGGCAATGTTTCTTCTTTGCTTGTCTTTTAATTGGGTAAAAAATGGCCAGTTTTAGTTAAATCTCTGCCAGAAATGAGTCTCTGACCCTAACCCTAACCCTGGGCAGTTGCCCCCCTGCCCACTCCCCAGCCACGATGAGAGTTGAGCTCTTCCACTCTGGGGCTTTGGAGCAGTGACCTCTTCCAGGAGCAGCCCCTTGATTTCTTCCCAGCCCCTCCATCACACAGCCAGCCCCAACCCTGGGCCATGCAGGGGATTAATTTTCCTTGACATCTCTTTCATATTTGTATATAACAAACCTCAAAAAAACCCAGACACAACCAACCAAAAAAAACCAACCCCACAAAGCAAAAACAAAAAACCAAACCCTGCTGCATTTGCCCAGCTATAAATGGGACGTTTAGTTTAAATTAGAAAACAAAGAATCAAAATTCTATGAGCCCCAGAAGTGTAGGCAGAGGGGCAGGGGAAGGAAAGTGAGGGCTTTCAGGGATTTTCAGGTATCAGAACAGGGATTCCACCCTGGGAAGACGTGGTGGGTTCAGTGTCAGGGCTGATGCATGAGCCCTGCTGACGAGAAATGGGGCTGGGGCATGAGAAAGCAGGCTATAAATAAACCCCCCATCCACAATGTGAGGAGGAGACTTTTCCCCATCAGGAGAGGCATGTGTGATGTGCTCATCCTGCTGGCATCCAAGCACCTAATCTTGCAGTTGTGCTGAGTAAAGGTCGGTTCATAATGGGACAGAGATCCCCAGGGAAATTTGTCCTCTGCAAGTGACTCCACAGGAAACCTCCACCATTTTCTTTTTAAGTCTGAAAGATCTTGGTTGAACTAGATGATCTCCTGAGGTCCATTCCAGCTTCAATGATGCTCTGATGCTATGACACCTAAGAAATTTGTCTTCTAGCCTTTCTACTATACAACGGATAAATCCCTGTCCATTAAAAAGAGTCTTGCAAGTGAGATGTGCTCCTGAAGCACAAACTGCTGTAACTGGGATGAGAATCCGGCCTGGGGACTTGCAAGCTTCCAGCTAGCCAGAAGTAAAAGGGCAGCTCCCCAACCTTGCCACACGTGGTTTTCCTGGGGACAATTTCAGATCCCAGGGTGTGGTGAGTGAGATCTCCCTGACAAGTTCCTGCTTCCAGGTGAAAAGGCAGGCTCGGATTTCTGGCTGTTTTGAAGCAGAGACTTGTGAATGAGCCCTCCTTTTCCTCAAGGGAAGAGGAACACATGCCAAAACCTTGTGAGGAGGGTGGAAGGCATGATTGCAAAATCCTGTTCTGGCTTCCCAGGCTCTGCTCCTTCCCAGTGGACTGAGGAATCCTCATCCCCAAGGACTGAGAAAAGGGGAAGGAAGGGAGAGAGCAAGTACAGGTCCCTGGTGCCTGTCTGGGTCTCCCTTGTAGCATGATTGGAGCAGGATGATCCAAGGTGGGTCCTCTGCTTCAGCTCTTTGTGTTTGAAGAGGCTCAAGATGTTCTCTGGGGTGTTTTGGCTTCCAGCACAACTTGTTAGAAGATGGCCACATGGTTGTTGGAGGCTTGCTCTGAAGGAATGCAAATCTTTCACTCTGCTGCTCAGATCTTGATTCATTTGCTGCAGAGATGGCTATTTTTGCTGATGTGACATCAGGTTCACAGCAGCTTGTCCAACCAATTATTGTGCAATCCCCTTTTGTGAGTGGGAAGCAGACTTTCCATTCCTGATTTAGCTAACTTTTTTAACTATCCAGGACTAAAATGTCTGATGGGTGAAACAATGAAGCTCATATTTGGTGGTGATCCCTGTACAGTGCTTTGGAGAACACCTCCTGTTTCAAAAGGTTTCCTAAATGATATACAGGATAAAATAAAATGGTGTGGTCCTGGAGGACAGCATGCTTCAAGAAATAAGTGTAACCTCATCTTACTGTAATTTATTACATCTTGGAAAGCTTTGAAACTCAGGTGTTAAGCATGAGGCTTGAATTTCAATTCCTTTCAAGCTTCTCCCATAGAAATGTTAACTATGAAGTAATTTTATTGTGGAATAATTTTTCTTTTATTCCTACGCTGCTCTGCGTTTTGATCCCATGCAACAAAGCAGGGAGTTTTTACATGAGCAATTCTGCCTGCTCCTCACACCTTCCTTCTGAAGGTGTAAAATTTGTTATAGATCCAATGGCATCTCATCTCTAACATGGCAAATGGGCACAATGAAGCCCCTTCCCTCTGCAGAGGACGGGGAAGGTACCCAAAGCTGCAGCAAGTCAGCATTTGAACTGGAAACCAAATCCTCATGGATTTAAGTCCTGTGTCCTCTTGTCACCCCCACTGCACAGTGTGCAGCTCTTGCATTTCGTTGCATTTTCTTCTGAACACTGGCTCAGTGTTGTTCAATACTTGGACTCACACACAAAAAAATCAGACCCAGAAAGATGCTCAGATGTTCTGCTTTGCAGAGACATGGGTCTCCTGGGGGAGGCCAGACTGGGTTTTGTAAGTCTTGGAGATGTGCCCAAACCCTGCTGCAGTCGGGAAGCAGGGCAGGGAGGGAGGACATCAGTCCCTGCAGGAAGCAAAGGTGTCAAATAATCAAGGAATGAGGGTTGTTTGGATTATTTTGGATGCTGGTAGGGACATGGGACAGAACAAAGAGCTGTTGGATGTCAATAATGTGTTTTGTCCTTCTAGTTGATTCTCCCCAGCAACCCCAAAGACTGGGTTTGGAGACACACATCACCTAGAATGGAAATGAGCTTTCCAATACATGCCACCAGGAGAAAGACCTCTAAATTACAAATGAAATGAGCATTTTTTGCCTAAATCCTCCACATTGTTTTACAAAAGTAAAACTTCAGTTGTTCTTATTTACTGACTCGGGTTCCAGCTCTGGAAACACCCATGGGACACACTTTGCCTTAAGCACATCTATGCCCTAGTAGCCATGGTATCATTAGCCTTCTTTTGAAAGGTAGGGAAACAATTTTAGGATTAGGCACCAGCTGAATATGAATTTCTACTTAAAATAAGAATCCTTTATGAAAGATGCTTTTTCTGCCCTTTCCAAGCTCTGCTTTTTCAAGTCTCCTGGGGAAGATAGAGCTGTTGTCTTTCCCTCTATGGGTCAAAGACATTGAGCTGATTTGGGGAATTCCTTCCTAACACTGTCCTGGATAAAAATAATCATATAATAAAAATAGTAACTCAATGCTATAATCCTGACACACTCCACATGGCATCTACAGGATCCTCAAAGATTTTCCATGGACATAATTTTCTAAAAGAAACCTGACTCTTCAAACAGCTTATCTCCAGAATAATGTTTCCTGTGTGATGTTTCTATTTTTCCTTTAAAAGATGCTGCATACCTAAAATTGGCAGTTTTGTCACTGAAGCCCAAAGCAGTGTGACCTGAATGTGCTGACCCAGAGCATGAAGGCATTGGGGTGCAGGTGCTTCACTATCCTGAGGCCTCAGCTGCCCCAAGGGCTGACTGTAACTGTCTCTTTGAGCACGTGTTTCGGGGTTTTTTATTTTCCCAAAGGGAGAAAAATATTCCTCAGGCTGCTCTCTTGCAAAGCCCTGGCAGTGCTGATGGGTTGGCACCACTGGCTGAGCATCTCATGGAGACCTCTGGGCTGAACAAAGGAAAACTGTAAATTCTGGGAGCTGGGGCAGGCTGGATGCCTGTATTTAAGCAACCCCAAGCCATGCAGCTCAGCCACCCCAGCCCTGGGAGTGGCAGTCCTTGCAAAGCAAAAACAGCTGGGGAGTTACCAGTTCAGCCTCTTGGCTTTCATCTACCTGTGCTTGGGAGTCAACACCCTTATTTTTTGGTAAAACAGGATGTACAAGACCTCCCACTGAAATGGTAATTAAGAAGGAGACTTTCATATAAATCCAAGTGCCAGGAGTTGCACATGAAGGGATCTGTGTGCAGGGATGAGCAGAGGTGACCCAGTGATTCCCAGCTCCATGCCACGAGCCCGGTTCCCCATGGTTTCACTCATAGCCTCCCCTTTTTGAATTCAGCAACCCCTTAAAAGTGCAAAGCTGTATCGAAACGCCAGGTGCTGCTTTGAAAAACCTCTCTTCATCCATGCAGTCCTAGAATCCTCCATAGAAATGGGAGACATCGTTACCCCTGTGTCCAGGGGCTGCTTGACACCCCCCCAGCCCTTCCCGGGATCCCAAGAAGGGGCTTCACCCCTCACCAGGCTTCCTGCCCCTTCCCTCTGCTCCCCACCCTGCTCGAAGCCTTGCTCAAAAAGCCCCGATACCAAGTCCTTCCACCCAAAGAGCTCGAATCTCATTTGCTTTCGGTCTGGATGGAGAAACGAAACCCGCAGCTTGGGTGATGGGAACTCTCGATGCTCCCAGCAACCCGCACACATGCGGGGCTGGGCTGGAGCAAGCCACGGCTGAGTCAAGAGCTCACCGTGCTGCTGGATGTCTGATTCCTGAGCAGATCTGAGCTCGGGAGCCAAACATGGCAAAGATTTCAGTAAAAAGGTGGGGAAGGCCAGGCTCTCCATCTCAGTGCCCCACGGCTGTTGGAGCAGCATCACTGCGGGAGCCCGCGGGCCAGCAGCCCGCACCGGGCTTTGCAAACCAAATCACACCCAGCCCCGAGTTTCAAAGTCCACGTCACCCACAGCTCTCGGAGATGCTGCAAGCAGCATTTTTTTTTTCCACTCTGCAGCCTCCTGCCTACATGCTCGATGCGGGAAAGGTGCTGACGAGACGAGGGCCGCAGAACGCCTCGGGATGATGTTTAAGGGAGGGGCAAAACCCGCGTGTGAGGAGGAGCTGGGCCGGGGGCCTGAGGGGCGGTGCTGAGGGGGCTGCGGAGCCAGCGCGGGGCCACTCGGCTGGATGCGGGGGCTGGGTTTTGGGTTTGAACAGCCAGGGGGATTAACCCTGGAAGCAATTCAGAGAGGGCTGCGAGGGAGCTTCTACAACTGGAAAGTTGGGAATGGGCTCCGGGTGCCGCTCAGCCGGACCGAAGTGCCACCCCGGGCTTGCAAACCGGCGCCCGATGCCTCACCCCGCACGGCTGAGGGAAGCGTGAGGCCACCCCGGGGCGCGCAGCAGAGCCGTGCCCGCTGCCGGGGGAGCGGCTGCCCCGTTATCTCTCACGCCGCTTGTAGTCGGCTCGGGGTCTTAAAAATCCTTTATTGGACCCAAAACCCGGGAACGCGGCCTCGGGCCGAGGTGCGGGTGGAGGGGAGGTTGGGGTGAGTGCGGGAAACGCGCGCGCCCGCCCCGCGCTGCAGCACCACGCGCGCAACCGCGCCCCCCTGCCGGGCGTGCTGCTGCAGCGCGGGGCGGGACCCGCCCTGACAGGCGTGGCGGGAGCCCAATCACAGCAGCGCTCCGGGCCGATCGGCGGGAGGATCCCGCCAATCAGCGATGAGGGGGCGGGGCGAAGCGGGGAGGTGGGGTTTGGAGGATAGCGTGTGGAGGTTGCTATGGCCGTGGCCGGAGAGCGGCCGCGCCGCCAACCAATGGCTGAGAGCGGGGCGGTGGATTGACGTGTCAGCCGTCCAATAGCAGGGCGGCATCCGACGGCGGCGGAGGCGGTGCGGGCGGCGGCGGCGGGCGGGGGGTGGAGGGCTCGGTGTGGCGCTAAAGGAGCGCGGCGGGAGGGGGGCGGAGCGGAGCGGCGGCACGGCTGAGGAGCCGGGCGGGCGGCGTGAGCTGCGGGGCACGGCGGCGGCCGGGCACGACACGGGTGAGGCGGGCGGCAGAGACCAGGGGCTCCCGGGGCGGGCTCGGCTGGGCTGCGCTGGGCAGAGCTGGGATGGGTTGGGGGTTGCTGCTGGTTCACCGGGGGCGCTCGGCCGGGCCCGCCCGCCGTGGGGGTGGGGCGGGGGCGGCGGGCCCGGCACACAAAGACCCCCTTGTGTGAGCCCCGCCGCCCGCCCGCCCCGCCGCATCCCACCGCCCGCTCTGCCCTCCACCGCATCGCCGCCGCTGCCGGCGGTACCGCTTAGGGGAAGGTGGCCATTTTCTCCCTTTCCCGCAGCCTCCGGGCGGGCGGGGCGGCGGTGGCGGCCGTGCGGGGAGCGCGGGGCCGGGGCCGGACTCCGCCGAGCCGAGCTGCCCCGGCCTCCTCCTTTGTCCTTGGGGCGGCGGCGGGGCCTGCGGCCCGGCGAGGGGGGCTCCGCAGCGCGACGGCGGCGAGCATCAGCCCTCGGTACCCGGGGGCGGTGCGGCTGCTGCGGCTCCTGGGGCTGCCCCTGTCCTTGAAAACGCCCGGGCTGCACCGGGGATGCCACTCCCCATTCCCGGCGGGGCTCTCCCAACCGACCCCCTTTTGTTTAGAGGAACAGAACGTGTGTAGGGTCTTCTATTTTTTTTTTTCTTTTTTTCTTTTTTTTCCTGCGCTAGTCGTCTTTTGGGAGCGCTGGATTCCTGCATGATAAATGTGCTCATTTGTGTGTTTCATTTGAATGCCATTGTTAACAGAGGAGCCTTGGGTAGGGTAAGCTGTAACTTGCCGTGCATCTGCAAGGGTCTTTTGTGGTGAGCTCTGTGGAATGAGAAGCCCGAGTGTAAAAATGACCCCCAAGCCTCTCTGTGATCCCCTAGTGTTCGGTCTGTTCCCCAGGAACCGGTATAAAGCCTGTCCATTCCTTCCTGTCAGTCGTCAGCCTTTAATTCCACTGGGGAACAGCACCAATTAATTTTGTCGTCTGAATTTTATCTGGCCTCTAGATTTCCCTGCGTCTTGGCGTGGAAAACTGAGACCCAGCTTATCACTGCTGCCTTTGGCTGTCTGTCATACCTGGCCAGGGAGCTCTCAGAGACTTGACACCCAGATCCATGAACACACGAGGGTGGCAGTGGTGTTTCAGTGGTGTTTCGGGTCTTTGTGGGGACTTCAGATGTTGTCTGGCCCACTGGAGAGAAACAGCTTGCTGAACTGGGGAGGGAGGGTCAGATATTAGATCCGTGGGCTTCTTGAGCCAAAGGTAGCATTCCTTGACTAATACCTTAATTTTCCTGGCTGAGGAATTCAGCTGTCACTTACGGTGTCCCCTCAGTCATTCCCTCTTCATGGAATTTTTCTGTCGGAGGATGCTTTAAATGTTGAGTCATCACCTCTTAATTTGAATTACACTGTGGGCAGTAAACGGTCTGCTCAAACCTCTGGAGGGTTCAGTGACTTCATGCTTAGTCTACAGTAAAGTTGGTCAATGTAGAAAATGTCCATGTGTAGATGGAGACACAACTATTTGGTTTAATTGCATGGGCGTGTTGCAGAACTTCTTCCATGAGGGTGCATACCAGAGTATGAAAGGTGACAAACCCTTCCTTGCTTTTGAAGCTAACCTTTAGGTTACCTGCTGGAGGAGGCTGCCATTACCTAATGTAACATTCTACAGCAGAAGAGATCCAATGTGTGAAAACCCAAGATATTTGGTGATGTTATTACTAGATGTCAGGCTTGACATTGTTGCTCCTTGGGCAGTTACAGGTGAAACTGCTTGCTCCAGGAGCCCTGGGTGTGACAATAGTATCAGCTAAAGATGGAATGGCCTTTCTTAGGTAGAGGCAAGCAGGTACAATCCTCTTGTCAGCAGCTTTTCTTTCCCCTTCAAATTACCTGCAAAGCTGTTGCAAAATCTAACATCAGTCCTTGCTGTGTCTTGAGCTTCAAGGTAAACTTGAGATCAGGAGACATTTTTCTGGGGTATGGTAATGTCAGCATTCAGGACTGAAAACAGAAGCAGGCTGGAGAAATGTAAAGCCTTCTGTTTTCAAGGAGAATATGAGCAAGGTTCAGCTCACTTAATGGCTTGTGGAAACCCCATGTGTCTCAAGGTGTCCTCTCTAGTTGAAGACATCTTAAAACACACTCTTGTTGCCTTCTGGTTACTGTAGTTGACTACCCACTGAAATTTTTTTTATAGTTTTGTATCATTTTTTTGCAATGTTCAGTCAAAGCTGAGTTTACTGGCAGGCTTTTGTTAGAGTTGATCTTCCTTATTTAAGCACTGAAGACTTCTTTCCTGCTTATAGCTTTGGCATTTGTTGCAATATCTCCCTATCTGGTGCACAATTAGAACCAGTTTATACTGAGCTTCCCTGTACAGGGACTGAAATTATACCTGAGAAGGCATTTTAACTTTTGCATGGCAGTTGGTTTGTTCACCGTGTGAATAGGGGTCCTCTGGATGGAAGAAATTAACAATACTTCTTCATCAAGGAAGATACAGATTTTATTGGGAGATCACTTCATTGCTGTGCCACATTAATTTAATCAATACTGATATGGCAGGTATCACACTCTTTGCTTTTTTTTTTTTTTTCCTTCCTCTTTTATAGGGTAACTGATAGTGGACACCTTCACTTCTTACCATGGCACAGAGATCTGGACTGGAAGATCCAGAGAGATACCTCTTTGTGGATAGGGCTGTGATCTATAACCCTGCCACTCAGGCTGACTGGACTGCTAAGAAGTTGGTGTGGATTCCTTCGGAGCGCCATGGATTTGAGGCAGCCAGCATTAAGGAGGAAAAAGGGGATGAAGTGTTGGTCGAACTGGCAGAGAATGGGAAGAAAGCACTAGTCAATAAAGATGATATTCAGAAGATGAATCCCCCAAAGTTCTCTAAAGTGGAAGACATGGCAGAGTTAACCTGTTTAAATGAAGCCTCAGTATTACATAATTTAAAGGATCGGTATTACTCTGGGCTCATCTATGTAAGTACTAATTATTAAATTTATTATGGGTGCTCATGCAGCTGAAATTACCTGATTCCCTTTCCTTTATTTATCTGAAATGTTGGAAGCAGGTCCTGGCTTTGATTTCAACAGCCTAAATACTCAGAGTCCCTAGCATTTAGGTAAGTCCAGGGCCTTTCCATGCTGTGTACAGATCAAGAACTCTGTTGTCATAAAACAAATAAGAAAAAAATTCTCCTATGGAAATAATCCTGCAAGTATCTTTCAAAAATAGAATGCTAAATGGCAACTCAGGGTGCTTAGCTCATGCCTCTTGTTAGAGCACTTGCCTCAGACATGCTTAACTGATACAGTGAATAGTATCAAATGGCTCGTTTAAGCTGAGGAGAGATTACAAAACCTAACTTTGCTGAATTACTGTTGTTTAATTGCTCATGTGAATAAGCATGTATCTTGTTTTAACTTGCTGCACATTAAGAATGATAATAAGAGGCTGTGCTATTATGTAAAAGCTGAAACTGGAGAGTGCTAGGAATGCAAAATGTCTTTTTGGAATCTAATATCAACTTTGTGGGCCAGGAAAGAATGTGTTGAAGTACTTAAAATAAACCAATAAGATAAAGCTTGCTTTTTCAGTAGTTTTGAAGCACTCATGGGAACATCTGGTGTATCATTATCTTTCTATAGAGACTTAGAAATCCCAGTGCCATTGATGCTGCTTTTGACTCCCTTCTTTCCTTCACCAATGTGAAATGAGTGTCTGTGCTGTGCAGTTAAGAGTAGGTCCTTGTCTTTTGGCAAACTGAATACATAGTGACTTCTTGAGTCAGAGTCTCATTAAGAGCACAAGTGACTTTCTATCTTGAAAGGAACTGGAACATCTGCTTAAATGCTTGGCTCGTTTAAAAAAAAATAAAGTGCTTGTTCTGAAGCTTAAATCAATTTTGTTTAGCTCTGCTAGTTGGTTGGTGCATTTTCCCTATGTAGACATTAACTGCCTATTTTTCCTCGTCTCTTGGTAATCTTTGGACTTACTAAAAATCATATGCCATTTTAAGATATTCTTCATGTTTGTGCTTCTTTGTCAGTTCCCTGTGTGGGTTCTTGGTTTTCAGCCTCCCAAGGCCTTCCACCAAGGCCTCAGCAAATAATACTTCTGGAATGCTTCCTGCAAGCTTACAAGTAAGCTAATTGGATAATTAGTAAGGACTGGACTGAAAATTAAAAGGAAACAAGTTGATAGGTCAAAAGCTTTCAGCATATGTGTCAATCGTAATTCTAGCTGTTAGGAAATCCATTACAGTGATTATAACTGTATTTCATTATGAAGGTTAGGAGCTGAAGGCCTTAAATGTCAAAGCAAGCTCTAGTCCAAGGACTCTGTGCAGACAATGTGGTTGCAAATCCATGGATGGTGGTGGGAACTTGTCACTCCTCAGTATACCCAGCTGATCCAGTTCTGTGTTACTTTGGGTGACTGACAAATTAAGAAAACTCCCCTTTGGGATTGGCTCTTATCTCTGTGGGGTTTCAGTGACCTTTTTCTTGTTGTGTTTTTGTTTGTTGGGTTTTTTTTTAGGTTTTTGTGGGTTTTGTTTTTTTGTTTTTTTTATTTACTTCCCAAAACGATGGCTTCTCTTTTGCTTCTTTTTTCCATTAACTGTTGAGGCAGACTAAAATTTGGTCCTTTGTCAGTGAGATGCAGCTGTCAGATAGGATTATTAGAACAATATGTTACCTCCACTGCCCCCGAGCTGGAAGAAGTTGGTTAGAATCAAAGAGCTAATGGATTTGTTGGCCTTAACTGGAGGCTGGAGTTCCAGGACATTGCTGGAGGATCCTCTGTTACCAAGAATAATCCTGTGCAGCTGTAAGAATGACTTATAGTTTGAAATTAAAACTCAGCTTATTTTTTGGAGCACCAGGGAGAAAGCAGTTGTGAGTGGTGTTGTAGCAGAGGCTGAATGCTGAGGAAAGTCAATAGGCCATAGAGAAACCTCAGTAAGAACTTGAGCTGGTGGGATTTTTGGTGCAGCTGTGGTAGGGATCTGGGATGGAGATCTCTTAAAGTTCTTGGTTGTGGCACTGTGGGTGCTGTGGACTGCACAGCCCAGAGCCTGTGTAACCTGCTGATGGTGGCTTGGGGAAAGGAGAAGAGGCAAAGTTCAGTAAGCTGTGGGAGTCAGTTGTAGTGGTTTGGCCATGACAAGAGTCAGGTAAAAGTATGTTTTGATTTCCACATAGTAATCTCATAATAACCAAAGCAAAATCTTATATTTTAGTGTTGGTCTCAAGTAGTTAAGGTGGAGATGGTGAATCTGTTCTTTTTTTCCTTAATTCACAATGGGCTGCATGCAGTCTTGCCTTTCCAGGAAACAGAAGATGAAAAACTATCCACTGAAATAGATACATGTTTTCTTCCCAGCCCTAGAAAGGAAACAAACAAGCTAAGGGATTTGGACAGTGGGTCCTCATTAGTTTATAATATCCCTCTTTATGGTGACACTACTGGAGGAAGAGGGAAGGCTGACTAAAGCTTGCTAGTGCCACTGGGCATGGCTTGGGTGCTCTTGCTCATCTCATCAAGAAAAGTTTCATGTAGCATCTAAGTAGGGATGGTGAGGAGTTTCTGGAACTTGGAGTATTTCTAATGTCTGCCAAGTGGCACAATCTTGTCCTCTGAGATGCATTGGTACCATGCTGTGGGAAATGAACACAAATGTGGAAGACCAGTGGTTTGTAAGGGCATGATGTCTGCTTGCTCCTGTCTTTATTTCTGATCTATTCTTGACAGCACAGAAGGTGAAAAGGAGCAGAACTTGTATAAGAACTGCTGGGGAGAATGACTGGAGTGATCAAAAAAAGTGATCTGTGTTTTACTTTGGAGATGAAATCACTTCACTTCTTGCTCCACTTTTAAGATTACCTCTTCCATTTCTTGCACAAGAATTTTGAGTGTAACTGATGAATATGTTCATTTTCTTTCCTAGAGAAACTGTACACTCTTTGTATGCTATGTATCTACATTGACTCCTGAGAATGTGTGAAATGATCAGTGACTTCTTGCAGTTGGATTTTCTTCCTTAACCCATCCATGACTAAGCATGATGTGGAATCTCAGTCCCTGAGATGGTCTCTGCTCTTGTTTGTGGCTTGGTTTTAATCAGGTCCAAATATTGGTTCTGTGAAGGTGCAGCCTTCTACAACAGGTTTTCCCCCATTACTTCTACCTTTGGTAGGAATTTTCACTCTTCCTGGTGTTTTGTAGCTGAGCTTTTCAAGATTTTTGTGCTTTCTATGGGCTGTCAGCATTTCTTAGAGCAGGGATGTGTCATTTGAGTTATTAACACTCTAAATTGGTGGCTTATGTCTTGATATAGTGGCAACTTCTCATGGGTCTTGGTAACCTTAAATGCATGTGAACTGTCAGTGCTTCAGGTTCTTGTAGAAATTCACTGCTCTGCTGTCGAGTGAGCAGCTCTAACACTTTGCTGCAATTTGTAATTAGTAATATCCTTCATAGCTGGAGATGGGAAACTGAAGGTAGTTCATTGTGAGGGGTACCCAGCCTTTGTCTAAAAGGCTTAAAGTTTTTTTGGGGATTTGGAATAAACATAATTTTGCTCAGACTGGTTTTATGGTGATTCTTGAATATCTTTATGCCATGGTGAACTGAGCTGAAGATCTCTTTCTGAGGGCATTGCTTTAGGAGTTTTAGTTGTCACTGGTTTTGGGTCACCAAGGTCTGTAGCCTGAGTGAGGAAACATCAATAAAATTTCACTGTAAAAGACTTCTAGATACCAATCCTAGATTTTGATTTCTGCTGAAGCCATGTCAGCACAATATGATTTCATGGGAGGGAAAAAAAATAATCTTTGCATCAGACAATAAAATGGAGGCATCTTTGGAAAGAGTGGATGTTAAGGGGTCCATCAGCCTTGAATGCTACTGAGTTCTCAAAACTACTCTTGCTTTAATGCCTTGTGGCAAGATTTACTGCTTCAGTACTTCTCCTTGTCACTGCTTCATGAGGTTCAGGGTTTCTCATGAACCAGCTTCCAAACTCTTCATGGTCCAGTGTGGCAGCTGAATGTAGGAAATCACTGTCTTGGGTTTTTGAACTGCTGTGCTGTCAGCTGCAGAGGTTCAGGAGCAGTTTTGCTCATGGCTTAGAAGCTGGTGGTGTCGGTTTGCTGTTGTGACTTCAGCTTTCCAGAGCTATAGCTGTCTCCTTCAGTTGGAATCCTGGGAAAAAGGGAGGCTCTTGAAATGGGTCTGTGGTTTTGGTGGGAAGGGATGGGACTGGGAGGGGAGATAAATAGAAGAAGGGGAATTTAGTCTGAAAAGAAATTACTAGGAGGACAGGTGCTGCACTGGACTATATGGAGGGGAAACACAGATGGGTGTTTTAATGGAGAGCTACAATTAAGGTCTGAAAGCTGCAGAGGAGTTTCTGTTGTAGGAAGAGGCATTTTCTCCATCTTGATCTCTCTGCACTTCAGCATCAACAATGTGTTCTTCTCGGTGTCTATGCAGAAAGCTTATATATAGGCATGCCAATCATGTTCAAAATTAGCTTCTACTCAAAGTTTACTACCCAGCTGAACTCATATGGCTGATCTGAAGGAAAGATCTGTGGCAGTACTGTTTAAAATATTTAAGTTGTGCCTTACCATTTTTTTTCTCTGTGCTTGGGAGAGTCAGTTGCTACTTAGGTGCAGTTTGAGAGTCCATTCACTTCATTGCAAGATGATTCTCTTTTTTTTGTTTGTTTTTGTTTTAATTCTGACTAAATTTTGAGATACATTATATCACCTAAAGACCTGCAAAAAGCAAAGTGGCCAGGAGTGATCCTGAGCACTCTAAATAATGTTTCAGTGAGTTATTAGGTATCATTCTATGTAGGCTGAAATTTGGAGCTGTAAGAAAGTTATATTAAAAGCACTTTAGTTAATAAAAATCCAGCATAGATTAGGAATGTAAATATGTAAATATCTAATTTCTACTTAAATGGAAGGCATCTGGTTCCTGATATTACAAACACTGGCTGGAATTGGAATGAATAAACTGATGACTGTTAACACTTTGGAGTCAGGCTAGGTAACACTTTTTCCACCAATTTAAAGCTCTGCTTTTGTGTCAGTATTTCTTGTGATGGCAAGAAAGAACCTTCCATATCCCTTTAAAAGTATATTTTAAACATTTTTATTTACCTACTGCACTCTGTTAATAAATGTAAATATCTATTTAGTCAAAATTTCCCATCGCTATACCCAGTGCACTAAGACTGGGATCATTTGCTCACTCATTCAGCTACAGTAAAAACTAAGATATTAAAAATCCTGTGGGCTTTATAAAAATCTATTTTAAAGACTGTTGCTGTCACCACATCTGTTCTAGTCCCAGCTCTCCTGAAGGAAGTCCAATTGCCTGCAGTTGATTATCTGTAGATACCCACAGAAAGCATTCTGCAGTTCCCACTTAGCTGCTTCCTGACCTCGTTCAGTCTAAAGGGTTAAAATTAATAGAATTTCTGGGTAGCTGACTTGTAGTAACCCATGTCAGTGTCCAGATGTCCTCTTGCCTTGGTGTGGCTGTGTGCTGGCTGTTCCCCTGGTGCTGCCTTCAGTTGTTGACCCATGTTTGGGTGCTTAACTGAAGAGCTTGAGGGGTGCATGTGGTGTAAAACCTGTGCATGCAGTAGGTGAATTATAGTTAGAACTAATTTTGCTGTCCTTTGAGTGAGGACACAAAGATGGTGAAGCACTCTTGAGGAAAGGGTTAGGTTCAACTTTCAAGTCCTCCAAACTTATGAACTATTCATTATCTTCCCCACCTACTCCCAATTTTTTTATTTTTTTTTTTTTTAGCAAAGACTTTTTCAAGAAGGCTAGAAACTTTCTGTAAGGCTGGGAGCTCCTGGAGCCTTGCTGCTAATTACTGCTCTCTGGGTATATGCCTATTGGGTTTTCTTTCTACCAGTAAAGAAGAAAACCTGCTTACTGTTGTGCAATTACAATTACTTAAGCAGATATTTTTTGATAATTACAGGTATTACCTCTGTAATTGGTCTGCAGCCCTGTGCTACTTGAGGTTTTTTATGTACTTTTCATTTTACTGGGGCAAAAGAGAGAAAGAATGAGAAATATGCTGTAGTCTCCAGTTCCAGAGCCTGCTGTGGGTGGGAGCTCGAATAAAAACTGCACTTGAGGAGCTGTCTATAAGCTGTTTCTTCTCTTAAGCTCCTGCCTCCTGTGAGGCCAGAGTGTAACCTAGAACAGTCTGTGTTGTTATATAAGCTCCTGTGTTTTAATTGCTTTAATTTCTCTGCTGGTCCAGTTGGGAATTTTTCACATTACTGACTTTCGAAGGCTGGTACTAAAAGAACCTGTAAGAAATGGTGCTTGTTATTTAATTTCTTTTCTGTAACAGAAACCAGTCACTGGATCTGATACCTAATATAAGACAGAAAAATGGTGGGGTCTAAATCGTAAGGGTTGCTTTGACGCAAAACTTGGGAAGACTCCCAAGTGTGATCAAGCTGAGAGAGTCCTGTGCGGAGTTTTACTTTGTTAGAAATATCTGAGGGGTTTAAGGGAATTGAATCAATGCTCTCTGGCAAGTGGAGTTATGAAAAAGAGTATTTGACAAGGACATGCACTATTTCTATAAAGAATGGTACCTGAATTATGGACTTCAGTTCAAGCACTTAGTGGAAAGTGCAGTTTGTGCAAGACAGCCCTTCAGGCTGTCAGCCTGCAGCAGAAGTCAGTGGTAAGTCCATCCTAAGCTCTCTATAGAGCAGTCAGGCTCCAACAAGCAGCTATACAGGAGCCTTGTGAAAGGTTATTAATACTTCTCTGGCCCTGGTGCAACCTAAGATCATGTTTTACCTCTGAGCAGTTGCTGTGGCTGAAGCAGCCATGCTGTCTGAGTGGCTGTTGCACTGGGCCTGTCACTATCAGAAGTGGTGAGCTGGAGTGTAATCTGCACTACTGGGCTAACTTAGAAGCTGAAGGCTGTAAGTGTGAAAATCTCCTACTGGTGACCCTCTTCTCTTCAGTGCTAGCTGCAGAGAGCATCCATAGTGAAGTCTGAGCTGTGCTTTTTCTTTAATAGCCTGTGGATGTGTTGTGCTTCTTCCCATTCTCATGCACAGATTTTGCTCTTCTTCCCCAGCATCTGTCACATCTGAGGTTTCCAGTACCCCATGGGGGGTTTCTTGCCCTTTTTTGGCCACCCTTGACTCCAGCTTCTTGGATGCCAACAGAACTCACTGGGTTTTCTTTCTCTAGCAGTTTGGGTTAATTTCTGGGTTCCAGTCTGGATTGTGCCCTGGCTGGGGAACAGTCTTGGGCTGGGTGGTGTGGGGGCTGCTCAGTGTTGGGGCAGTTGTGTGGCCCCTCAGCCACTTTCCTGAAGGGTGGTGGGTCCCAGCTGGGGTTTAGCTGCTGTGTGGGGTGGAATGTGTTCCACCCAGCCTTGCTTTCCTCCCTTCTGAGACTGAATTGCTGCCTGCCCTTCTTGAAGGCTTGACTTTAGGACTGGATAACTGCCTCATTTAGGGAGAAAAGGGAGTTCATGAGAAAACCATGACAAGCTTAGAGGCCTTAATAGGTCTTGGAGTGTAAAAGGTGGGTACATAACTTCAGGAAGTGAAACTAGACAAGAAGATGCTCTGATGATGCAATTTATCAGTCTGGAGAATGTGCTTTACTCCTGTTGCATATGGGATATTGCTTAAAACAGATTTTGTTTTCTGCACTAGAAACTGCTGGTTTATTCTATAGGTAACAGCAGAAAATGACTAGGTGCTAACTTCAGTTTTATTATTTATGTAGTAATAAAATAAATCTGTCATTTTCTGTATCTGAAGAACTAGAGATAAGTGAGCCTGGGTACTCAAGTGATGCAAACTGATGGTTACAAACTCCAGCAGCTTGCTTACTGCGTCTTGCTCAGGCACTCTGCAGTGATGCTTTACAGAAGCCTGTTGATGTTATGGCAGGTGGAACCAGCCTGGCAGTCCTAACAGCATATTCCTGGGTGCAAGAACTGTGAAGCTGAGGAACTGTACAAAGCTTTTGACACTAATACCACCAGATACATATACACTGTGCAGGTTTGTTATGGTTCTAAGAGAAAACAGGCCATGCAAACCTTTCTTGCTCTGGAGCTCACTCTCCAAATGTAGAGCCTAAGTTCGCATGTGCTTTCACCTGGAAGTAGTGTACCATTTTCTGGTAGCTCACTTAGGTACACCTCTTTCAGGTTGCTTGCTGCTAGGAATATAATGTAGTTTTCAAATAGTCCAGTGCCAGGAACCTGAACTCTGCAGTGTGGGACAGATAACCAAAGTCCAGATTACTGATTGATACACTCCTGGATAAAGGTTTGTAAGCATCAGGAAACATTCAAACTCTACAATTAGTGTTCTGAAGGAGAGTTGGTATAACAAACCCCTGTCAGAGCAGTGCTGTGTGATTTATCTCTGCAGCCATGAGAGAGTGTGCATTCCAACATGCCTTAATGCTGTTGGGTGATGTTGTCTATAACCTCTTCTTTCATAAAGCAGAAATGTCTTTTGAGCAGCTAGCTTAATTGCAGCTGATTCCATCATCTCAAATTGAATTAGGAGCTTTGCTTGACATTAACTTTTTAATGGACATACCTACCCCTGTCAGCTGAAAAATTCATGAAGTTTGGTGCTTCATCCTAACTGTAACTTGGATATTTGGAGAGATTGGACAGAGTCCAGGTGCTGCAGAACAGAGAGGAGGCACAGGCCATCAATCACTGCTCCTTTGGGCTGTCTGAAAGCTGTGTGCATTTTCAGTAGCCACATGGTGTGTTTGTTCAGCAGAGTGTCCATTTGGAAGGCAGGTGCACAAGTATTTCCTGTCAATTTTCTGTGGTTGGTGTTTAAACAATCTCTGCATGCTTTTCATTTCTGAAGCTTGCGTGCAAAAAGCCCATCTGACATCCTTCAGTTTGCTGTCTTAGATACAGTACTTTAAGACTTCAGTTATAAAATAGCTATACTCAATTTTTTTAATATCATTTAGTTCCCTCCCAATTAAATCTGACTCAAAAAAGAAACCCTTCTGTGTTTATTTGGCTACTAAGCCACAAAAACCAAAACAACCCACCCGTATGTTCCTGTGTTGCTTTCTGTGGTAGATGGTGGTCAGGAAATTAGGGAGCCTTGTGGGGGAACTTGATTCCACATTCATTTCAATAAATTAAGTCTGTTAAGCATAGTGACATTTTGAAGAAAGTGTGGTTTTTAAATTCTGCAGGAAAATAGCAGGAGAGACATCAATACCAATTTATCACTAAGCGATAAATATCTAGGAAATCAAGGTGTCCAGAGTGTTGCATGTAAAGACCTAAATCATGGCACAGATTTAATGGTCAGGGATAAAAGTCTATCTTTTAGTTTCAAATAAATGGACCCTGGCACAGATGACATGGGAGCATTTTGTGCTTCAAAATTTCTAATTTGGCCCTGCTTAATAGAAAGCCTCTTAAAGTAACCTCTTTCATTTGCCCAGGACACTTACTCGTCTTCCTCTAGATGGGCTGAGTTATGTTGGCATCTCACTGGACTTTGCTGCTTATGATCATTACAGTTCACTGATCCATACAGGTATTCCAAAGGGAGATAGTCCAGAAAGGCCTCCAACTTATCCCACATCTGTGTTAGGGAAATAATAAAAAAAAACCCCAAAGATGCCAAAATAACTTGAGGGAAGAGGGAAGGATAATCTTGAAGTAGCTATTCTTATCCTAGCTCTTTAGATTTTCTTATTTTTAATGGTTCAGATCAGCTTATTCATGTCTGAGAAAAGGCAGTGATAATGGGAGGGAGCAACTCTCCTTTGTGAACATAAGAAGACTAAACCAATTGAAAATAATTTTCAGTTAATTTGCAGAGAAATACAGGTGTGAATCTTGAAACAAACTGACTGTGAGACAGTGAGTACCTGCAGCAATACCCTTAGAGTCCACAGTAAAGTACAGAACAGCAAACACTGCTGTCACCCTGGTCATAGGGGGTATTGGGAGCTGGAAAATGAATTTGGCTGTGTGATTTATTTTGCTTGTGACCAGATCTCATCTGCAGTCAGCGAAAAACCTTTTTCATTAGGTGGGCTGTAGTGGAGAAGCAGAACAGAGGTGATGCTAAGTGGTTTGGAGCTGCTGATCACACAGTGGGCTTGGCTTCCTTCAGTTGAGGACTAGAAGGGAAATAAGGTACCAATCCCAGATGGATGTGGGTGATCTCAGCTGAGCACAATAGGAATGGAGCTGGCTGGGAAGATGGATCCAATATTTAACAGTTTGCTTCTTGGTCAGTTGTACCAGGCTATTAAAATAACTGTCCTGCCTGCCTTCTCCATTACAGTACCACTTGATTGGGAAGCAGTTTGGTCAGGGAGTTCATTCTATTACCAACCAATTATTTTTGAAATTTATCTCCAGTAGTGTCCAGCTCAGTAAGTTCCTGCAAAGGCACCAATGCTGGCAAAAGGGACAGGGGTGGGAAAATGAGGCTGGGGAGGAACTGCATACCTGCCAACAGCTTGGTGCTGATGTGGAGGTAAGGACTGATAAGTTGTTCTGCACACTTGGGTCAGTTGACCTGATAACATCTGTTTCCTCTCTCTTGAGAAATAAATACCTTATTACCAAAGATGTTTGGCTGGGTAAAAGTACTGCAGGTGATTATCATCCATCAGAGCTGACCGAAGTGGAAAGATTTTTTTTTTCCTATAAGGGCATAAGATGACCTTATGTCAAGATACCTGGCACAGAACCAAATTCTTTTCCTCTACTGTTGGTGCTCCTGGCTCAATTCAGAGTCTTCTCTCTTCACCTCTGTCCTTCCAGAATCCCTCATAGGTGTAGAAAGACCAGGGCACCTCAGTCTCAGAAATATTTTATGTATTAAAAAAACAAAAGGCAGGTCAGAAATTGCATCTACTCTGTTCAAACAAATGTAGCAGGAATATTTTTTTAACCAGACAGTGTTGTAGGAATCAGGATTGACTTGTTTCATACTGTGGGCTCTCAACAGCTGTTAATGCTGTCTGCTTACCACCTCCATTCCTTCTCTCAGCCTGCAAATGCACTGAACACTTTTCCTGACCATCAGAAAGATGCTCCCAGATTCTGTCAAGCCTGATCTCTTGTTCCTATGCTAGTAAATCCCTGAATAGTGTTAATGACCCAAAAGAACACTTTTACAGTGTGCAGTGAACTAAGGGTGAATAGAGATTTTGCTTGCTTCAAAAACATCAGTTGAGCTTGATCCAGAAAAGGCAAGAGCAGCCACCTGGATGCCTTGGTTCAGGGAAACACCATGGATTAGCTCAGTGTTTTTGGATGGTGCAAAGCTGTCTCTGACCTTCACCTCTGAAGCCCATCAAGGCCCATCCAGCCAGACCCTGCTCATCTGGCACTTCCAGGTGCCACAGGATGAGTGGCTGACTGTTTTTCTTTTATAGATATTTATATGATATATAGATAGATATTTATATGATAACTTCCTTATAAGTAACTTGGATGCAGTAGAGATTGAACTATTCTGAAGTAGCTTTTGCTTCCTTCACAGGGAACTACAGACCTGTGGGTTCATTTGCAATCTGTGCTCTGTTTTGTAAAACTTGGGGAATTTTCTGACTGAGCAGAAATGCCTCAGGAAGAGGCGATGAAATAAACACCTTAAAGTTTGTGCTTGAATTTCTTGATACTATTTATAGATTAAATAATAATGTTATATATTGCAGAATTTTTGGTAATTTTTGTTCAGTATCAGCTCTAAAAGCATCCTGGAAAGCATCTGCAGTGCCAGCTACCAGGCTACCCATCAGCTGAGCTGGGACAGGGGAGGGAATGACCTCTCCAGGAGGAGACTGCTTTGGGATTGAGAAAGGGAAGACCTACAGATAGGAGAAAATAGTAGGCTAGCAGAAATAGTGGTGGTTGGAAATAGGATTTTTTACTTATCTAAATTATTTACTGGAGTAATCAAGATTCTGTTCATCCATACATGGAAAACAACCTTGAAATGCACAATTTAGTGAAGGAGTTGAACATCAAAAGAAGTCCATAAATCCCATACCTTGGCAAGTGAAAGGGAGATTTAAATATCTGTGGGAAAGAGATCAGATGCTCCACTTCACATTTACTCATATGTATTACCTTTAAATTACTTTTTATACGGGTTATTAAAGAGCCTTTTAAGAGAACTAGAAACCAGTAATTTGAATATAGCATATACTTTGAGTTGCATAAAAAGACCTCGGGTTTATTCTAAGAACTTTTTCCACACCTTCTATATTTTTCTGTTCTTTATGGCTCTATTTCAATACTGTTTACTAACAAATGTTTTTGGTTTTGTTTTTTCTTTTTTTAAGACCTATTCAGGCCTGTTCTGCGTAGTTATAAATCCTTACAAGAACCTCCCAATATATTCAGAAAACATTATTGAGATGTACAGAGGGAAGAAGCGCCATGAAATGCCACCACACATTTATGCCATTTCTGAATCTGCATACAGATGCATGCTGCAAGGTAAGAATTGCTTAAATCTTACTTATTAACAGTTAGCTGTTAACTCTTTGTAATATACCTCAAGCTCAGGAGTTTCATTATCCAGCTACAGAGTAATTTCTGACACCATCAGGATCTTTTCTAGGAATTAAAGGGAAGGAATAATAAGGCATTTGACTCCTGTCACTGTATTTGTCTGACTTCCTGAGGCTTCCAGAGAAGCAAATGAACACTGACAAGAAATGTACTGTGCCAGCTGGGGGCACTGAAAAGTGTTGTAGGGGAAATACTTTTTTATTAAAAAAAAAAAAAAAAAGAAAAAATCTGCAGTGACAAGGAAACAATAGCATGTTTCAGTTCAAAAAGGGGTCATGAAAGAGCTTAACCTTGAAGTTCTGGGTTTTTTTTTCCCTCAAACTGATATAGGTCATGTCTGTAGTAAGGACAGAGTAAGTTTATGGTGGGCTTATGCTTTGAATTTTGGCTTTTCGGACAAATATGAGAACTGCATCTGGCATTATATAATGTCTTGAAGTAAACAAGCTGTTGAACTTGTAAAATGGCACTTCTGGTGTAGTATGTTGGGAACACAGCTCATACTATCCTGGATTGGTTCATATTTAGGTGGCTGTACTGCTGAGGGAATATGAGTGTATTGTGTTTAGGAAAATGTGTGTGATGCAGACAGGTCTGAGGGTTGGTACAGTGTGCTGCAAGTTGGTTAGAAGCTATTTGCACCACCTCACAGAAACTAAGGAAACACTGTCTCCTACCATGTTAACCAGGCATTTAAATGCAAATCTTTTAAAATAAGACATTCCCTGTCTTCCACTGAATCACTCTTTGTTTCTTCAGCTCTGTCTTTGTCTTTAGTGCTGCTTAATAATAAACTACAGGTTGCTGCATTGCTGAGTGCTCTTTCACCTCTGAAGAACCTGTGCCATTGCCACTGAGTGGGGTGATACAGGGGCAAGCCATGGAAGAGCAGCAAATCGAGGCCACCAAGAGTTGAGATGTTTCTCAGTGGATATTTGAGGCTCTGTTTTTTCATGTCTTTATGAAAGAAAAAAAAAAGTCCCCATGGCCAGAACAATAGTCCCTAACAGCTCAGATCAGAGGGCCCCTAGTAACAAGTGTATGTGGAAGAGTAGAGCAAGCTTGAAGATTATTTTAAGGAATCTATTCCTAGCACTCTCAAGTGGTTTGTGGAGAAGGGCTTCCCACTCAAAAAGCATGATATCTTCTGAAATGTCCTCTAATAAAGTAAGTCCATGTCAGTAGTTATCAGGTGCTCTCTAATTTCTTCACATACTATGCTGGTACTTCCATATCTCTGGAGATCTTGCTGCATGTACAAGTTCTACTATTTTTGGAAGATGAAAAAAAAAATCCACATTTTTTGTCAATTTTTTTTCTTTCCATGCTGATATATGGAGCCTTATACCTTGCAGCAGATCCTTGTTGGTGTGTTTATGTGCTTCCTTTCTTTCTGATTTTGATTGCATTATCTTAATTTGAAAAATGAAGCCTTAAATTGGAATAAGGATAGAAGAAAACTGTGCAACAGAATCAGTTTATTAGGGAGTGATTTCTTCAAGTTTTAACTAAATTTGTGTTTCTGGTGTCCTTCACCTGAGTGGAGCTACTCCCTCTTTATTTTAGCAAGTAATTGCAGTCAGGCAGTGACCTTTCCATTGCTGGTTGTTAGCCTTCACAATTACAATACCAAGGATAAGTAAAAACTCCAGAACAAGCATTAGCAGTTTTGTCCTTGACAAGTATTTTACTAAGCAAACTGTTCGTGCCTGCTTGGGTTGGTCAGGGCAAGAGACCTGCAGAGGAAGAGAAAAACAATATTGTTTCTGAATTTATAATGGCCTCCTGCAATTGTTTACAGACATTGCTTCCTTTGGGAGGAAGATGGTGTGCAGACCTTTGGAGATGTGCTTGCATGAAGTATGAGACTCACAGCTGTTTTTCCTGGGGATTGAGGACAGTCCCCCTGCCTTGACATAGTCTGGTGAAACAGTGATGAGTTGTGATGAGAATGAGCAGTGGATGCTGTTTTGAGGTGGGGTGAGTGGGGAAGTCTGGCTGTTGTCTGCTACGCCCCTCTGGACAGAACCTGGTGCAGAGACAGAAGCCTCAGGGAACTGAATGTAAGGCTCCATGGAAATAAAACTTTAAACGATGAAGGTTTTCTAGTCATTAGAGCATCAAATAATGCTTGCCTTAACAGTAGATGATGACAATATTCAAGTTATTTTCTGTTTATTGGTGGCAACACAAGGTGAGCTACTGAGTGTGCCTAGAATTTAGTAGGGAGAGGAAGTTATCCTTGTTAGTTAACATAATGCACAAAGCCTCCTTAGTCCTCCAATTATGCCTTATGTTTTGCTAGACTTTCAGTATTTAATGAAACAGAAAATGTCCATTAGAAACTTTATAGGTCTTTAACCAAGAGCTAGCTGCAGTATTTACACTGCTTCAGATGAAGTCATGGGAGGTCTCTGCTAGCATTTATTTGCACCATAATCCTTGACCAAGATGCTGTTGCTGATAAATTACTAACACAGTTACAATTACAAAACTGTTGCGCAGTTTGTTGTCACCTTTGTGCACACAGTTACTTTGGGAAGTGGAGAGACGGTGGTAGAGTGGGACAGGGGAGAATCTTTTACAGTTACTGCAAGTGATGCTATTGATATTATAGCTTATTCACAGGTTTCTTCTTACATGATTGACTTCTATGTTTTCAGTATTTTATACCTAAAGCTGAATTATTAGGATTCAAACCTGAAACTGTTAAAATGCAATTCCTTTGGCTGGTATGACCATACCCTTGCAGAAATATCTTAGTCACTAATTCAGGTAATGAAAGTATTTGGCTGTACTTTCCCAGCCTCTTCAGTAGTGTTTTGTTCAGTATAATCATGTTTAGTTTCCTTATAACTAATAACAAACTACTAGTTTTCTAGATGGTTGTGATACAAAACCAGGATTCCTGGACCTGAGCTGTGACTTTGGGCAACCTATTTTCTTAAAACACAGTTTTTCTCTGCTGATATACCAGGCACAGAGAGTAAACTGTTACTCAATATTGTGGTTCTTTCATGCCTTTAATTCAGAGCATGGCTCAACATATTTCTGCTAATCTGAAGTTTTCTATGCTTTAAAGTATTTGTGCTGGGAAAAAACCCCCACAAAATGTAGATTTCTGTTTCAGATTATGGTTGCAGAAGGTTGTTTTTTTTTGTCAGCAGAAACAACCTATGCACGTGCATCTCAATAGTTATTCCTTGACTTAAACACTGCTGGAAATACTCTATTTTGTTAAACTGGCAATATTATAAACAGAGCATTGCACTTCACAGCACACTTTGCTAGGAGAAGGTTGTATGGAAGCATTGCTGACTGCCAGTCACCAAACTGCTTCTCTGTTCCTTTGAAGAATTCCTGTTCAGGAAGACCTTCAGCCCTGCAGTCTTCACAGCTCAGCTCTCATCCTGTCCTTTAGTGGAGAGAAGAATGGGCTGAAAATCTGTTTCTGTGCTTGTTGAACAGGGAGGACAAAGGGGTGGGGGAGCTGAGGGCAGAGCAGTACAACAGAGCATGTTCAAAAAGCCAAGCTTCCCATTTTGTGAAGGGGATAGGATTTTCCATAGAGATGTTTCGAACTGGTTTAAGATGGGAGAAGAAAGAGGAAGGTGCAGAGTTGGTTTTGGTGGCTGAATGTTGCAGATGAACAGTTCAGTGGTGTGATGCACAGGGAATTGAAGCAAGTTTTGCAGGGGAAATCAAGCCTCATTGATAGCTGGATCTCAAAAGAATTCCCTTTTCTGCAAGACTTGTAGTAAAGATAAACACAAGCTTACTGAAAACAAGCAAGGTTTTGGGTGCATTCTGGTTCTGACAGTCAGGATTTCTTTTCAGGAAAAGACTCATTACCTAGTGCCCTGACCTCAGCAGATAATAACCTGCAATTCAGCTTTATGTACTGGATTTCCCCTCTCTCTCCCATGGTAATTATTTTTCAAAGTGGTGTGGTAGTAGGGTAAGTGTTACTTCACACGTGGTTTAGTGGATTTCTCCTATGCTTTCCCTTCATTTTCCTAATCTTATGTTGAAGCAGTAAGTACACATTACCCAGAGGCTTCTAGGCATATTGGAATTGTTTAGTCCTGGACAGAAATGAAATGCATACATGCATAGGGCTGGGCTTGGTGTGCTTCCCAAAGCATGCTAGGCTGAGCTTTTCATGGCTGCTGGACAGTTGACATGGTCATAAGGAATTGGTATCCTAATCCCTGTGACAACACTGACCTTAATTCTGTTGGGTAATACAATTTGCAAGACTTGCTAGTGTTCTTCTCTACTGCTAAAATTTATAGGCTGTAAGAAGAAAATGTTTTGACAGGGATTTCCTGAAGAGAACTAATCCTTAAGTCAAAGAGTTCATCTCTATCTTCCCCTTGCCAGTCCATTAAAGGTGACTTGTGCAAAAGCATCACTAAAATAAATTTTTCTCCAATGCTTTTTACCATACTTGGCTTTCTCTTCTCTGTCCTCCCTTCCCATTCTCCCACTGTATTTTGGGAGAAAGCGTGGAATTATTTTGTCTCTATTCATCGACTCTTAAAAGTGCTTTGGAAGAAATACTGAGGAAAATTTCTTTGCTTTTTGTTGCCTAAGACCAGCTTGCCTACCAATATTACTCTTGTATAATTATGCTTAGTCTCTCCATTTTATCCTGTTTCCCTGAGGACATCTTGATGAGCACTAAATTAGCACTGATATTTTAGGACTGCCTTTAATCCTGTTGCAGAAAAGGTTTATCGGAAATGGCACAGAACATGAAGAGAACACTTGGTGTTGCAGGAGCCAGCACTGCCTACACCTCCAGTACTTCTCTCCTAAAAGCATCATATTGGTCTATATTTTTAGTTAATCTTGATTTAAGTCATCCCTATGGGATTGTTTATTTTGGTGTTAGTTTTTTTTTTTTCCCTTCAAAAGATAGAGAAGAAAAGAATTAAAACTAAGCTATGGCAACTCTTCTCTTTAATGGTCTGTTAAATCTTTGAATGAAAGATGAAAAAAATGCTCAGAGAATAAAAAGCCTGATAACGATCACATATTCCTCACATAACAGAATATTAGATCTGTTATCTGCAATTATTATTTGTGATGTTTTCACTGCACCTTGCCTTAGCAAGTCAAGGTGACCAAAGTGCAGGATGGCAGTCTGAGCAGAACCAGCTCATTGGGAAATGCATGTGAAGGACTTTCAGGTCTCTTTATTACTGTGATATCTGTGTTTTCACTTTGTCCCAGGGGCTGGTGTGGAATAGAAATACTTAGGTGACAATAACATTAGTATCAAGGTTGGCTTGTATACCAACAGGAATGTGATACAGCTGAGTGGAGGAAAGTGGAAATAAAGCACGCAGTGAAGCAGAAAAAAACTGAAATCCATCAGGCTGAAGCAGTCTTCTGCCTCATTATATTTGGATTTGAAGTAAAATGAAGAATGCTTCTGTCAGCTGAGCCTATTGTGCAATATTCCATCTCCTTCCCCTCTCTGCTCAGTTCTGTCTCTTGGTATTCCATCTGTGTGCTTTCCTGACCATGGAGTTATTTTCATGATTTAAATTATTGTGCCTTGCTAGACCATCTCTGAATGACATCAGTAGCAATAACTTAGTGAGAACTAAATTTAACTCAGTTTCTAGAACTAGGTTGTAGTTTAATATCTTAACCTTTTTGTTACTGTTTGAGAAGTTTCCTTACTTCAGTGCTTGTGGCAGCAGTTCCTCACCTTTGTCTGTGTCTAAATGTGTTTGAATTCCTGGTGTTCAACCTTGAGGTTACAAACTTAATTAGGCATGATGATATTTACAGTCAACAATTTTTTTTCCTCAAGACTCAGTTGCTTGGAAGTGTTACCAGAAGTGGTTGACTTTTAGTGTAACCTCAAGAAGCAACTTTTTTATATTTAAAAATGAGAACAAAGTGACAATTGTTACAAAAAGAATCTTATTTCTTTGGCCTGGCTCTTTCCTCCTCACTTCTAAAGTGCTGCAGCAGATCAGTCAGTTCCATAGTCTTTTCAGTGGATATTCTGAGCAACTGATGATTTTCATTTTAAAAGTTGCTATACAAGCTGGCCTTATAAGTCAATTGTGACTGTGTTAGCCTACAGACAGGAATTCAAGACTAAATGCATCCCACTTACAAAATCATTCATGAGATGAATCATTTTGTGCATATTACTCAGCTAGCACCTGCTTTTTAGTCTGAAGCTGTAGTTTAAATTAAACTCCATTTGTTTCTAGGTAGTTGTGCAGTGGGTAATTAACTTCTGCTTGGCTTTAGCCTTCAGATGACATACATCAAGACATCATTTCTTGTGCAACAAAAATACTAATGCATTCTCACCTTGGCAGCACACTGCACTGTAAGAGCACTGGTAGGGGTTGGGTGCTTTGCACAGTAACTGGTTTTTGTCAGTCATCTGCATTCCTCTTAGTTGAACTAAGAGTCTAGCTATGCTATAACTGCTACTGATAGCAATTGCAGTAGCTCCTTTTTCCTCCCCCTTCCTCTGAAATGTCTTTGTTCTACGCTGGCAAGGAAGCAACAGTAACTAGGAGCAAGGGGAGAGAAGTGGTGAGGTGCTGGTTGGTGTTCTGCTCTTTGTCTTCAGTAGCCTAAAGCTGACATTGCCATATATATCTCTGTATATCTGCCTTCCTCTCACTTGCTCATACCTGATGTTTTCAGGTATTTAGCTGCCTGAGTACTTCTCCCAGACTCTGTGCACTTTCCTCAGTGATTCAAAGGTGTGAGCCCCTAGTTTGCTGTTTCATAAAGCAAGGTAAACAAAAGCTCGTGGCTTTCTGAGTATTCTGGGACTTTGCAATTCTTTTTATCCTCAGTCTTTTTCTGAGTGATGGTAGAAGGAAAGGATGTGTAGAAGGAAAGCCCAGAAGAAACAGCAGGGAACAATGCAGCTGCCTCTGTGTGTCTGCTATGAAACTGCTCAGGAAAGCTGTCAGGCTGAGAATGTTTCTTTGTTGAAGATATCAGGGAATCTCAAACTGAAGGATTAGCAAATAGAAAAATGATGGTAGCAAACTGCAAGAGCCTCATTCTTAAGCTCAGAGATTGAGTATCTGAGGAATTAACAGTGCTGCATGGGGACATTTTGGTACAAAAAGCAAAGCACACAAATGCTGGCATTGGGTGCCATCTTTTTGAGATTTCTTTCTGGAGCTGGGAAAATGAGGACCAGTGTGCTTATGATTAGAGCCAAACACAATGCTAAAAAATGTTCCAAAGCGTAGAACTGGCCTTTGCAGGACATTCCTATGCATATCTTCACAGGTGAAGACTCCACATGACTTTTAAAAATAGAACAATTCCTCACAAATGCATTGATTAGGGAATTAAGCTGTATGGACAAGGGTGAGAGCTTGGTATGATCTACATGGCTTTTCAAAAGTGATAATAATCCTAACCAGAGGCTTTTAAAGTATTTGCAGTATGAGGGAAGGCCTTCATATATGTGGAGAAGTGGTTAAAGCTTGCTCAATCCTGTCCATTGTTTTCTGCTTCTACTGTTTGGCAGAGCTATTGCTGAAAACCCCATGGAACTTGTGCTTGAGTTCATGCTTCTTGTTTATAAACAAGAAAAGAGGTTATGAGGAGGGATGCTTGGCTTCTGCTGTTATCCAGGGCAGCAAAAAAGAGTCCAGTGTGATGAGCTGCACCTTGGAGTGGGTGTGGAGTTAAAATAAGGTGTGAGTTGTGGAGCAGCACTTGTGAGTATTGTGGGAGCTGTGGCTGCCTGAATAGGAGCTGAAGGGGATGAAACAGATCCATGCAAACCTAAACTCACTGTTCAGCCATGGTTATAAATCAGGTAGAGATCAGTGAGAAATAACTGGGATCAAACCAGGCAACATTTCTCCTGTAGACTGATAATAACATTTTATCTTCATCCCTTTGTGCAGCTCTGGCCTTCCCCTGCTTGTGGCAGAGAGGAAACAGGATGGGAAGGCATTCAAAGAACTGAAGTTATCAAAACTGTATTCATCATAGAAATAATAATAATTCAGCTCAGATGTGACAGATGTCTAAATCTAAAGTGGCACAGGGAGAGGGAATAGCCATCCTTTCCCCTACCTTGTCCCTTCCTTTGCAAGAACAAAGTCAACACTTGGAATTCACAAGTGACATGTTGAAAACAACAAAAAGAAGCAATTTTTTGAACAGCATAAACTGTGGTAATCTGTGCCTCAGGATGTAGTGGGTGCTGACAGCCAGTGCTTGTCCAAAGTGCCATTTGAGGAATACATGAAGTCTGGGAATAATGGTTCAGGAAACTGGAGGAGAATTTGCTTGCTACTGGGAAAGTGATATGGGAAATCATCTTAACCTTCTAATTTTGGTCTTTATCTGCTGTTGGAGTGTGATCATGCTTCTGATTTGTGTGTGGTCTATCTTGCTGTATCAATAAGTTTTATTTGTAACCTGCAGCTGTGAGTACACATGGCTTAAACAGTATCATCCAGTGTCTTACTGGGGGTGGGTCAGTGGGGGCCTCCCCATCCTGCATGGACTGGGGGAATGCAGGGATCTGCAAGAGGCTGGTGAGACTATTGGAGTCTGTACTAGTAGTTGGTTCATGATGGCTGCAGGGAGCTTAGTCCTACCTCTGTGTGTGTGTGTGTGTGTACATATATTTATATAGTTGTCTTGTGTGTGCATATATATATATATTTATGTAGTTTTCTAGATATCTTTATCTTTGTATTTTACTCAGGCTGGAAAAGACCTTCAAGATCATAGATTTAGGATGAGGTTGGACTCAATTACCCTAAATCTGACCCACCACTAAACCATGTCCCATATATAGCTTGTAGCTTTCTACAAGTAGTATTTCTTACTACACTGAAATGTTAAACTGGCCAAGAAGAGGCAACTGGTAAAATGTCATTGTATCTCTTGTTAAAGTAGTAGTTGTTCATGGTGACATTCAGCATCTCAAATGAAATAGATTCCAAAGATGAGGTTAAGTTTTTCTTCACAAAGCCCCAGGGGAACATTGCCTTTAGTACAATCATTCCTACAATGATTGTCCTTGTCTTTCTTGAAAAAGTGAAGGACATTTTTCACATCCCCTTCCTATTGAAAGCTAAGAGGAATTATGTGCTGCAAATGGGTGGAGAAAAGTTGTATAGTTAGGGGGGAGATGGTTCTCCTGTTCCCCTTCTTCTCTCCATAGGGAAATATCCCCCTTTAGTGTAACATGCACTGGATTTTTAAGTGGGAACAGGCTACATAGCAGTGGTCATCATCATTTCTCGTAGGGAAGGATTACTTTAATTATCATCACATACAGTGAAACTCTCTGAATGTTAGTATTTTGTCCTTTAACAAGGAAATGTTTGTCAGGTCTATGTTACTTATTTTCCCCTGTAAATACCCTTAGGAATATAGGATGCTCATGTTCAGTAAAATGGCAAAGGGGAGAAGAAAACACTTGTGTGTGCATGCATAAAATAATATGAATTAAAGCTCTTTTGACCTTAAAGAAATGAAGGTAAATGTCTTTCCTCCAAAGAAAAGGAGATCTGAATATACCTGTGGGCTTTTCTGTAAAAGCTGAAGGATGGGTTGATCGGGCAGTTTCAGTTGTGCTGAAACAGTTTATTGAGAACTTGGTGGTGATTTAGGCTCAAGATGGTAGTGGAGTGTGGAGCTTGTCCTGAACTGGTGAACTTCTTTAAAAACTACTCAATCACACTTAAGGGAAATCTGTTTCAAGTTATAAGAAAGTAGTATCAGTTTGGGTCCTTTTGGGAAAGGATTTTAATGCTTGTCTCATTTAACTTGAGGTATCCACCCCCCTCCAAATTGTTAATTGTAGACAAATATTTGTCTTGAACACTGCCCAGCACATGAAGTTGGTTGTGCTGTACACTCCCAAGGTAACCTCAACAGTTTGGCATGTAAAGTGAGCTTTTGTTTCCTGAAATACCTCCTGAGACTTTACCAGTGGCTTTCACATGTTCTCTTGGGAAAGTATTTTAGGACTTGGGGCTTTCAGTGGTAGGGAAACATATCTGCTCCTGAAGAACAGAGATATGAAGTTTATATGACAAATCTGGGACTTTAAAACTTTTTTTCAGTGAACATACTCATCAAAAGGTTTGTTAGGGGTTTTAGAAAATATCTATCAGGATAATGTTTTTCACTTCTGAGCCTTCATACTGCTGGGCAGTGTGTTAACATCACTGGGATGTGTAGTGTGGCTGACCTCCCTGGGGGTGGCTTGTTGGGCTGTCCTGTGTGTGTCTGAGGACAGAAAGCCAAACCACTGCCCATGTTGTGCTGGAGTTGGAAAGCCTTGCTCTGCACTGTTATCTGTGCCATCTTTCTGAGCCTGAGGAGTTCAGGCATAATGGAACAGCTCAGGAAGAGCCCACTAGAGTGAAAGTTCTTTCCCAACCCATTTTGTTAAGTGGCTTGTGCTTGCTTATTTGGGAAGGAGAAAAACAAAAGTAGAATGAGTAAGCTTAAGTGGCAGATACTGGAGGTCAAGGACCTCCTTGAATCATTGCTTCCCTTGACAATAACACCTTTGGGCACAATTGTACTATATGGGAAACAGAACAGCTAAAGCTGGCTTGATGGAGAATGGAAACCACTGTAATGCTGAATACTCTGCAGTCTAAATAAACCTTTCCCAACCTGTGGCTTGCCAACTGCTACTAATCTTATGTTACTTCTAAGCAGCATGCAAACAAAGCATAAGGACTGCCTGTGATTTGAGAGCTCTTCATTTCTACTGGGAAAGCTCTTTGGGAGCCACAGATCAGGAAGGCTGAGAACCTGTGTCATCTGAAGAACAATAAGCATAAGTGAGCAAGTCCTTGCAGCTCTAGCTGAAGCAGTTTAAGAAGTTGCTGCCTTATGGATTATTACTGCCCTTCAGCAAAGTTGCATGAAACACTTGAGTGAGAGAACCAGTTGTTGGCTTTGACAGGAAATCAGTCACAGGAGTTGCTGGCCCCACTGGTGGGTGGTGTGGTCCAGCAGGAAGGCTCTCACCACTGCAACTGGTTCCCTCTTCATGGATCAGGTTGGGCATCTCAACTATTACTCACAGCATGGATCAGCCCTCAGGATTCTGCAGTTTTCTCTGGTCCTTCTCCAACTTGAAGGCTGACTGGTATTCTCATCTCCTAAGTTACAGCAGTCACAGGCTAAATAAATTTGGTAGTACATAATAATAGATACAGGTTGTTTGCAAGTCTTGGTGTAAATCCATCCCCATTTGAGTGAGTTGGTTAGGGAAGGAATGTGTTACTGAGTAACTTCAGCTCTCAAATGTAGCAACTCTGCTTTAAACCAAATTTCTAAGCCAGACTTAAGGAAAACTTATCTTGATGATGAGTAATAAAGGTAGCAAAAGTCTGCCAGTGAAAACAGCCCCTATTTGAGCCACTTCAAACTTTGTGAGCACCAAAAAAAAAAATTTAAAAAATTCAAATTCTATCTGGTATGTAATGGAGAAGCTACCCACAGTTTCATTAAGTGGGCAGGATGTAGTTTAACAGCTATTTGTTTTCTCCTTTGCTGGGTCAGCCCTGGCTAACAACTCTGAAAGCAAATGTCACAATTATTTCTCTAGGAATTTGGGTAATTTCAAGCTAATGTTGCAAATATCTAACTTGTGACTTCTGAAATAGCCTCAATTCATAGCTTGGTGTGTTCCTCCAGGGCTTGCTGGTGCTGTGCTGGGTCAGGCACTTGTGCCAGGGCTGTGCTGGAGTGCTTGTGCAGCAGTCTGGGCTGGGTGAGTAATGAATGTGGTCATGAAACCTGCTGTAGACGTGCAGGAAATACTTGTATTCAGTGCTATGGTTCACCATAAGCAAGTTGCAGGGTAAACCATGCCATGAGTTTGACCTCTCCTATGCTTCATTTAATAATAATAACAATAATAATAATAATTAACTCAGCATACTTAGCACTCAGGCAGTGAGCACAACTGAACTGTGGCTGGTGTGATTTAGCTTACATCTTCTAGAATAAGGGATACAGCCGCTTTTTTAACATCACAAAGAACAGGTAGATTTATAGAGCATCTATATCAGTGCTCCTTCCCCCCCCTCCCTAACTCCACAGCCCTCCTAAAGACTTGGAGTAATTAGACAAAGTACACAAGACAGAGGAGTGAAATCCTGTTGTGTCAAATGTGGTTTGGGGCAGGACAGCCTGACAGCTTTCTCGGGCTAATTTCTAGGCAGAGGAAATGTAGGAGAGCCTGGCTGTCTGTGTCTTGTATCATGCTATATAGGAAATACTAGGGAAACACAGTTTGGAATTGGTAATTGATTTTAAAAAGCACTGTTGAATTTATCTTTGAAGTGGATGGCATTGGGCTGGAGGGAGAGCTTTGCTCCAAATCCTTCATGGACTGATGTCTGAGCCAGATCTGCAGGCTTGTGGTGTTTTGTGGAAAAAGTGTCTGACTGCTGGAGAAGCAAAACTGATAGAAATATACTAAATGTTGAAACCATAAGGAGTGGAGTCCACCTTAATTTATTCTTGCTTCTAGTAGAAAATAGTGTTACATGTTTTAAGACAAAGAATGAGAATTTCTCCAAGCTCATCGCTTCAACATCTTCAAATAAATAAGACTTGCATGTCAAGAATGACAACAGATCAATGAGCTGATGGCTTCAAGGCAAGAAGAAAAAGATAAATACAGCTGCAAGGTACACCCAGAGATGTTTTTCTCCTTAAAAGTGCTAGAGTCCTTGATAATACTCCTAGACATTCCTTCCAGATTTTAAAAGGGTAATGCAGTCACCTTTCTTGAGGATAACTGTGTCCCCTTGCTCCCAGTTCCCCTGAGACCTCCCACAAAAGACTGACCTGAATGGCTGGCTGACTCCTTTAACACTGGTGGATATCAGATGCTTTGAGCATGTTTCAGTTTTCTGAAATAATCAGTACTGGCTTGATTAAATTTGGGTATTTTCACTTGAAAGGTCACCTTCATGGTGCTAGCAAATGGCATGCTTTCTAAAAAGTTTATTTAAATGGTTAATGGGCAGGTGAAATCCTGACTGTTCCTGCAAACTCCCCTGTCTTTTTGTGAGGTTGCAGAACCCTTCACATTGAGGAATGAATGAGTAAGCTGTACCTAGTGAGAAATCCTATTGCACAACTAAAAGTAGAGGTGAAATCTAGGATAAGCAGTGTTCTTCCAGAAATCTCATGGTGAGCAGAAGTGTGTCAGGGTATATTTGGTCTGCAGTAAGTAAGGTAGGTCCTCAGCAAACAAACTTGTGCCTGTCAGTCTTCCTGTTCTGCTTGTTAGAGATGTTTGATGCAAGGCACTTCATAGTGTGAAGGGTTTGATAGTTTATGGGGTAACTAAGCAACATTTTAAAGACAAACACAAAATATAGAGGCATGCTCCATCTCTGTAACCAGATCTCTTTCTGTGCTTATCAATCCAGTAGGACGTGGCTTAAACAAAGGAAGAATAAAGATAAAATATTCAGAGCTTGGACTCAGAAGAGTAGCAGCTTGTCAGACTTCTGTGCTTTATAATGCTGTGCGGTGTTTCTGACCCAGTCTTGTGGATGCTCTGGCAGCAGCAAAATCTGTGCTGATGGGAAGGTATTTTTCCTTCAGGCAGTGACCCATTTTCACAAAACTTGTCAGGAATTGAGTTTTTAAATGTCCTTGAATAGACTGATATTTGAGCCTGTTCCCCTGCAGTAGGGGGCAAATATACACAGATCTTCCAAGCCTGACATCCACAACAAACAAGGCTATCGACCGGGGAACCAAGCTTTTCCTGGTTTTCCTATTGCACCTGAGTATTAAATATTGTCTAAAAATAACCAAGAACCCTTCAGTCCCCTACACTACTGCTGCTGCTTTTTTGGAGAGACAACAATTTCTCCCATTTGAGAAATACCAGAGGAGTTGCCTTCCACCATTCCAACAAAAAGCAACTTTTTTGGTGGTTATGTCAACTACAGAAATGAGACTGGCATTTTGTAACTGCTGAGTAGGTATTCCATGCTATAGAGAAATCAAAAGGAAATGCTGTGTCAAAATAAATGATCCACAGGGATCTTGCACTTGGTTTTTAGGAAGGACAACTCTTGATAAGAACCATTTCCCTCTCCATATTTACATGTGTAGCAGGCCACAGCTTTGTCTTCAGCTTGAGTCAGGAAAGTAGGTTAATACTTGCATCCTTTTTCACTGCTTTTCTAGAATTAACCTTTTTGCCTTGACACACTTCTGTCCTATTCTTGCCTAAATAAAGGCTGGCTGCAGAAGGGAAGGTGCCTATAGCAAGGGTGGAGGGATTGCCAGGCAGTCAGTGTTTGTATGGAAGTTCCTGGGTCTGACAAGTTGCTGTCAGAGTAATCAGGGATATGTTAAATCTGACAGCAGGTTATGTGTCTGTGGAATGGTTTTTCACAGATTTGTGTATTCAGATAAAAAAATGGCTTTCTAGCTGGGCAGCTTATTGTGTGGGATAGCTCCAAATGACTTCCTGCATTCAATCTGAGTCAAATCATGAGGGATCACAGCAGATCTGGGCATTTGGAGCACATAATGTCTGGATAGTAAAGAGCAGTGTGAGTGGTTACAGTTGTAGAGGGTGGGCATCTGTTTACTTGCAAGCTCTTTTCTGTGATTAAATTTCTGTGCTTGCAACGTTCCTGCCTTTGAATTTCAGTAGCAAACTTGAAGACAGTGTTTCTTTGCTGTTTGATGATCTTGTATCAATTTATGAATGACTATAGTGTGACCAAAGCAGAACTAAATCATGCTTTTGAGAAAAACTGCTTTGTCAAAATACAGTAATTCTTTTGTAGATAGACTCTATAGCTTTGAGCTATGACTTTTCAGAACATCCTGCCTGAACCAATGACACAACAAATGTGTTTAATGTACATCTGGAACATCCCCCTTCCTCTTAACAGGGATTTTTTTAGATCCAGTCTGTTAGTTTAGAAGGGAGGGAATCCTTCCGTATTTGATGTAGAGTAAAATGTTTTGTATTCTGACAGTGAAGACTTCCTGCATTTTATTCTATATATGTGGTAAAGTGAACATCAGGATGTTTTTACTGGATTTTTCAAACAAGAAAACATGGCAACTTGTCTGCAGGGTTTGTCTGAGTAGTTGCCAAATGTCCCAGAGCTTATTCCTCTGGGGACACAAGGGTAGGTAGTAGTAAAGAGGTAGGTTTAAGAAAATACAGAGAAAAATGCCTTTCAGAGCTGTTGTAGTTCTTGCATTGTCCCTCTTGTATTTTGGGAATTCTCCTTGGCTTCTCTTCAAAGCGTTTGCATTGTTGTGTTATAGGAGTTTCCCTACTGTGGCTGCTGCTTCTTGCATTGTTGTCTTTCAGCTCAGTGATAGTGGGATAGATACCATAGTTCCATGATGATTCTTGCTTTGAGGTATGAAAGTCAGTCTTCCTCTGGGTGGAAGCAACAGAAGGAGGAGAGTAAGAGTGAAAGAAATGCCTTTATATCTCCAGAAGCTAAATATATAGCTTGATGCAGTGTAAGCACAAGAGTTAAGACCCACTCTGGTTCTTCGTTGCTCAATCTCCCCTGTACTGGCTGCTCTTTCTTTCCACATTCATCTATTTTGATAGCATTAGTTTTCTGCTAGTATGATTCCCTTAATCAGCTCATTAAGGTGGAGGTGACCATGGGTGCTGGCCCCAGAAGGCAGTGTGAAGAGTGGGCTTGGGATGGAGGAGGCGGCACCTTCTGCCTGGTGGGGAAAGGTTTGCAGCTTACCCCATCTGGGGACTGTGCATTGGTTATGGCTTTAGGGCAACCAGAACATGGGGACCTCGTACAAGAGTTGCTTCTCTCACTTTCCATACACTAATTCCAGTGTTTGTGTGGTGGCTGTGTTAGAAACTGGTTCATCAAGGAGCTGATCTGGTGACAAAGCAATTTTTTTCAGTTCCGTCAGGTACTTGAACCAGCATCATGTGCATCTGTACCATCAGCTGCTGGTTCAGAGGGAGGAACGAGATGGTGAAACTGGGTTGGGGAAGCACAGACATCAATGGCAGCTCAAGCTGAATCCCATCTGTGGGGCAGCTTCAGAGTAAAGCTAGTTTTAGGTTGTCTTGGCTTTGTGCTTCAGAATCCTTCCGTTCAGAAGGACATACTAGTCTGCAGAAAGCTTATTTCACAAGCACAAAATCTAATTTTATTCTTAGTTATAGATGGTGTAATTTTGGGATTTTATTCTTCAACTGAAGAACCTTCTCTGTGCAACCTGAATGTGGTGGTCACCAGTGCAGGTGTGAAGACCGTGGGATATATTGAAATCCAAGCTGTGTATCTCTGAAGTGATAGATTCCAATGGGACCTTGGTTGAAAACCAAATGTTTGATCTTATGACAGCTTGAATTACAAGCGTGGCCCTTATTTCATCTGCACCTAAGACATGCTTATCTTTTCCTCATGCTTATATTTATCTGACTGTGTTAAATGAACTCAGAGTTCCTTTGATTAGTGGGCTGAGTTGTTTTAACCTAAGCTCAGACAAGCACCAAGTCTGCTCAGAAGAGAAACTGTTGGTGCAGCAGAAGTGTGGTGTGCCTTTCCCTCAGAGACTGTTTTTGTGTCTGGGTTATTCATCAGGGAGTGCAGTAGAGGGAAGCACACCTTATTGCTGCATTTTTAATTATTATTTTTTACGTGCTCCCTAGCAAATGTTGGAATTCTGCTTTAACACTGCTGGTTACACACCAGTGCTGTGATCTCAGCTCATAGGTAGGTGACTGGTTTCATACAGTCTGCAAAATTCAGTAGTAATTTGCAGTTGGTTTAATATAACTTTTCCTGGAATCATCTAGAAATAATGTGCAATGTTCTCCTGCTTACCAGAGATGGGCAGAAGTGTATTGAGCTTGTGTATCTATACCCACATGGACAGAGATTTGTTTCAAACCTATCAGGCATATGGGGAAGCTGCCATATCAGTCAGATCAGTCCTGCTGGGACTGATCTGTGTCCTAGAAGGAATAATGATCATCACACACTAAGTGCTCCCAGGCTGTCAGAGCCTTGGTTTCAAGAAGAGCCATCTGCAGGGACTCTCATGTGTAGCTCTGAGCTCTGCACTTGAACAAAATAAAACTTTTTTTTCTAAATGATAATGACATCCATTACAAATTACCAATCACAACAAAGTCTGTCTGAAGTTCTGCAGAAGGCAACTGTTCTTTTGGAGTTGGTGACAAACAGCTGAAGGGTAGAAGCAAGATCTTTGTGCTGAAGAACAGATGTCCAACTCTGAAAAGCTTGGGTCCATCACAGGGTGGAGAACACCTTTACCTGAAACACTTCTTGTTTTGCAACTATACTCGAGTGTTTTGATTTTGTAATTTTTAATATGGAGTGCATGGTGTTGAAATATATTCTGTAAAGATCCTTTTAATTATGAAATACCTCTTGTAGAGCATAACTGGCCTTCAGGTGCTCTTTTCAAAGTTCAGGAGTGCAGCAGTGGTTGTCACAAAAGTGCTGAGCTGCACCATATTGCAGAGCTCTCTGCTCAGTGTTTCTCTGGATGTCCTTCAGACAAGTCTTTAATGAATAAGCTAAATTATAGGTGCACTTCAGGCTTGCACCTTCATTTAAAAACAAAGGCAGTGGGGGGGGTGTGGAAAGATGTAGAGTAAAGCAGTTTTTTTTGTTGGAGGTGATAGTGGTGTTTCCAAGGTCATTGGTATTGTGTACTTGAAAGTTGGGGTTTTTTTCTTGCTTAATACTGAAGTTTGTCAATAACTTGATTAATTTCAGAAAGGGTTCAGAGTAAAAGAGGTTGGGTTAGCATTGTCCAGATAAAATGGTTAAAAATTATGGATTATTCTTACATTTAACCAAAATTTGACTTTATTTCCTGAAGTGGCACACCTTTATGAAATGTCTAAGCTATTGTTTGAGGGGGTGTGTGAACTGGAGGATTTAAGGGATCTTATTAAAATTGCTTGAGTGTGTATTTGGACTTGTTAAGCTGAAAAGCTGATTTTTTAAAAAAATATTTATTTAGAAGAAACTTTCAAATTACAGGATGGTACAAACACAAAACTCTAACTCTATGTTTTTGTTTTGCAGACCGTGAGGACCAATCCATTCTCTGCACGTGAGTGAAGGCTTTTCCTATGGGCATTTTTTGAAATCTCTTTGAGACAGCTGCAGTAGTCAAAACTGGGTTGTTAATCTTGATAGGCAGTGACTAATGGCTGAAGATGCAGCATAAAGTGATATTTAATGTGGGGATATAATCTTTTACTGATGTAGTTCACCTTATGGAAAGTTTTATGGCATATAATTTAAAAATGTCAGTCAAGATCTGATTGGGGAAAAACCCACACATTTTAAAACCTTTTTTGTTTTGTTTTTATCTGTCTAAAATGCTGTGCTGTCACTACTCAATGTGTAGCACCCGGGGGGGACATGAATCAAAAGTTGGTCTGGAAACTGCTGTGCAAGAGCTTCACTTTGGATCTGTTTCAGATGGGAGAACTCTGAACAAGTTGGCACTAAGGTTTCCTTTGGCTTTTTCTCTGTGCACCTGAATTTGCTCCAGGAGGAAATTTCTAGCTTCAGTTTCTCAGGGAAATGCAGTGGTGGGTAGTCAGACCATGAATGTGCTTTCAGGCTTGTAATGCTACTGAGCTGAGCTCTCCTTGGGCTGCCTGAAGCAGGAGATTGGGACATGCAGGAGAGGAACCATCCCTCTTGGTAGCAACTTGGAGGTTAGGATGAACCATCAGGATGGTTCATGTGAAAATCCCACCTCTGTGTTGAGAAATCCCACCTTGGCTCCATTTGGAAACTGCATGCAATGAGTGTTAGTTATAACTTAGTTGATTATCTGAGGGAGAGAGGGAAGCCTTATGGCACCTTGCATTCCTCTGACTTGGTTAGGTGATCACTTGACCATCCTGTATGCCAGCTGCATTGGGGCCATAGTTTGTGAGGATGCCTGCTTCCTGAAATAGCTCAATGGTTACAGGAGGTGCTGGAAAGAGACCTGGCTTCAGTTTACTTCTTGACATGAAGAGATTCAAGTCTTCAACCTCTGCTTCCTAGAAAAGTGCCTTAAATTCAGGCACTGTAACAAGTCTGAAGGTGGATCATTTCAAGCCAGGCTTTTTTGGGTTATGGAGACTATGAATACAAGATTCATGGGGCCTAAGGACACAGGAGCAAATACAGTTCTGTAGCTCAGATAAAAGCCAATCCACTTAACACAGGCTTGTCTAGGTCTGTGGTTCCTGCTCTTGGTAGGACTTCTGTTTTCAAGTGATGACTACTTCATGTGCAATGTACATAACAGCCCTCAAAGTCCAAAATAAAGGCTTTGTTCTCTTGTGTTTGTGGATGCTTCAACAGCATGGGCTTGCCTCAGGTAAATTTTTTTTGAAGTAGCTTCATGTTTTGTGTCTATGCATGAACCTTGCACTCCCTTACATGGTCAGCCAAGACCACAAAGGTTGGAGTGGCAGTGCTACAGGATTTAGGGAATGTCTGTGTTCATTTGCAAACTGGAAAGCCTTTAAGCTCTCTTGCCTTCTATTTTGTTATTACCTTACCTGCAAGGCTACCATAAGCTTTTGATCCTTCTGTACGGAATAGGCAATTGAGCCAGGGTTGAATTTTATACCTGGTACAGCACACTTCAGCATGAAATACCTTGAGAGGTTCCACAACTTGGTGAGGCAGTTAATAAGCTGCTTGCTGTACATCCATTTGTGGAGGGAAACTTTGCTTCCAGGTGGTGAGAGGTGGGGCATGGACACTCATCCTTACAGTCAGACCTCAGGAGAATGTGAGCATCCCCAGTACTGAAGCGACTGTTCTGTGTTCAGTCCTAATATTAAGACCCTCATATGTTCTCAGGGCCATTGACTACTGACACTATTAGTACTGTGGCACTGGGTGAGTTGTGCTACCTTTAATCCTGTGTCTTGCTTGTACCAGTGTTAAAGGCTCCACAGAAATGTGTCAGCCTTGATAAAGCTGCCTTTCTGAACAACATATTCTAAGCTCTGTTGGCTGTTTTACTGCTTTAACTTGTGTTTCTTACTGGACTACTGACACTGCAGCAGAAAGGAAAAAAAAAAAAGATAAAGGTCAATGACACTTTACATGGTTTACAAGAAATTACAAACATGGAATGGATCACATCTGTTGCCTCAGAATTATGGGGGATTAGGCATTGCATCTCTGAACTGGATGTACAGGACCAAAGAACACCCAGCACAGGTTTTACCTTTGGAGAATTTGAAGACACATGATGTGATAGTTGCTAGGATCCATGGTGTTTGTTAACTTGAACACCAAAGTTCACTGTAGCCCAGGATATCTTGCTAATGCTGTGTAACCATTAGCATTATTGAGATGCTGGCTATAAAAAAGGATAGGAGGGGCTATCGGACTGCTGTTTAGGTTACTCAACACTTTTAAAATAGGTTTGTCTTAAACTGCTTCTCAGCTCTGTGTATGATTCAGAGAGAAATACCATCAGAACCATTTGTCCCTAATGTGGTTTCCCTCATGGGCTTTGTGAGAGAGCTGTATTCTTGTGTGTGGTTGGCTGGGCTGTGAAATCTCCTTCCTAAGTGGGACAAGGCCATGGCACGCTCCCCTGTGAGCAGACCCAAAGGAAGCCTCAGAGGAAGGTTTTGATCAAGGATGAGCTAATATCCAGGACTTCAGTGATGAAAAGGTAAACTGTTTGTGATTCCCTCCCATGCCACTGGTTTTACAGGTCTGAGGCAGGAATAAATGAAGTGGAAGGCGTGTGTCTTAACGTCACCAGCAGGACTTTCAGAGACTTCTTTGGCAGTTCATGAAAGGCTTGAGATCTCTTCTCCTCCCTGGCTTGTCGTCCTGGATCACCTGATTGACCCTGATTTAGTGGAGCTGGAAGTATTCAGAATATTTTTTTCTTTTCTCCAGCCTGAGTGGCTCAAGCTAGCTATGAGGAAGAAAACATCCCCTGAGCTGTGCACTGAGCTGGGGGACAGCTGTGGTCTGCCTGTTGTTCTTCTCTCCCTCACTGCCTTGACCACAGCTGTCTTTATATACATCCTGGAGATAAGAATTTCTCATTACTTGATGAAGGTCTGTGGTTAGCATCTTCACCTATCGCTCCCAACCTCTAATTGTTCAGCTCTCCTGGGTTTTTACCCTCCATGGCCTTCTAGAGTAGGGGGCCAGGTCAGCTTTGAGTAACAGTATTTGAATGCTACTTTACCAGGTCTCTGGATCCAAGTACCTTCTCTTCTTGACAGCCAGGAGTTCTGTTCTCAAGGGCATGCTTAGGTGTAAGGTTGGTGCTATTTCAAGCCTTTGGGTTTCTTTTCAGTTCTTAGGCTGTCTCTGCACCTTTTCCAGATGCCTTCCTTGCCTTGGTGAATGTCTGATCCATTCATACCTTGGAAAACCTTTGAACTCCAATTTTGTTATTGCCTAACCTGCAAGATAACATTAAGCTTTTGATCCTTCTGGACTCAACAGACATTTGAATCCTGATTTGTATCTGCTACACATGGCTTTTTAAAAATTTTTTTTTTAACCCTAAACATCAAATTGTGCAACCTAAATCTGGGGCTGAGGCAATTTCATTGTCTTCACTAGTCCATATCTTCAGGAAATACTGATCTGTTTCCCTTGAAAGGAGTGCAGGTACCTTCATGCAGTCTCTTTTCTAGTAAGTAGCTAGTGGTGTCCAGGCATATCATGAAGCTTTAAGGGTGTTATCTAGTGTATTTTCTAACATAGTTAAGCCACTTTATAGCTACATTAAAGTCTATCTTATCTTGAATATTACATAGACACTTGGCAATTTGTTCACACTTTGTCTCAGCAATAACAGTGCCAAATGATGCAGGTTGGTTCAGCATTTGATAGAGACCAGTTAGCTTGAAGGTAGTGGGGTTACTTGAAGGTTTCCCAGCTCAACTTCATCACCTACTGATGTTTCATGGGGAATTTGGGCTCTGACGTGGCCTAAGGATGAGTAGTTTTGCATAAACTGGTGATGTTACGGTTATTAACACTTTTTTTGAAGTCAAATTAATTCCAGGAAGGAAAAAATCCCAGAAAACAACCAACTAAAATGCTGCTGCATTCTCTGGATGCTTGTCTCAGCAGAACATCTTGTCCTTCACCTAGCATGGAATCTGGCTCTTCAGGAGGGTGTTAACTTAGACTGCAAGCTGATGCAACCGGCTTTCAGGTCTCCAATCCAGACTTGATGTCCTAGATGACTTCCTGCTCTTGCTGTAGAAATATGGGTTGTCTCCAAACATAGAATGGTGTCCCTTCTTCCTCTCCCTTTTTGTTACCTTCTGTTCTCTTCCCTTTTCCCCTCTCCATCTTTTAAGGAACCAAATATAGCCAATTGTGTGGCTGAGGACATTAGTCTGCAGGGCTTTGTTTTAGTGAGGGGCATATGATCTTATGGATATTTATTCAGTGACTTCCTATCTTCTGATCTCTTGTTTCATTGTGCTCCTGCCCGTTTCCCCAGCCACATCTCTCATAAATCAATTACTACTTGAGCCCAAGGAACAGTTGATAGGAGAAACATCTTGAAATTTCTTACAGAGAGTAAGAAATTTCTAAAGGACTTGAACTAAAAGTAATTTTCTGATGTCTCTAAAAACTTTATCTGCTACATGATGTAACCCTAATTTCTTCAGGTAGTAGTGATGAGATTTCTTACGTGCTCTTTGGCCTTTCACCAACTAAAAAAGCCAAATAGGTGCACAGACACATACACCTGCAGTTCCTGAATCTGTTGGATAATCTATCAGTGAAAGCCAGATTATTGCCTGATGAGATGGGAGGAGCTGAATCAACAATAATGGTGGTAATTTCTTTTTAGCTTTGAAGTTGAATGGTTGAATCTTGTGATGCCAACCACTAATCATTTGTCAGTAAGGTTTCTGGAGCTCTCTTGATTTGTGGTTTACTTGATCAAGCTTTCAAATAACAAGCAAGCAACCCCCGAAGCCAGCTTCCCTAATTTCTGTCTAATCACTCCCTCTTGGTTGGAGGAGAAATTATGATCTCCTTAGTATCTTCTGTCTGTAAATTCTTAGTTTGAAAAGAAAACAGGTACTTGCAGCAGCTTCATATTTCTGCTTACTTTACATTATCAGCCTGTGTTAACCCAGCATCTCCAAGGAATCAATTCCAGGGGCATGGTGCTAACTTCACCATGTGCCACATACCTCACTGTATGTTATTTCATTTCTGTAAGATGTGAATTTGTAATAAACAGCTTTGCAACCTCTTTTTTTTCTTTCTTTTTTCTTTTTTCTTTTTTTCTTTTTTCTTTTTTCTTTTTTCTTCTTTTTCTTTTTTTCTTCTTTTTTTCTTTTTTTTCTTTTCTTCTTTTCTTCTTTTTTTCTTTTTTCTTTTTTTCTTTTTTTCTTTTTTTTCTTTTTTTCTTTTTTCTTTTTTTCTTTTTTTCTTTTTTCTTTTTTTCTTTTTTTCTTTTTTTCTTTTTTTCTTTTTTCTTTTTTCTTTTTTTTCTTTTTTTTTCTTTTTTCTTTTTCTTTTTTCTTTTTTCTTTTTTCTTTTTTCTTTTTTTTCTTTTTTTCTTTTTTTCTTTTTTCTTTTTTCTTTTTTCTTTTTTTTTTTCTTTTTTCTTTTTTCTTTTTTTTCTTTTTTTTCTTTTTTTCTTTTTTTCTTTTTTTCTTTTTTTCTTTTTTTCTTTTTTTCTTTTTTTCTTTTTTCTTTTTTTCTTTTTTTCTTTTTTTTTTTCTTTTTTTCTTTTTTCTTTTTTCTTTTTTTCTTTTTTCTTTTTTTCTTTTTTCTTTTTTTCTTTTTTCTTTTTTTCTTTTTTTCTTTTTTTCCCTCTTCCCTCTTCCCTCTTCCCTCTTCCTTTCCCTCTTCCCTCTTCCCTCTTCCCTCTTCCCTCTTCCCTCTTCCCTCTTCCCTCTTCCCTCTTCCCTCTTCCCTCTTCTCTTCCCTCTTCCCTCTTTCCCTCTTCCCTTCCTCTCCCTCTTCCCTCTTCCCTCTTCCCTCTTCCCCTCTTCCTCTTCCCTCTTCCCTCTTCCCTCTTCCCTTCCTCTTTTTCAGGATGATGTTCCTTTGAGAAGCTGCAGTTTCTCACATTTTTCGCTAAGTTTTTTGTTTGTCTTTGCTTATTGCTGTCTGTTACCAGTAAATGGACGTGTCAGGCTGTTGGAGGCTGATGGCCAACACGAAGAAATTTCTGTTGTGGTATAGTTAGGAATCTGAGAAATATTCAAACCTTTCCTGGCTTTGTTATCTTAAGCTGCAAGGCGACTTTTGCAAAGCCAAATATGAAAATGTGCTGCACTGCACTGTTCTTTTTTTAAGCTAGTATGTGCTAAATTGGAGAATCTTACCACAAGTTTATGGTATTCTCCAAACTGAGACTGGGTTTGATAAACAGTCATTTAGCAGATGCTTGCAGCCCTAGAAGGATATCTAATCTGAATTGGCTTCAGCAGGAGTGGTGGGGTGTGGAGGGAATAGAGGCTGCTTAGGAAAGGACAACGGCAGCAAATACCAAGCATTTTTGTATACAACCTCTGGCTGGAATCCAGCTTGTAGCATTCCCTAGACAACTGGGCTTGAGATGATGTGAAGCATCTAGAAAGAAATGAAGGAGCTTTAAAGCAGCCTTGTAAATAGAAAAGCCAATCAGTGACTCTCCTGCAGTAGTCCAAATGATCTGTTATGCCTCTTCATTTGAGAAAATTAACCAAGTGGTTAAGACATCCTTTTAATTACAGGTCTTGACCGTAATTTGTAACTTGACTGTTAATTTGTAACTGGCAGAAGATCTACTCGGTTCTGTCTGAGAATAAGCATCTCTTCTGTTCTTTGCAACTGTTGTTGGGGAAGGACAAAAGAACATTGTTGGGGCTCTTACTTATGCAGTCACTTTCTTCCACTAACAATTTAAGTGCATGCTTTCAAGTTTTGGTGCCTTCTCTAAGTGGCTGCTTTGTATGAATGAGGGAACTTCTGACACAGCACTTGAGATTGCCAGGTGGGGAGGATTCCTGTGTCTTGTGAAATTGGGCACTGAGGAGAACTTGCAGAGGTGTCAACGTGGAGGTGCTACTTCTCCATTGTGGAAGGACCTTCTGCTTCTAGGTCAGCCCCTCATTCTAGGAAGATCCTGCTGATCAGAAGTGATAGAACTAGGGGAAGGTTAGAATGATCCAGACTCCTTGCATGGAATATACTGGCTTTTGTTTAGTTAGTTTTTCAATAATTTAAATCCCAGGGACTGAAAATCTTTAATGATCAGTAATAGATGTAATGGGTTAGATGACACTACCTGTATCTGATCATCCCAGGTGCTTATCTTCATAAATATTGCTAGTTTGCAGCACATACTCTGTACACAGGTAGCAAGATGAAGAAATGTATCTTTGAATTTCAGACTTTCCTTGTACTCATGTTTCTATGCCCTTCTGGCTCCTAAGAGTCATGGCTCCACACTCTGTACACCCTGCTAGCCCCTGACCTGCTAGAGAAATTGGTGGCAAGCTGGGTGGTGGTAGCAAGGTGCCAGTCCTTGCAATGAGGCTTCAGTAGGCAACTTTGAAACTAATTTGACTCCCCTAAAATCCAGGACCTCATCTGCCAATTCAGGAAGATGTGGTTTTGCCTTGTCCTTCCATACCAAGTGCTTTACCTGTCACAAGAAGATGTGTAGATGCTTCAAACTTTTTTGATAAATAAAGCACCTGTTTAACCGCTGGTTTCCTTTAGAGCAGTATTTCCTCCTAGCCGAGGCAGGGCTCTAACCTGTTCATGCAATAACAGCCATTATAAATGGGCTGTATGGGAAGAGCACCCTGCCCTCCTGGAAGAGAAGACCTCAGAGAAGAGGCCTTCTGGAAGTGTCAGAATCCTGGTGGTTGCCTTCTCATTTGGTGACCTTTGAGTCATCTCCCATGGTGTTTTGCCTGTTTTCTCCAGGGCATCTCTTCAGCAGAGATGCCTCTTACCTTCTGTGCAAGATTGGGGCTCAAGTTGCTCAGGGGAAAAAAAATAATTAATCAGCAGGTTGAGAAGTCAGTCACTAATTTTTGCTAACCAGAGAGCAGCTGAGATGAATTTGCCTGAGGAGTACTTGCCTTTATTGAAAATAATACTAAAAAGTAGCTTTATGTGCAATGAATTTTAAACCATGTAAAAAAATCTAAAGTGCTCATGCTACCTAATTTTTCCTATTTTAAATGTGCTTGAAGGTGCTTCAAAGCAGAAGCTTTGCTGCTCTAGGAACAAGTGCTGTAACTCTAGATCAAGTATGAATTTACCAGTGACTGTCAGATTTCCTTTGCCCTGTCTCTGTAATATAGGTTTTAAGGGAGAGATCCTTCAGTTAACTGGTGGAATAACCTTCTCTCAACTTGAGGCTCTTGTTGGAGGTGCTTTGTTACTTGGATGCTCTGTTTGCCATAGCTGATGGCTGGAGTTGATGCAGCATCTCAGTGGAGTCCCATGAGGTTTTGTTTCTACTCATGGTGGAACTGAGACTGAAATAAAGGAAGTGAAATTATGACCCTGCTGAAGTCATTGGCAAAACTACCATTGACTGAAATAAGGCTAGTATCTCAGCCAAGGGTTCTAGTTGTTTAATTTATGGTAACATATTAATTGCATTAAAACAAGGTTTTGAAGAAGTTAATCTTTAGCTTTGTGATACCATCTCCATTCCATAAATACTGTGCACTGGGTTACTAAAAGTTTACCTTTTTTGGGCAGGTTGATAGGGGTAGAAGATTTTAATTTATTTTTGTAATTCATGCGTTTGCACTCCTGGGCAAGGACTAAAGTATGCAGATGTCATTATATCTATAAATGAAACAGACTTTATCCTAAAACTTCTAATTCTTTTATAGTATATGGCATCAGAGCTATCTAGCACACTATCCTGCAGGAAATACTTGGCATACTTCTAAGCTCCAGGGAGAGGAGAGAGGATGATAACATCCATTAGTGTTGCTTTTGAATGAGAACTTGCATAAAGACTTTCTAAAAATCCCACAATTAGATTTAAGGGCTTTTTAGCAAAAGGAATTCATTACAAGCATTTGACTTCCCTGTGCTGTATGGAACTTTACTGGTATGTATGCCAGAAGAGCCTGGTGATTAGTATATTCTTCTCAAACTGAGTGCTGCCCTTTTAGAAAGCTGACATCTGGACTTTATTCTGCTGTTTTGTTTTCTTCTATGGATGTGTTGGAGTAGATTTCCCTTTTTCAATATGTATTAAACTTTGTTTCTGTAATTTGACAGGAAAGATTATCTAGTTTTAAAGGCAGAGCTAATAATGTGTTCCCAAGCTCTGATGACAATAAGAACAAATTGTATTGTTTTAAAATGTAAGTAATTTACTGTATTTATTTTCTTACTTCTCTTACCTGCTGGAATAGTTTTAGCATTAAGCATATTTTAATATGCATCTAGAAACAGGCAAGACTGCTTTTATTATTGCTTATAGTAATGAATTATATTAATGTAAACATTGCAGGTAAAGGGAAAGTAGAAATATAGAGTAATTGGGAAGGAAGAATTGGCATCTGAGATCTTTTTTGCTACTTAGCAATCTCAGCATTTGTCATGTATGTGATGATTCTGGGTTGGGTGGATATGAGATTTTTCATAAAAAGTCAAAGTGTGTTGTTCCACTTGTCCCAGTCCCAAAGTACACCCAGTTTGTGTGTGGCATATTTGATAGTATCTTGGCAAAAGGAAACCCAGTTATCCATTAGCTAATTCTCAGAGTAATCTTCTTTGTAACCAGCTCTTCAAGTAATACCTTACAAGGTTTTTCATGCAGTGACAAAGCTTGTGTAGTCAACAAGCGTCAAGGCAACTACCCAATCTCTGGAAGCTTTTGAGAGATTGAGTACAGTGATTTCTAGTCTTTCATATCTTGAATTATTTTCCAGTATTATTTGTGTTATTGCGAGGGGGGAAAAAAAAACAAAAAACAAAACTGATTTTGGAAAGGAGGAGATAGCTGATGCCATCAATAAAACCAGATGCCTTGGTTAACCCTCCAGTGTCACCAGCCACAGTGTGGTCACTGAGGCTGTGATAAAGTTCCCACAGCTTCTCTGCAGGGTCATTTTCTTCAGTGTTTTCAGATAAATATTTTCTACCACAAAACCTGAGTTTGCTGAGGTTTCTCAGTCCTTGTCACTTCTTGCTCATGGATGAGCAACCTGGTCTAGTTGGGTGGGGGGGTTGGAACTACGTGGTCTGTAAGGTCCCTTCCAACCCAAACCAGTCTCAGATTCTATGGAGCAATGCACACCATGGCATCACTTAGCAAGTGCAGTTGTGCTCTGGGGTTTTTGTGATTTAAGAGGACTGGAAGGTAAGAAATGAAATTTGTTTATAGTATAGAGGTCGTTCTCTGATGATCTGGGGTATCATCCTTTCTATAATGCAAAGGTAACATTTTAGGTACTAAATTGTCTCATTTCTGCAGATTTTAAGTGCAATGTGTCAGTAGGGATGCTCAAGAAGCTCAGGTCCTGACTATCTGGGTAAATTCAGAGCAGTTCCAGAACTGGGGTGTGCAGCATGGGAGAGGAAGGTGTTTATGAAGACTGCAACAGAAATCCTTAAATTCTCTTCCAGCCAATTAACATTTTCATTGCAAAAATATCTTAGCTGAAAAATATACAAACACACAAAATGTGTATTTGTCATTCTTACAAAGTCCTTGGCTTCCAGACTTTAATTTCTGAACAACTATTGAATGATAAGTGCTTTCACTCTTTCCATGCAAATCTCTGTAATCAGATCCTTTTTAGCTCCACACACTTCATTCAGAATTGCTGCTGGCAGCTGCTGTCTCACTTGAAAGGGAATCTTTCTCCAGTATTTTGCTGCCATTGAATCATGGCTAAGTTAGACCTGGTAATCCCTTTGTGAGGATTTATCTGAACACCAGACCTAGGTTTTGAAACAAAAAAAGAGGTGTAGTAACATTATTTGTGATTGCTCTGAACTTGGTCACATTTCCTGCCTACAACATCCCATATGTAAGCCTTGCAATAAATTCTGTTTAAACATGTTCTGCTTTTAAGACTGCCTCTGCCTTAAAAATGAAATATGCATGTGCTATCTTTATGGATCTGTGTACAGTATTCTGCACTAATAAGTTATTTTCTTAATGAATTCATGTAGCCCCATGGCCATAAATATATTTTTTCAATAGCTAAGAGTCTAAGGTGAGCATTGTGAAGAATCTGGTTGCTTGAAATGTGTTTCACTGGACTTTGAAATTGGTTTCTGAATTAACTGGGCATTTCCATCAATGTAGTAATTCTTAAAACCAGCTCATGGAATATGAAATATATTATAATGCTGTTAAATACAGAACTGTATGTTATATATACATATCTTGTTGGTTTAAAAAGAAATAAACCAAATATGTATCTGCACCCTGGGAAATGCTGTCTGTGGCCCCATGGTGAAGGCAGAGGACAGGTCTGTTTCTTTTTACTTATGGTAACAAGGAATTCAGGCATATAGTCAAAGCTTTTAATCAAACTAGTGTTTCATATTGTATCAACACCTTAATGCTTAGGAGATCTTTAGGATGAAGAAAGTAGTTCAAACAAATACCTTGTAGTTCCCTGCAACACCAGTGCTTTTGGTTGGAGATGGTTAGTGTGCAGTCAAAGCCATAAATGGAATGAAATGGGGTTGCTGAAAAGAAGGGATTGGGAAATTGTTGAAAATTAATTTTGAAGAAAATGTCTGAAATGTTTTGCAGAGGTGAATCTGGTGCTGGGAAGACTGAAAACACTAAGAAGGTTATTCAGTACCTTGCTCATGTTGCTTCCTCCCATAAAGGAAGAAAGGACCATAATATTCCTGTAAGTTGGGATATTTTCTCATTTGATTATATCTTTTTTTTTCTTTCTTTTTTTTTTTTTTTTTTTTAAACTACCATCTTTCCATTGAAAAATCCAACTTTTAAAATTAAATACAAGCTGGACTGCACTCCACATCACTGTGTTTCAACCAGTATTTTCTCTTCAGTGTAATAAGCACTGTGTGGCTGAAATAAGCAGTTAAATCAAAATTCCCAGTTAGCGTTGGCTGTTGTAACTTCTGTTGTGAAATTAAAGCATTTATGCTTTCTGCTGCAGTAAGCCCCAGTTTTAAAAAGAAAAATGTAATTCACTTGGGCAGCTCTTTGTGTGTTTAGTTCCCACTAGATGCAGTTTTCAGTCCTGTATCTGTTCTCCCAAAAATTAACTTGTAGATGGGAAATCCCATCAAGCTTATAACTGCTGTAGAGTAGCTGTATCTGCAGGTTGGCAGCTAATAAACAGTTCACTTATTATATTGCAAAAAAAATAAAAGCATATACATGTCAGTGAATCTTGGGGTTTTTTGTTAACTTGTCACTGGCTGATTTATGGAAGAACTTTCTTCAGATTTACTGCCAGGCAACATTTGTACTTTTTTTTTTTTTAACCAATTCCTTGCTTTTAAGATTATGAATGAGTGAATACCTGTGACTGCAAGCATTTGGATCTCTTCGCAGTGAAGTGTTAATTCAGCTTTGCTACAATCAAGTGTCTTGCTGGAATCAGTAGTCCATAATCCTGCTTTTCTCCACTAGTACCACAGGTGTCTCTGGTGGCTGGAAGCTTTAAAATGATAAAGTGACTTTGTAGCAACAATTTGTCATTTCTAGTGCATAACATTTACCATTAAGACATTCTTGGATGCTTCAAGACTCACAGGAGAATTTTTTTTTGACCAATATGTGAAGAAAAAAAACCAATCAAGGACTTAAAGCAGAAGAGAAGGATTGCTTCACAGGTAGATTTGGAGAAATCTAGTTAGTATTAACAATGTTGCTGGATTGTCACACAGAAAAGACCAAAAATAAGTCTTTCTAAGTATTGATCTTGCAGTCAGGGTGTCTGCAGGTTGTGTCCACATGGGTTACAGCCTTAGAAGGAGGTTTATGATTGGAGTGCTGGCAGTAGTAGGTGGATCTGGGAGTATTAGGGAGATGTGTGGCTCTGGGGAATGCTAGTTAGAACATCATCCCTCAGAATTGGTTTTCTGTGTAGGTTTTGATGTATGAGTATTGTTTGCTGTGTAGCCTTGAACAAAACAAAGCTGCTTTTTCTTTTTTCAATTTCTACAGGAATAAAATTGCCTACAGCTTTTTGTGGGAGAAGGGGATTATGCAGAGAAGGGAATTGTACATTATGAATCTAAATATACTGTTGAGAACTTGGAATACCTCAGATTGAGTCTTCAGGAAGCCTCTTGTCCAGCCTGCTTTCAAAATACCTCTTCCTTGTAAAGCTGAGTTTTAAAAATGTTGGGGGATGATGATTATGCAGCCTCTCTGCTAACCTGTTTCAGTGCTTAACAACTTGAAGCCCTGGTGTTGCTTGTTTAAAAAGTTCTTTATGTTTACTTGGCCTGCCTTGTGCTGTGTTTTGATGAGCACTTCATACCAGTACCTCTGCTTACAGAAGCATCCCTTGAGGTTTCTCGTAGTAACAATTCCCATGGCCACTTTCTGGGCTTGGAGGTTGATGCAGGCTCAAACTACTGTTCTCAAAGTCCATCTGGCTTCAAATGAAACAAGTTTCCCCCATTGTTTATTATGTGGGTGCATAACCGGTATGAAATGAAGGCACAGAGAAAAAAGGGGACAGCTGGGGTTGAAAGTGTCAGTGAAGGATTAGTTGCCCTTTTTAATGCAGTGTCAGCTAATTCCATTTCCACCTCTGGTTGAAATGCAATTTAATTTTCTGTCTATGAGTGTAATCAGATGGGATGGCAGTGTTCATCTCAAGAGAATTGTGAGGGTGGTTACTGTAATCAGCTGCTTCATGAACCACTGGTGAAGATGACAGAACCATTTTTACTCTTTTTAAAACATAGTTCAGACACTGTAAAAAGAATAGGGTAGTATCCTGAATACAAGTGTGATACTCTGGTGCACTTCACTCAATGCAGTGCCATAGTAAGTACTGAATTAAGCATATGTTTATGGAAAATTCAGAATGCTATGGAACCCAGTTTTGAAAACACAGGCTAGTCTCCCTTGTGCTGTAGCAATTCATTTTTTATTTATATATTGCAAGTCAAGAATTTCTAACTTACACACCCACCACTCAGAAGTTAGGAAGTGTCACTGTTGGGTTTCTGTATGCAGCCCTAACTTGTTCCTCTTTACATATTCATTAGAAAACTCCAGAGAGCTGATGGTCCACAGATGGGTCCACAGTACCCATCTGTACAACCTTGGCATTGTCCTGTGCACACAGATGATAAATAGGCCCATTAAATAGACTGCTAGCCATGGAGTTTTTATCCATCCTGTTACAAATAGTTATCAGTGACATACACATTACTGAGGCTCTTCTGAATACTACATCCATTTTTTTTTTCTTTTATAAAGCAATTTGTACCCTGACAAATGCTCATCTGCCCAACACTGCTCAGAAGGCTGGGGTTATCTTTTTCTTTTCCTGACAGTGCTTTAATAGTGTTAGAAACACATGTAGCCCCAGTCTGACACCTCAGGCCATGGCCAGGGTACTTCATGCCATGCCCTGGATGTTCACCAGGTCCGTTCTCCAGCAGCATCAGGCAAGGAGCATCCTGGAGGAGCTCTATCTATCCCTTGGCCATCTTCATCATATTTGGCATTCAGCAGCTGGTCCAGGGGTCTTCTTTCCCAACAGCCTTCTTTCCTAACAGCTACAGAGGAGTCCTGCACAGCCCTTGGCATGTCATCTTCAGACAGCAGCCCTGGGGGAAATGGAAGCAATTGCAAGCACAGAGGGTGGAATTTCAGTGCTGAACAACCTTAATACAAGAATTTCCTCATTTTTATGTGTTTGAATCTACAGCCATATTGTCTCATTTGCTGTTTAATCCCAAGGAATGTTGAAGATACTGGCTTGGGCAGTGTGCTGGAAAGTGTGGTTAAAATGTAGGAAGAGAAGCTTTAGTTATTGTAGAACTTGGCAGAGCCAGGTGAGACTAAGGAAGTCCCTTATGTTAGGACTAGAGAAGAGGTTTGCAGAGCTGAGGGCTAGAAGGGATGGAGGAGTTCTTGGCAGTGAGCTGTGGACATAGGCTCCTCTAAAGACTGAGGGTGGGATGACAGGGAGCCCAGAGCCATGTCTGTGGTCTTGGCTGAGCCTTAGAACTGACAGGTATACAGACCTAGTTGGTCAGGCCCAAGGGAGAGGGGGTAGAAGGTACCTGTTAAAAATAATTGGAAGCTTTAGCTGGCACCTGAGCTCTGAAGAATTTTTGCTGGGAGTGTTAAAATTTTCCCAGTAAATCTGGAGATCTTATTTGCACCTGGGCCAGGCAAAGGAGCCTCTCTCACTTGAGCTCTCAATTAGTTTTCTGTTGGCTCATAAGGTATGGGGAAAAGGATATTTAGAATAAAAGCACAGGAAGAGAAAAAGGGCAGAGAACTGGTGAGTGTGGGGAGGAGGAGGCTGGTGTGTGTGGAGGGGCTTTTGAACAGATTAGGAAGGGTAGGGAGGAAAAGGAGACTTCTAAACCACTTAGCTTTGCAGCTTATCACTCCCATATGTACTGTTAATGTATGTGGGTAGAGCTACTTTAATACAGTTAAGAACTGAGTCTTAATTCTGACTGATTCTGCTTTAGTTTACAAATTTTGTGGGTTTGGATGGGGAGGGAAGTCAGTGCAAAACAAAAATAAATAAAAAATAAAAATTGCATACATGGCTTTCCAAAAGGAAGGAAAAGTGCTGGTTGTCACAGTGCTCAGAGACTGCCCTGAACTTGCAGTGTGGACATACCTAGACCCTGCTCATGTTCAACCACATGGAATTAGCTGAAATTCTCAGTCACTGTAGTATGTTAAGTATTTATGATCTATAAATTACTGCATCCATCCACCACTGCTGGGTCCGCTTCCAGCCATCCTGGTAGTATGTGTCTGTGGTTCAGGGGACCAGAAGCAGACTTTGGCTCACTTCCCCTCTACCTAAAGTTTTCCCACTCTAAACTCACTCTTTTTTCACTAAAATCTGGCTTTGGTGCTGGTGCTGTTTTAAGAGAATCACAGAATCATTTCAGTTGGAAAAGACCTTTAAGATCATTGAGTCCAACCGTAACACAATTACTGGTACTTTCAGGTTAATGATTGCTTTCAGGGACTGCATTTGTCTTTGCAGCTGAAATACTAAATTGTTTAATCTGTTTTATTAATTTCAAAAGAAATGTAATTGGTTTTGAAGGACAGGATCTTGAGCACTCTCACTCAGACTGAAGCTCCCCTTAGTGCAGATTTCCCAGATGAGCTTTAAATGCCCTCATTTAAACACTGATGTTAAATATGTCTGATTATGCTCCTTTCTGTTGCTAAGTGAGGACATAAATGGACACCCGAGAGAGCAATTTATCTTGTCTAAAGATAAGCAACTAAAATGCCTCCTAGGCTCCTGGTTGTGCTTATCCTTCTCCAGTGATTACAGAAGGAGAGGTAGTTTCATACTGAAACATCAAACCACCTTCTAGATGCCAAAGTTATTTCCTGAGCAGGTACAATGCAGCTTTGCAAAATTCACATCATTTTCCTGAGTCCTTCAGACCCCTGTCAAAATTTATTCTGCACTAAGCCAGTGCTAGCTGTTGAAAATAATGGACACAAATGGAGTAAACATGAATATGGCTTGGTATTGAAACTGCTTGGTGTGCGTGTGTGTTTCACCACAGAATTTTCCCTCTAGGCTCTTTGATGTGAAGCTCAAGCTTATTAAACTTGCAGACTGAGCCAAGGCAATATCTAATGGAAATGAAAATTTCTGCATTTCTGCAGAAACTACAAAAAGTTGAATTTTGAGGGGGTTTTTATTTTACTTTATTATATTAATGTTCCATTTACCCTTCTTCCTGGCAACATTTGAAGGTCTTCTAGTTTATTAAGATTTTGTTGCTTCGCATGTGGATGGTCATTGTTGAAAGAAGGAAACGAAGCTTTTGTGCCTCCATTGTAGGTTTGCATTTCTTAACTACTTGAAGTACAGTGCAGAAACAAAATCTCAAACTCCTTAAGTATTGCTTTCCCCTTGTTTCTTTCATAACCTCTCTGATTTTTGAAGAATACTGATCACCTTAGCCATACAAAACCACCTTGCAGTGACTAAGACTGCAGAGAAAGTTACTTGGTGGTGTGGATTTATTTTGTGTTTGGCAAAACTGTAGAAAGCAGTGCACACTGAATTAAACTGTTGCCCTTTTCTTGCTGCTCAAGGTCCATCTGCCATCTTTTGTTTTATTTGGATTTAGTCCTTTTCATAAACACAGGTTTTAGTGTTTTGTGCATGCAATGACAAGTGAATAAGGTCTCTTTGAAAAGTAATTTAAAAGAGTTTCTATGAAGTGAGTACATAGTTAAACTAAACCTACTGACATTAATAATTTGGGATGTAACTTGCAGCTGGAATGCCTGCTTGCTAACATATGCATTTGTTTGTTTGCAATGAACAGCCCGAATCACCTAAACCCGTGAAACATCAGGCAAGTGTTTTTCTTTTGCTTTCAAAGTTATGTAGGCAAAGTGATATATATTCTATTTCCTGTCAATTTGTATTTATAATGTGGGATGTCATGTACAGATATACAGCTAATAGGAAACTTTTAAAATAGTTGTGGCTTTGAGAGAGTGGACTAATGACCAGCTTACAGGTTTGTCAGCTTTACAAAGCATTTCTGACCACTTTAAGGTGGTGTTACCCTGTCTTGAAGCAAAAGGGTTCACCCTCTCTCTAGCTGACCTCCTCTAGTATATGTTGTATGTTTAGTTAACATGCTGCTGAGAGAATAAAGAACACTTATTTTTAATGTTAAAGTACTAAATAAAAGATCAATGGAAGCTACCAAGTTCTTTTGATTAACATACTGTTTTGGCTGAATACTTTTGTAACTTCTAAGGTAACTTGACGAAGACTTTTATTTCAGGTGTAGAAGGCTTGATGTAACCAATTGTCTTCTGAATTCAAGTGTTTCCCCTGACTCTCTAGGATAAGTGGTTTGGGTGACATATCTGTTTGGTTGTTTCTGCCTGAATTACTGCTGTAGATTCAGCTCCTCTTACTCCTCAGGGTGGCAGGAGCTGCCATGCAGATAGTGCTGCCTGTTCCCTGCTGCCTTCATCCCTCTCTTCCCTTGGGCAGCAGGAGTTGGTCTGTTCTGTGCCACCATCCTGTACCAGAGTAGGAATTGCAGGACCCTTGGTGCTATCGAGTGTCTTTGTCAAGAAACATAAAGAGGAGGGTTAGGTGGAAGTTGAGGGTAAGACTGTGGAAAGAGAGAAAAAGTTGCTGCCATGTGTTATGCAAGATAAATGCTCCACTCTCTAATCTGAGATTTTAAGTGATACATTTTTGTCCTGGGCACAAGCTTTGAAATAAAAAGCTTTGCACAAGCTCCATATGGTGTAACCAAGGCTTAGTAGCTGAAGAAGTTACCATGGGTTAGTTTAGGTGGTTGTATTCTTCCTCTCACATTATTCTGAAAGCTGACTGGAAGTGCAAATTAAACTGCAGTGGGAAGGAAAATAATCAAACAACTTCAAGTTAGGTCTGGTGTATTGGAAGCAAAAATAAATCTACATGGACATCTGTGTTGCCTTTTGGTGGTGTGTGGTGACTGTGACCCATCGTGCCTCTGAGCCCAAGGTCTCATTTTCAGAAGTTACAGACATTCTTGGTATTTAATCTAATGCTCCCTCCTTGCAAACCTCAGTTCATTCTAAAGGTTTTTACGAAAATATTTCTCTGTTCCAAAAATAGATGGAGCAGTGTTTAGCTGAGCTCTCCTTTTGCTTAGAGTTAGCATGTCAATAAACTGCTTGTTGGCAAATATGTCAAATGTATCAATGGAAACATGCTAAGCCAGAGGTGTTGATGTTGCATAAACCTTGATTTTTAACATTTCTGCTTCAATGTCATTCTGTACTACAGAGTGGATCCCTGTTGTTTGTGAGTAGTGTGTAGTTTGCCCTGCCTCACCCGGGCTTCACAACAAACCGAACTACTGGGATGCTGGTTATTCTGAAACTGAGACAATAACCTGTCTTTATTTCAGTATTGTGCCCTGCATGAAATTCTGCATGACCCTCACTTTCTCCACCCCACTTCCATACTGCTTTTTCCAAACCCTCTTCAGAGGCTTATGTGGGAGCTGGGCCTCGTAGACTGAATTTGCGCTCTTGCCAAAACACTTCTGAAAAAGAGAATGGGTTTTTGGGTTTGACTGCAAAGCAGTCCATCTCAAAATGAGAGCTACTAAACCAGAAGCTGTTTATAACACAGTATGAGAATTCTGCTGGTTCCCAGTGGTGGCTACGATGAATCTGGTTGAGGGTGCAAACCGCAGGGACTGCACCCGCTCTGCTCCTTGTGTTTTTCACCCACACCCGAGGGCCCTGCTGCACGTTTTCTTCAGATCCTCTGAGGTGATGATAAAGTTGAGCTGCTGTGAACTTCTTGAAAATCTCAAGTGACATTATTTCCCCATGCCTTGCAGAAGCTCCTCTGCACAGAACCAAATCCAGGCTGTGGGAACACTTGTAAAGCATGGGCACCATGTGCCGGCAGCGAGATGATCCCAGAGGTGTTTTGTGGAGGAGGCAAACGTTGAAGTCAGTGTCCTTTCTTTTCCAGAATAGCTAGGATTTGAAATGTAAGCTGTCACAAACTTTTGCTACATTTAATATAGGTAAAATGTGGTTTATTTCAAGCTGTGTGCAGCATGGTAAGCAAGCCTCTTCTTTTTATCATTGGTATCTTAGCAGGAGTTGACAGCGTTGTTGGGAGAAGAGGATGGGAGGAATGGTGTGAGCAAATGCTTTCCCACCATCCGATGTGTTTACATTGGAAAGTTTTAGAATATACATCAGACATGCATATTGTGGTTATAACAGAGAGCTAGTTTTATTCCAATTGTGGAAATTTTTTTTATTGGTTTAGAAGTGCTCCTGAGAACTGTAATGTTGGCAGACCTTAACACACGATGTGTAGGCACTGTGGCCAGAGCAGTGTTTAGTGTGTTCTTGGCTAAGACACACGTTTTTTTTGTTGTTCTTCTTTAGTTAGTTCAGAATTCAGAGAATATGTAGTCTCAAAGGGAATATATTTGGAAGTAAATGATTTCTAAGCAGATAACTTGGGGTTACATTAAAGAATGAGCCGCCATTAGTTTCCAGGAGGACTAGAAATATATATCAATGTACAAATAAAAGCCTCTTTTAGGTGCTAACTAGTGAAATTTAAAAATTCTTATGTAAGCGTTGACCTCCTGTGGAAGCCTTAAGAGACTTTAAATCTCAGTCTGGGGCCTTTATTCATCTGTGCTATAAATAACTGGAAAAAGCAGGTTTATGAACGTCATTTTTTCAGACTACATTCCGGACAGCTTCACTTTATTTTTCTTCTTCTTTTTTATTTTTATTTTTTGAATTTTTAAAATTTTTTTAAACCATCCTTCAGAGTAGGAAGATGATACCATATTTTCCTATATACATATGTGTTCTGGGCTCATGGAAGCAGCACAGACCTCCACAAGGACAGCAATTGTAATAGCTGTTGTGCAGTTTCCTTGCTGTAGAAATCAAAGTACTTATCTTAATTGGCTTGAACTTGAAGAAATGTTTTAAAACAAGGCATAAAACATACTGAGCAATATTGGCAATTTGAAAATCTTTGTCTCTGGTGTTGCTCAGTTCCCACTATGACATTCTGACATGTTTCTCAGGTGCATTCATGGTCGGACATGGCAATGATATAAATGTCTGTCTGTCTGAGATTTGAAAGTAAGCTTGAAAACAGGAAATCCAAATAGCTATACTGTCAAATCACTAAGCAGGAGGTTTTGGAATGATCTTGCATTAAAATCTAAATCAGTTAAATTAGTTTTTCCTCTCAAACATTCAAAGTCTGTGCCTAATTTTGTTAGCCCTAATTGTCAGTTTTCTTTTCCATGTTCAATGATTTTCAACATCCATTATGTCCTACTTGGTCTCTGTGTGTGTGTGGTTTTTTAATTTTTTTTTTTTTTTTTTAAAAACAAACAACATACCCCTCCCAAACCATTCTTCACTGAGTGGAGGAGACTATCAGCAGATTTAGAAATGAGGGAAAATAGGATAATTCCCTTTAGAATGTGGCATCATCTCTACAACCTGAGAAAAATGACTGCCAGGAAGAAGCAGAATATAGGAACCCCTGATGAGCTGCGCACTTTGCTCATGTCTCTCTGTTTTTCTCTTTGTGTGGTTTTTAGGGGGAACTGGAGCGTCAGCTTCTTCAGGCGAATCCCATTCTGGAATCCTTTGGCAATGCAAAGACAGTGAAAAATGACAACTCCTCCCGCTTTGTGAGTTACTGCTCCTTCTCTTTTTAGAGCCTGTGAACCTGGAATACTGTTTATGGAGAAATTACCTTTCAGAAATTTCTCTATTAATTATCTGAAGCTTCCTCGAATTCAGGTTCTCTCACTATGCCTTCTTTGTTGTGTTGGGGTCTCTGAAGATTCACCCTCACTGATTCTTGCCAAAACTTGCTTTACTTTTATCCAGTTTCTAAGTTCAACCATTGAAGTGACAGTAGTGTTCACAATTTTACAAATAAAAACTATGCCTTAGGGCATAAACTGTGTCCTGTGTGCTGAACTACTGTAAAGTATAAGTAAGTGTGGCATTAACATGGAATTTGGCTAAACATGTTGCCTTCTTGTCAATAGCTATGACTTTATCAGTTGGTTGGTTTTAAGAAAACATCCTAAATTAAAAAAAAACAACCCAAAACATGCACATAAAAAGCCTCTCAATTTCTCCGTGCTTCTATCTGATGGAATTACTGAAGGAAAGTAAAGACAGTATGACAAATTCAGGGTGTTGGGCACTCTTGTAGGTGCTTGATGTTGTTGAGTCAATGCCTTCTGTTCGCATACTGTTTTGGTGGCAGATAACCACTTTTGGTGTGTTCCATTGTTTTTAAAAATAGGAGTGGAACTTGGGGTGAATAGAACTCTACCACTTCTTAAAACTTCTTCCCTTTGAAGGAAAATAAAAGCCATCTCCTGTTTCAGGGGAAAGATGTTTTTAGTATGACTTTAAAACTGTAGGAGGTATGAAATCTTTTTTTCTTGTGAGAACAAAACTAACATGTACAGTACAAATGAAAGATTTCTTGGCCACGTTGATGTTTCAGCAGTTGCTTGGATTTGTAATGTATGAACTCTACTCCAGTGATAAGGATTCTGGAAAACTGTATGACTAAATCCCTTTGCCTTTTCAGTCACAAAGGGAGGGGGGAGTACTGTAGAAATTCAACTTTGATTTTATAGCCACATTATTTAATATTCCTTGATAGTTCATATATGTTGGGCATAGGATTTATCCTATCAACAGGTTTCACTGCACAGTAATTCTGCTTTGCTACACGTCTTGAATCCATCAAAGATGGTACTAATTTAATGACCATACTTTTTTCCTAAAAGATGTTAGCATCTGGTTTGTATTATATAAAGTCTGCATTGCCATCATGAACATAATCACTCAGATGGCTCCAGCTCTATTTTTATAAAGGAGCAAGTATAATGCACTCCAGATGGTGTCATCTCGTGCAGAAAAAATAATCTTTAGTAAGAACCTCTTTAAAACCTGACTTAAATATATATCCTCCCACAAAGTGAAAAGTACTGTTGTTCAGCCCATACAGGCTTGACATTCTTCACCATGAAACATCAGGATGCCAGCCTGCTCCCTGCTTGCTGATAATACCAGAGAGGACTGAAATAAGGCTAGCATCACAGCATTTTTTTTTCCTTTTTTCTTCAACCAAAAGCAGTGTTCTCTTGTATTTCAGGAAATAAGGTCTCTAGTTTGCAGTGGACACAGGAGAGTGGCCTTGCAGGGTTCATATTGCAGAGTTAAATTCCTCCTCCTGATATGGTTTTTATGAGCCATGTGCTTAGTACTCTAATGACGGTGTAAGCAGAATTCAGGTGGCCACCACTGCAACCTTAACTGAGAAATTAAAGATTTTGTGGCACCATTTGGCAATCCTGGCTAAAAGGATGTATTAGTATTTTGCTTTTAAGATTAACTGAGTAAGTGACCTCTCCAATAAAGACTGAAGTGATGGCTGAACTTTGAAGCAGGGAGCCTGGGGGCCCCTCTTCTAACGTGTCAGCTTGTTTAATGACTGTATTTCCTCTCAATTAATTTTGTTGATGGAGCTGGTAACTTGACAGCAGAAATTAGATGACTTTTAAGGGTTAAACAGAGGAAAGTGGTTCTAAATTAAATCAGCAAAAGCCTCTGACTAGACCTTATGTAATGCTTTGTGTTTGCTTTGCTTTCACATGAAACATGGCAAATTCAAGCCCCATCATTCTAAGGGGGCTCTGTGGTACCTGTTCTGAGTAAGAAGCTGTAATTCTTGACATGCTAGTGAAGGTATGTGTTATGTCTAGCCCGCTGGCTGAATTTCAGTAAAATGTCAGCTCACTCTGAGACAATTATAAATACAGCTTTCTGGAATTGTTACTGAGCAAAAAGTGTAAATGCTTCAGTTACAGGCTGAGCTTAGAGTGTTCTATTTCTTTGTAGTCAGAAATTTGAGTTCAGGTGCAGGTGCTGTTCCTTGGCACAATCCTTTTAGTGTCACTGGCTTTCTAACCAAAGCACAGATTAAACAGCAGGGAGTAACCACTGAAGGCAATTTAAAGTATTCCACCAGTTTTCTTGAAACCTGGGAGAATCACTTGGAGTTGTAGATATACAGACACAGTCAAGGAATAGTTGCTTTATTCTGAGACTTAACCTAAAGCTAGTAGGTGGGATGCACCTTTCTTGGGTTTCACTTGGGTGATAGCAGGAGAAGGCTGATCACTTTCATGCACAAAAATCTTGCTGACAATGAACTAGCTTTATCAGGAAAGCTGAGGAGGGTAGGGTGCTCTGGTGAAAAGCTGCAATAGCTCAAATGATTGCAGCAACTTGTCCAAGCAGAGTGTGGCAATCTGCCCTCAAATACACACTTACTAGGACAAGCTATTGCTAGAATACAAATAATCTCCAAGCTTGTAGAGTGGAACACTTGATATGAAAATCAATAGTAGAGTCCCTGAGCTAAATGGATCTGGCAAGCAGGAATTCACTTTAATGTGTCTAAAGCCTGACTGGTAAGTGCTCTTAATAAGTAAGGATTTGGATACTGGTGGCAAGAGCACTTACAGAAGGCCTCTGCTAACGATATTGGTAGGTGGCCTTGTGCAGATACTATCAAAAGAGGCATTTAGATGGTTGTCAGCAAACTGCTGTGAGGCTTCCTTATCTCCAAAACCTGGATAGCAGACTGTGGAAATGATGTGATGAAAATGGAGAGCCATTGGTATTACCAATGGTTTCTTTCCATCTTTGCAGCTGTGGGAATACCTAACGGGCTCATGAGCACAAACTTGAAATATAGGAGTGATGCTGTTAGAAATGGTCCAGCTCCCAAGCTCCCTGTTGTCCTGTTGAGAATGTTGGCAGCCAAATAGCAAATCAGACTGGGGAACTGATGGGACTTAAAATTGGTATGATACACCCCAAAAGTGACCTTTTATCTAAGAGCTGCTCTATATTTGGGAAATGTAGCCTTTATTTGGTCCTTTGTAGAGAAAAGGAGACATATATGGAAGAAATGTCTTTTCTTTATCAACTGCTAGAAAGGAGGGGCTGTGCAAATAGCAGCCATCCAGGGGTTGGAAATGGCAATGGGTGATGGCACATTGCTGCAGATAAATCACCTTTAGGCACCAGTAAGTTTTAAAAATAACTTTAAAAAAAAACAAACAACTTAATCTCAGTTGTGCTTTCAAACTGATAGATCATGTCTTGTCAGTGCAATAAACTGAGCTTCACTTTCAGAAGTTTTTTTTAAGTTGGTATTACAAACATCTAAAATACTGGTTCTTTAACGTTTGGAAAGTCTGTGCAGTGTAACATACCACATTTTAATATGGCTGAACACACTGAAGGAGAAAGATTTCATTGGAACTTGTGTGAAATGCTTTTTATGTTTTCTGTAGACAGTACTGTTATAAAAATGATTAGTAATTACCAAAAAAAATCTCATTTCTTTGCAGGGCAAGTTCATTAGGATCAACTTTGATGTGACTGGTTATATTGTTGGGGCCAACATTGAGACATGTATCCTACTTCATGCCACATCATTGTAAAATAAAATCCAAGTTTTCTTGTTTTGCTTCTAACCCTGGAAATCATTGGAATGCAGTGCAAGGTTACCCTGCATTCCTTCAGCAGCATCCATCTCTTCCTTTGTTCCAAAATAGTGGATCAAGTATCACAAAGTCAGTGTGCTTCCTCATCTTAAGTAACTGGGTACTTCAAAATTTAGCACTCTGAAATGTCCTGGATTTCTTGCCTAGCTTTAAAACCAGGGTGTGTTGAATAGGGAACCATTTACCCTGTGCTTGGTCTGTGAATATTTCTAGGGAAGGCTCCACCTTCCTAATCAGAAGCTGAGCTCCTGTATTGTGCCTAAAAGCTTGGTTTGGCTTCAACCTTGCAGAAGCAGCTCTTCTGCTGGAAGGAGGTGATATATAAAGTGATAAACCTGATATATACCTGATAAACCTGATATATAAAGTGATAAACACTATATAAAGTGATAGACCTGAAATGATGAGACACCTTCTGTTGTCTCAGGTCTTATGGATAGCAGCAGAGCTCAATAACATGAGATTCTAGCAATTAACACTGAAGCCTAATTAAATTTTAGCTTTAAGGTTTGGTTTTAGTTAAGGGGTGGCAGAGACTTGCACTGAAAATACTTGCACTGAAAGCTTTTCTCTAAAGTTGTTTTCTTTATGGAAAAATAATTTGCCTGTACATTGTTTTAAGCCTGGGTTTGGTTTGGGTTAGTTTGTTCGTTTTTTTTTTGGTGGGTTTTTTTGTTTGTTTGTTTTGTTTTTTTGTTTTGATTTTGTTTTTTGGGTTTTTTTGAGGAATAGCAATAGGCTGGTCATAAAATTATGAAGTTGGAAGTCTTAATACACAGTATCATGTGTTTATTAAACAGTGCTGCAGCCAAACTTTCTGTTGCTGTGGGTTAAATTCCTTATTTTTAAGTGCACTTAATGTTTGGAACTGTCACAAAATACCATTTCCCAATAAGTCTGGGAAAGATCCATAGTTATTCAAAATAAGCCTTAATGAGAAATTATTTTCATTCACAGCACAGGAACAAAGGCAGTTTTTGCCTTTAGGAAAGTTCAAATGCTTTGCCTGGAATTTTGTGAAAACAGGAGGAATTAACTCTTAGGGAATTGTTTCTTCATCACACGAACTCATCCTTGCTCATAACCTTTGTCACTTCAAATCCCTGGCCCACATTTTCTTTATAGTACGGAATACTAAGAAATAAAACCTGAAATAACTCTAGAGCTTATTAGATGCTCTTTGCTGCACAAATTGCATGTGGGAGTTGTTTTAAGGCAGTGCAGATTGTTTGTAAAAATGAAATTCCTGAAAGATACGACAAATGCACTACAGATAAAGTACTGTGGAGTCCAGCAGCTGCTGGGTTTTGGGGATTGAGTTCAGGTTTGATCTTAATAGAAGACATGATTGAAAAAGAATGGCCACTTCTCCCTCTCCCTTAGACTTCAGCTGATCCATTACAGACAATTGTCAGGGAAATGCAGTCAGCATCCAAGGGATAAGTTTGCTGAAATTAAATGTGGGCTTCTACCAATCTGAATTTCAAACACAGTATTTAAAGTTACTGAAAGTTCACGTGGCACATAGTCCTGTCATTGCTGTTAAAAGTTCTATTTGGTCTTCAAGTAGTTCATAGCGTGTTTTGTTTGCATTGGATGTTTTTATCCAAGAGTTATAGAAGATCCTTGACTAAGTTACAATCAGACTTGTTGGAGAAGTCTCGTGCTGTTCGTCAGGCTAAAGACGAGCGAACATTTCACATCTTCTATCAGCTGCTAGCTGGAGCAGGAGAACACCTCAAGTGTAAGTTGGACATCTCATTCTGTAACCCTGCTGCTTTGCCATGCCACATTTGTTAGTTCAGTCTTAACACAGTCACCTGTGAAGTGATTTGGGCTTGAAACAGGAAGCCTTTGTTTTGAAAGAATGTGCATGTTGGATCACAGATGCTCTCAGGTAACTGTTCAAGCCAAGGGCTCCTGTCTGACACATCCCAGTTTGGGCAGCCTGGGGTTGGGAATCACTGGGCTGAGCTGATAAATAAACCTGGTCAGCAGTGACAGCACTATCTATTCTGAACCTTCAAAGTGGGCAGAAAAACAGCCATTTCACCAGCACACCATGAAACCCTCAGGCTGTCTTCAACCACTGCAGTATTTTATCTTCCAAGTTGATGGGGGTTTTTTAGTTTGTTTTTTTTTCTTTTTTTCCTTGATAGCTGGGAATTTCTGTTAGGATGTGATAAGTTAGATTATCTGAAGGTACAGAGAATTGATGCAGTATTTCTCCTGCTTTAGATAAACTGGTGTTTAGCATCCTTCATGTGTTGGTCATCAATACCTAACTCCATTTCTGCCTGTGTCTGTTAACCTTCAGTAGATAAATTTCTCTCAGGATATTCCACACAGGGATTTGAGCTTAAATATGCTAGTTCTGAGTCAGGTAATGTTCTGTTTACAGGCTTAATGATTAAAGAGCTGATGTAGCTAGCTACAGATCAAGATTCTGGGAACCTGGCTTCAGTTTCTAAGGCACACTCATATTTTTAGGGTTTTAGAAGCTGGTACAATGACTTGTAGCCATATGTGAGGAACTGAGAGTGTTCAGGGTGGGTTGCACTTTTTAGTGTGTGCAGGTGGGTGTGAACAGCAATCCTTATACTTATTTTTCTGTTTCCTATCTTTCTCCCTAACACAGCTGACTTGCTGCTTGAAGGATTTAACAATTACAGATTTTTATCTAATGGCTACATCCCCATTCCTGGGCAACAAGACAAGGATAACTTTCAGGAGACTATGGAAGCCATGCATATAATGGGATTTTCACATGATGAGATCCTGTGTGAGTAATTCAACCTTTTAGGGTTTTAAAAATCTACTTTTTTCTCTTGAACATGCACATACCCCCTTGCTAATTTAATGCCACTAAATTTTATGTTGCTTTACTGTCAGGCTAGAGTTGAGCTGGAGTTGAAATAAAGCCCAAAAAGTAGAGTACAAACTTTATTTTCTTTCTGAACTAATGCTTAGAATTTGGAAGGAAAATGACACGAGTAACAGAAGAAAAATTTCTTAAGCTGACCTCTCTTCAGTTAAACTGATGCATATGCCTTTTGTTAACACAGCAATGCTGAAAGTGGTGTCTTCAGTGCTGCAATTTGGGAACATTTCTTTTAAGAAGGAGAGAAATACTGATCAGGCTTCTATGCCAGAGAATACTGGTAAGTTAAATTATGGTGGTATGGCTTTCTTTAACTTGTGCTGTAGTTTTCTTCTTGCCATTTGTCCTAGTGCATTATCTTTAAAAATACAGAACAGTCTTCTGAGCTTCCTTGATAGCTTTCTCTGCCAAAAGAGGCCATGACTGTTGTGGTATTAGCCAACAGGCAATTAATAAGATTCTCCTCTTCTGTTCTTGTAATGCAGACAAAATATCCATCAACAGAATTTATGCTGCTTGCATTGCTTCTAAACTTTGAACAAGTATTTCAGTTGTAGTCTTGTTTTTTTTGCTATCTGCAAAGATTTAAGCACTAGGAAAAAGTGCACACTTAAATCAGTTTGTTTTCTTTGGGTCCTGACAACAGTTTTCTTGCCAATGATAGGAGCCCTGGAGCCAAGCACAACTTCCACACTGAGATGGCTGAACACAAGAATGCTGTATTTAGAAAAATCTGATTTTTGAAGTGGCATTGCAGTGTGACTAAGATTTAATTTATCAGTTAGCACCTGCAGTGTGCTCAGGGTTTTGAGGGTTATATTTCTTCAATGAACGAGACAGTTCCTGAAGCAAATATCAGGTTTTTAATTGAGTGCCAGCCTTTATGGATGCTCTCATGGTAGGTTAGCTTTGAGAACTGACACGATGAGGAAGGAGCAGTGAGAACCATCATTCGGAGGACCTGCTGCATCTGCACAACTCAGATTTTCTCTCATTTTGTAATTGTCCTAAATTTGCTATGTGTGCAGGTTGCTTGTATTGTCCCAAATCTTTGTCATGTTGCCAGGAGGTGGCCTCTGCCCAGAGTGCTCAGTGGGCAGGTATGGATCAAAGTTCAACTGCCATTGACTCAACGTGTGGTTGGTAGTTGGCAGCTCAGAGTTTTGCAGTGAGGAAGAAAAGGTTGGGTGAGGGGTTAATTTTCTTGTAGTGCCAGCTTGGACAATGCAACCAAGTCGTTGTTACTTAGAAGGTGTGGTGTAGAAAGGTACAGATGTTTCTTACAGTGAAAGTCAAGCTAGTCAGGAAGCATTACTGCTGGGTTTTTGGACATAAATTCCAAATTATAATATTGGATTTAAATATATTGATACTATTGGATATTAACAATAAAGGATGCAAAATTCTAAATTATAAAGCAAAGATGTTGAAAAGCTCATATTCTAGTTAAAGCATATTTCTCTTGTACTTAATACTTTTTTTGGGTATGTGGTCTATGTTATTGTATCTTTCTGAAGACACTGAGTGAACTGATCTCTCTTCTTGTCATCTGTATTGTCACATCTCACTGTGATGGGTTTCCCTAGCATCCTCCTCTGAATAAATCTGTGTCTGGGGAGTGTTTCATCTCATTTAGAGGCATGTGTCTGAAACGGGGCAGGTTAGTGTCCTCATGGATGGGATGGAACTTGGGTGGGTAGATGATATGAACCTATTCAAAGTATATTGAAAGTAATTTCTATGCTGTAGATAGAGATAAATATACTTTAGAAGTATTAGGTACAAGAGATGGCTCTTCTGAACTGTGTCACTCATATAAACCATGTTTCCTACATTGGGAGGGTTGGACCAGATGATCCTTGAGAGTCTCTTCTAATCTGGCATTCTCTGGTGGAAAGCCATATAGCCTTCATGAATGAAAAGGAGGGAGAAGTTGTATTTAGGGAACCATTTCATGCTCACCAGATTTGAAAAAGCTTTTCTGTTGAAAGGGTGAGAGTTCATAAGCAACCTCATAGGGTTTGTTCTTCAACTGTGATACGACCTTTTCAGTATCTTTGCATTATAATAAGTTAGTGTTTTATATCTGAAACCCAGCAGTAATAAAACACAAGTCAAGTTAGTTAGGATTTCTAAATCATACCTTTTATATGGACCTTCCTCAGTTACAGACAAACAAGGTGAATTGTGCTTCTTTTGAAGTGTGAGATTACTCAAAGTGAAGTAGTGGGAACCAGTCCTTACCCACCAGTGACAGAGCTTTGATTTGAAAATGGTTTTGAATCCTTCAATTGATATTGTTACCTAAGCTGTGGTTTATTACAAACAAGAATGGCAGGGACAATAAATGCCAAATCGGGTTCATGAAGGAGGAGATGAGTGTGCTGTTTGGAGTCATGGATTTGAGGGGAAAGACCCTTCCTTAAAAACTGTAATTTCCTTTGTTTAGTGTCCATCGTGCCACAGTACCAAGGTGTGATACTCATGGATACTTAACATTTTCCAGTTCTTGGGGGTTTTTTTATTAAAAAACCTGACAACACTTGCTAATTAACACTTACAACTTTAAGTTTTATCTGAAGTGTATTTTATATTCAAGACACAGAAATGCTCCTTTATTTATGTGAAAGGAGTGCTCAGTTTGTGACGTGTCCCTAATTTCACTGATTAACTTGTGTGTCTTCTAATGAATATGTGGCCAGACAAAATCTCAACATGAAGGGAAAGCTGTAGTGTTTGGAAATACCAGCAAAATAAAATAAAAGCAGAGGAAGCTTCTTATATGCATAGGTATTAGAATTGATTTTCCAAGTAGTTTTATAAAAATTGCTTCTTTTAAATTTTTGTTTTTATTTTTTAGTTTATTTCCATTTTGACAGTGAGACAACAAGCTGTCAGATCACAAAGATAATGGGTTAAAGTAGTTTTTAGATGGTGTGGAGGGCTTCCTGCTAAAGGGCAATACTTACCCGGGCCTAAAAATACCTTTAGCGTCACTTTCATTTTTAGAAGTATGGAATCATAAACGCCCAACCTCCTGGAAAATTTCCTTAGAAGAAGGGATTAATGCAGCAAGAGTATGTAATGATGGTGTGTGTAATGTGTTATTTCAAAAAATGAACGTGACACCAGTTGGGTTCATGATGTCTAAGGAACGTGTGCTGCTGCTTGCATTGTTGCTCTGTCTAGAATGTTCCAAACCCATGTTTAAATAGTTTAAAGAATATATTTTCATGTAGTCTGTAGTAGAACTCTTACACTGGCATATCGGCCTAAAATGAAGCATTTTTTAACGCAACCTTTAGTAGGATGAAGTTGATGTGTGGTGTCTTTATGCTTGTGCTTTTTCTTCTGGAGATGGAAAATGCTGCTAAAGAAACAAAATGAATGTGGGCTACAGCCTGTTCATGACTTCCTGCAATTTCATGAAATGCAGTGTTTTCTGCACTCCCTTAATAAATTCAGGGGATGTATTTCTGGAGAGATTCCCACCAGCCACTGAGATGGGAGCTCAGGAAAGATGGGCTGGATGATCAGGTTGATCTGTTTGCAGGACACAGAGACTCCCTGGCTGCTCCTTTAAATGCCAGCTCAGTTTCTCAGTTTTGAAGCTGACATCCCTTGTCAAGCCTTTGTCAGTAGCTTGTTTCACCGATGTTGCTGGCTGCTTCGTGGAGGACTTAAACACTTCCATGTATTCCTTTGCTCTCCAGTCGCACAGAAACTCTGCCATCTGCTGGGAATGAACGTCATGGAGTTCACCAGGGCCATCCTGACACCACGCATCAAAGTGGGCAGAGACTACGTTCAGAAAGCCCAGACTAAAGAACAAGTAAGTTTTGGAGCTCTAAAGATGGACCTCATACTGTCTAAGTTGTTATGAAATAAAATCAGAATAAAGTGAGTGCTGCCACCAATTTTGTTTAAGCTTACTGTCTTTACTAAATGTTCTTACATGGTAAAAATCCATGGTAGAATAGAAACTTTTCTGTTTCCTTGACCTTTATTGTTTTTATCTTTTTATGTCATTGCTGTATGTGTCAAATGCAGAGAGAGCTTTTGTTTTTTGTTTAAAAACAAACTTGTCTTAGCATTAATGAATCTCCTCACTGTTTCTACTTCATATTTTCAATCTTTGGTGGCCTTAACTCCATTAAACTTCTGTTATTTATCTATTTGTCATAACATGAGTGCCTGTGTTCTTTTGATGACTTCTCCAAGGTGAATAAGTTTTCCTGTTTGGATTTTCAGGCAGACTTTGCAGTGGAAGCTTTGGCAAAGGCCACCTATGAACGTCTCTTCCGCTGGCTTGTTCACCGCATTAATAAAGCTTTGGACAGGACCAAACGTCAGGGAGCCTCTTTTATTGGAATTCTGGATATTGCTGGCTTTGAAATCTTCGAGGTACTTCAAAACATTGCTAATCAGATTTTCCATGTTAATGTGTATTGGGGACTAAGTGTAGAGCCATCTAATATATGCATGTTCCAAGGCTGCAGGGGGGGTTTGCTTTGTAACGTGAAAATGCTTTGACAGCCTTAAATTGCAGTGCCCAAAAGTCATACTTTAATCTAAATGGTTCTTTCAAGCGTGATTTTTCCTCCTGTACACTATTTAATTACAAGCAACAGGGGACATAAGATTTGAATAATTTATTTTCCAGTTTCCTTTACAATATTTTTGGGTGCTGCGGAGTTCTGGGGAATTTCCTTGTATGGTCAAATTTTTATATTTCCAGATATGTGATGAATCCTCTCACTGAATTATTCTTGCTCACTCATGTTGTTTCTGTAGTTGAACTCCTTTGAGCAACTCTGCATTAACTACACCAATGAGAAGCTTCAGCAGTTGTTTAACCACACAATGTTTATCTTGGAGCAAGAGGAGTACCAGCGAGAGGGCATAGAGTGGAATTTCATTGATTTTGGACTGGATCTGCAGCCTTGCATTGACTTAATTGAAAGACCTGTAAGTTTATGCAGTAATTATGCACTTAGGAGAAGAGGTTCCATTTATGGTATTATATTTTGCTGTCTACAGATTGCAGGACTGTACAGAGTTCTCTTGTGACATTGCCACAAAAAGTGGATTCGCTTGAAGGCTGAAATCCCAAGTCTGAAATACCAAAAGGATTTATCCTCAGAGGATTTTGTCCTGATGTTAGAGTAGAACACTGAGCTGAAGATACTTAGCTACTATTTTTATACTTTTTTTTTTCCCCCTAGTGCTAATGAAGTCTGTAGTCCTGTTGCTTTCATTTTAAACAATGCCAATGTGTTGGAGGAGCTTTAGAGTGGTGGGTCAGTTGTAAAGCTCTTCAGTACTTATGGTACACTTTTCTTTCTCATTTGAGATCAGTAGCAAAATTTCTGAAACTTCATTTAGGATAGAGTTTTCCTCATAAGTCTGCCTTGCAATTAGGAAGAGTGTCTTAAAAGGTAGTTTGAATCACTGTGCTTTTTAACTCATTCTCCTGGTTGCTCAATATCTGGAAAATGAAGAAGGCCTCAAAGAGCAGGAGAAGTGGTTTGGTTGGGATGGAAGGAGGAGAACAAAGATCCTGGAAGTTGTTATTCTTCTCACCTCAGAACTAAGCTGTCAGTTATTTTATCACCTTTAAATTAAAACTTAGAGTATTGCATTCACTACTCTACATTTTGGGGTGTGTGTTCTAGAATACACAAGTCACCTGTGATGCTGTGCATGCTGAAGAGCAGAAAATCTCAGAAGCCACATGGTTGTTTTTATTTAGAGAAGGAAAAGGGAAATCTTGTTTCAGTTATCAAAGGCTTGCACCTTGTGTGTGGAACTTCAGAAAGTTCTGTCTCCTTGGAATGTAAAAGTCTCTGCCCAAACACCTGAGGGGATAAGTGTGGATGCTGTTAGTATGCAGATGTTTAAGTGAATATCCTAAAATGCATCAAATTACATGATTTTTCTTTTTTGAAAAGCAAATGTCAGTACCTTCATCATTGTTCTGTAAATGTGACACCATGGAGTAGGCACATAAAAACCTCTCTCTTCAAATGTGTAAACTTTACATTCACTGGGAACTTTTGAAGTATAAATTACTGTGACCTCTTCCCATTGCTTTGTTTTGTACATCAGTCTGTCTTCCCTGAGGAAACATCCTTTCAAACAGTTTTGCAACTGCAAAACACAAAAATTGCTTGTTCCCTTTTTTCCTTTACGAATAAATGAGCCTTCAAATGCAGTGCTTAAATTGTGTGGGAAGAGAGGGACTACATAAACTGGGGGCTGCTCAAGTGAAAACTGATGGATCTCTTTGGAAGCTGCTGCTGGTACCAACACAGGGCTTGGCAAGGGGAGGTTCAGTGGCTGCCACATGAGTATTGAGTGGCTGGGAGGGATATTCAGTTTTAGCCCACATGAAAGCATGATATTAACTGCTACAGAGGTGAGGATGAGCTTCTGTGTACATACATGTCAGAGGAATCTTTGGAAGGTAACTCTGGAGGTCATCTATTCCTGTCTGTGCTTCATGCAAGGCTGGAGTCAGCATTAGATCAGGTCACTGGTATCTGGCTCCAGTGTGAGTTGGAATGAGTTTGTTAGAACCAGTCAGAATGTCACCCAGTGGACTGGACTCCCCTCTCAGTCTGTTTAAATTACAGTCAGGTTTGAATCCGTTTGGACAGCTTCTTATTGTGGTATTCAGTGTTGTGTTTTAAATACTAAAGAAATTTAAGTCTAAGATGTTAAAATACTAACCCAGATTAAATCCAACTGTATTTCAGGCAAACCCTCCTGGTGTGTTGGCATTGCTGGATGAAGAATGCTGGTTCCCAAAAGCTACTGACAAGACATTTGTGGAAAAACTGGTTCAAGAGCAAGGAACCCACTCCAAGTTCCAAAAACCAAGACAGCTAAAGGACAAAGCAGATTTCTGCATTATTCACTATGCAGGGAAGGTAAGGGTCAAGTGTTCAAGACTTGGTTAGAAATGTTGGGTTTGGGAAAGTGTGATGTGGTACAGATGCCAAACTTTGGAATACTCCTGCAGGAGGGTGGTCTTATTTCATTGTTTTGAATGTATTCAGGAGTGTTCACCAAATAGACAGAACTGAAAAATATAAATTAGTATTAGTTTAAAGCAAATATTTTAGTTTCCTGTAATTTTATTGTCAAGTCTTACAGGTGGGTTTTTTCAGGATCTCTGCTGAATATCTCTTTCCAAGTTGGTAGTAGTGCTTGAAGTAGGGCTGTGCCTCTTCTGTAAACTGAGGAGCTAAAAAGATTTTTTTTTAATATATATATATATATATCCCTTTTTCTATGTAAGCAGATACCTTGTTGTTTTACTGTTAGTTGAATTCTTTTCTCATTGAGGGATGGAGTTCAGCTGCCATGTGAACAGGACTGTGAAATAACAATACACTTCTTGCCAGTATTTTGAGCAAGCTTCATCATCACCAGGTCTACTCCATAGGGCCATGCTATGTAATTAGTTACACAATGAATCATAGAATCATAGAATCATAGAATAGGCTGGGTTGGAAGGGACCTCAGAGATCATCGAGTCCAACCCTTGATCAGCTACCGCCACAGTCACTAGACCACGGCACTGAGTGCCATATCGAGTCGCTTTTTAAATGTCTCCAGGGACGAAGAGTCCACCACCTCCCCAGGCAGCCCGTTCCAATGTCTGATCACCCTTTCCGTGAAAAAATTCTTTCTAATAGCCAATCTGAACTTCCCCCAGCACAATTTAAGACCATGCCCTCTTGTCTTATTGAGAGTTGCCTGGGAAAAGAGACCAACCCCTGCCTGGCTCCATCCTCCTTTCAGGTAGTTGTAGAGAGCAATGAGGTCTCCCCTGAGCCTCCTCTTCCTCAGGCTGAACAGCCCCAGCTCCCTCAGCCTCTCCTCATAGGATCTGTGTTCGAGTCCCTTCACCAGCTTGGTTGCCCTCCTTTGGACCTGTTCAAGGACCTCAATATCCTTCTTGAACTGAGGGGCCCAAAACTGAACACAGTACTCAAGGTGTGGCCTTACCAGGGCTGAGTATAGGGGCAGAATCACCTCCTTGGACCTGCTGGTGACGCTGTTTCTGATACATGCCAGGATGCCATTGGCCTTCTTGGCCACCTGGGCACACTGCTGGCTCATGTTCAGCTTCCTGTCAATCCAGACTCCCAGGTCCCTTTCTGCCTGGCTGCTCTCCAACCACTCTGTCCCCAGCTTGTAGCGCTGCATAGGGTTGTTGTGGCCAAAGTGGAGGACCCGGCACTTGGCCTTGTTGAAACTCATCCCATTGGAGTCAGCCCATCTCTCCAGTCTGTCCAGGTCCCTCTGCAGAATCCTCCTGCCTTCCAGCTGATCAACACTTCTCCCCAGCTTGGTGTCATCGGCAAACTTGCTGATGATGGACTCAATCCCCTCATCCAAGTCATCAATGAAGATATTGAACAGGACTGGGCCCAGCACTGATCCCTGGGGGACACCGCTGGTGACCGGCCGCCAACTGGAAGCAGCCCCATTCAGCACCACTCTCTGGGCCCGGCCCTCCAGCCAGTTCCTAACCCAGTGCAGAGTACGCTTGTCCAAGCTGTGGGCAGCCAGCTTTCTCAGGAGGATGCTGTGGGAGACGGTGTCGAAGGCCTTGCTGAAGTCCAGATAGACCACATCCATAGCCTTCCCCTCATCCACCAGGCGGGTCACCTGATCATAAAAGGAGATCAGGTTGGTCAGACAGGACCTGCCCTTCCTAAACCCATGCTGGCTGGGTCTGATCCCCTGTCCATCCTGCAGGTGCTGTGTGATTGCCCCCAGGATGATCTGCTCCATAACCCTGCCAGGCACTGAGGTCAGGCTGACAGGCCTGTAGTTTCCCGGGTCTTCCTTCCGGCCCTTCTTGTGGATTGGCGTGACATTCGCCAACTTCCAGTCATCTGGGATGTCCCCAGTGAGCCAGGACTTCTGGTAGATGATAGAGAGAGGCTTGGCGAGCTCTTCTGCCAACTCTCTCATCACCTTTGGATGGAGTTCATCTGGTCCCATAGACTTGTGGGGATCCAAGCAGCTCAGTAGATCACTGACAGTTTCCTTCTGGATTGCAGGGAGAGTGTTTAGATTCTTGTCTCCTATAGGCTCCAGAAGCCAGCTGTCATCAGGATAGCCCGTTTTACTGTTAAAAACTGAGGCAAAGAAAGTGTTAAATACCTCAGCCTTTTCTTCATCTTTGACAATTACATTCCCGTCCATGTCCATTAAAGAATGAATGTTTTCCTTGCCCCTCCTTTTGCCACTGATGTATCTGTAGAAGGACTTCTTGTTATCCTTCACAGAGGTGGCGAGATTTAGTTCAAGTTGTGCCTTTGTGTCTCTAATTTTTTTCCTACATAACTTAACTGTATTCCTGAATTCCTCTTGAGTAGATAACCCTTTTTTCCATAACCGGTAGGCCCTCTTCTTAATCCTAATTTCCTTCAAAGTCTCTCTGTTGAGCCAGAGTGGTCGTCTTCCCCGCCGACTCGCCTTTCGGCACACCGGGATAGCCTGCTCCTGAGCTTTCAAAACTTGCTCTTTGAAGAAGACTTAAGCTTAACTTAAGCATCTTTGAAGATGACTTAAGCTTAACTCTAATAGCAGTTTTTGCTCTGATATTTAAAGTGTTTGTGCTAATGGTTGAGAGCCATCTTTTAATTTTCATTTAAAGTACTACTAGCTTGTTATCTATTTTTTGGCATCAGTGGTCACAAGTAGATTATTGTAGCAAAAGGTGAAATACAAAAGTATACATTGTATTATATCAATATTTAAACCAGTAAATTAACAATAATGAAATTATCGTTGTTACTGGAGTCAGGAGTAGTAGGTTGGCTGTGAAACAAAAGGTTGCTTTCAGGTAATCAAAATGAAGTAAACCAGGATGGTGCCTGACTACCAGGAAATAATTGCTCTGAAAAATGCTTCTGCCAAACTTGAGTGGGCATTTCTTGGATACTGGCCCTGCATTGCATATCTTCCCTGAAGAAGGCAATTGTGAATTTTCCATCAAAATATGTATTTCCTTCAGATTTAGAATCATCTGTAAAACAGCTTTTTCCTGCAAAAAATACCAAAATGATGATTTTGTTTTAGTGCTGAAAACATTTAAATGTCTTTCCTTCCAGAGCCTTTATTTGAAAACAGAAAACTCACAGTTTGAAGCAAAATCATGTTACTCTACCCAGAGGTCTTACTGGATTTAAGGAATCTTAAAGCTCTCTTTTGGGCTGGGATGAAACTGTGTGGGTAGTGTTAAGTTTTCAACTCCTGAGTTATAGTTTAATTGCAGACCACAGAATTGATTCTTTTGAGATAAGAACTTTGTTTTCTTCATAGAACAAAGTGTTTGAGTATAATTGTTAGAGTGAAATTAAAAAAAACCACAGTGTTACAGCACATCCTTAATTTGCTCTCTAGCAATTTAGATGAAGTCATTAGGATCTTTACTGGAGTTGTTTTTACATCTTCACAGTGAACAGTGAAGCCTTATATTGGGAAATAACACTAGGCTGAAAATGTATATGAGCTATTAGTAAGCAAAAAGATTGCTAAATTTTCAAGAAAACTCCCATTTATGCTTTGAAAAGCATAATAACTTTTCATTTTCCTTTAACTGTCATGAGGACAGGCAACAAACTTGCAGCAAGCAAACATCAGGAAGAGGAAAACATCATCAGTGTATTTTGAGAGTTTTTAGGGGTTTTCTTTATGTTGTCTAAACATAAAGTTGTTGTCTATCTGATCATGTGCACTGTGGCTGTTCCACAGGTAGACTACAAGGCAGATGAGTGGCTGATGAAGAACATGGACCCCCTGAATGACAATGTGGCTACACTCTTGCACCAGTCTTCTGACAAATTTGTTGCAGAGCTTTGGAAGGATGGTAAGAGATTGTGCTCCAAGTACACACACAAGCTTTAGTGATTTTTACTTTGCTGGATATAGTATTTTTTTTGTACCTGTTCTCTATTCACCCTCCACCTCTATGTTTTAAATATCTACAGCATTTTCTCTCTTGTTTAGCACCTAAGGTACAATAAGGAGGCTGGGTTGCACCTATGGTCCCTTGTGCATGTACCATTTCTGAGTAGCTGCTTCTCATGTTCATTATTTGAACTGATACTCATGTACTTCATCTGTAAAATCTTGTCCAAAACTCTGTTTGAATTGCTGCAGTTAAGTCCTGAAGGTAAACAGCAGTAGTGATGCTTGCTTTTAATAGAAAGCTAAGTGAGCACCAGCACAGTTGGGTTTTTGTGCTGTGGTGGGTCATATCCTGGAAATTTGCATTGCCTAAAATAAAATTCATTAACAGCTACAGTAATGCTCAGATCTTGCATATTAAACTCAAATGCAGGATTTTCCTGTTTTAACTGCACACTGCTGCTTAGCTAGTCTACCTGTACATCAGCTTGTTTTTAACACTAACCAACCAACCTCAAGAAGCATAACTAGCCAAATAAATACAAAGACTTTGCTATTCTGGTTTTTAACATCACAGTGTATTAACTGCCATTAATTTACATGCTGCAGTATATAAATGCTGTGCTTTCTTACTTATTGATGTACTTGTGGCATAGATGATGCTGTAGGTTAACCCTGAGTTTCCCTTTTAGTCTCAGGAATACTTGTTTCAGCTACAGAGAGCAGGTTTAGGTAATATCTAAAGAACCTTTTGGCTGGGGATCTGCTTCTTTCAATAGGTCCAAATAGGCAAAACCTGCTTCCACAGATAATTGAAATGTGCATGGAATATGTTGTGCCCTAATTGCTTTTGTAGCACGGTTAAGTCTGTTTGCAATTGATAAACCTGTTCTGTATACTAACTGAAGTGTTTTGTGTATCTGCTCTTCTGTCTTTCTGTTTTTGCTGTTTCTCTGCCTTAGAGATTCAGAATATTCAGAGAGCCTGTTTCTATGACAATATTACTGGTCTTCATGAGCCACCAGGTGAATGGATATAAAGCCAGAATATGGATATAAAACCTGCCTACTAAAGGCAGGGGTGTTGTATCTACAGGAAAACCATTTTTGCTCGTAGGCTTGCATGAACTTTTCATTTCATGCTAAACTTAGGTATAACTCCACAAGGCAAATAGTCTGAGTGCATACCTACTGCTGCTGCATACATATAGCATCTCTATTTTATGCATTGCATTTAAGCATTGCAGGTGAAAAGGTTTGTTGCTTCCTGGTTCCATGTTGAGATGCAGAATTGCTTAAGTGATCCTTCTGGTAGTTCCAAGCATTTGAGAGAATGCACAAGCTTTGTAACACTATCAAGCTTCTTTCTGCAGTCCAACATTGACAAAACACTGGGACATTTTAGAACATGGATGTATTTTTTTTGGAAGGAGAGCTGAAGAAGGTATTGAGGTATAAGGATGAGTGCTGCAGTTGTAGTGGTGGTAGTAAGGGAAACAAACTTATTCCAAGTGAAATGAAATAAGTTCTTTTATTTAAAATCCTCTTAATTTTAATATTTCCCTTTGGAGGGGCTGCACATGTTTGGGTTTTTTTCTGATATTGAGAAATCAACAAATTTACTTGTTTGAAATGTCTTTTTGGAGATGTTTCTTGTATTCCTCTCCCAAAGTTTAGCAATGTGTATGTGTGCTTGTGCCTTTAGACTTCTAGTCTATAGTTGGGTTTCTCTTCCACTACTGGTGACACATTCCAGACTGGAGGGAGTGAATTGTGTTCCCTGAAGTGTTTGTCCAGTCATGGTGTTCAGTGACTGCTCTTAGCCTTCTAGGAACCTTACATTTAACTTGAATAATCCTCGTGGAAATGTAGGTAACCAAAGTCTAGTTGGAGGAGGGAGGGATGCAAAACAAAAGATGCACAATTAACAGTAAAATTTTTAAGTATTTGGCAAAACAAAAGGTGAATGGTGTCATTAGTCATTAACAGTGTCTGATGGATCCATGTTTCTAACACAAGCTTCTTATGGTTATCCTCTGGAAGACTGTTTCCCAGTAATCTCTACCCTGTTTCTGGTTTAGAACTCAATTCTGCTTAAAAGTGAATATTTGAGATATGATCTCATGAACAACTTACCACTTGTCTTCAAAACTGTGTGGAGGGTCTGGGCTCTGCTCTAAACTACATGCAAGAATTACAAGGGATGTTTAAAACTTATTGCCCTTTATGCTTTAAAATTTCCTTTTTTATTTTTTAAAAATTATTATTTTTCTATAGACCTTTGAAGACCCGTTGAGTACGAGTGTGAAATAAAATACTGTCACTTATTTCTCAGCTACAAAACTAATTCTGGCAGCAAAGCATAATTCCTTTACTTTGGTTTGAACAAATTTTGAAGATAACTTCACAAAGTTTAAGTTGTAGCTTACATGCAGATGTTGCTTGTTCCTGGCTGGCCAGCTTGGATTTCCTGGAGAACCAATAAATGTCATGTATTTGCAAAGTACTTAGAAGTGCTGACTGTAATTGTTAAGGTGTTAAGCTACCCTTGTATTTTTTAGTGGGCTGTTTAAAGAACTGTTGATGTGCACATGGAATCATGTTCATGGTTTTGTCCAGATGTTTGAATGATGGCAGTCTTGGGAAAAAGAAACCATAGAGATCCTTACTCAAAATGTGTTTTGTTTTTCTTTTTTTTTTTTAAAAAAAAAAAAGAAAATAAATCTCTTCTGATGCTTTATGGCACCTTTCAAGTGCTAGGTGTGCAGTTTTCCTGTTTTGAAAGTTGGCTTTTGGTTAGGGAGATCCTTGCAGTTGTATATAAAATCTGGAGAAATTCTACAAAAGAGTGGACAAGCAGAAGTCTGGCAGATATTTTTTCCCTTCTTATTGTGGAAATTACACTATTTCCAACTCTTCTGTAAATAGTTATGCTTTTGAATATTCAATGAAACTCAGATTTAATCTATATAATTGCCATAAGTGACTTCATTTTAAGCAAAGACACCTAGGTGTCTAATTCCAAAGATTCAACCCATTGTAAGAATTCAGATAATTGCCAGTTTCCAGGCAACCTTCATTCTCTTAAAAGTTCATTTAAAAGAAAGGAAATTGTTTTCCTGGTCATGTAGAACTGCAAGTAAAGAGCTGGATATTTTACCTCCTAATGTGACACTATTCTGCTGTATCAGTGTGTGGCTTTTGGTTCCACTGCTTCTGCCCAGTGTCCCCAGTACATGCTGACTGTCTCGCCTCCTGGTGGCATCTCCTGTCATTTGTTCCACAAAGCTTCTGCTGCTGCACTGTTGCTCCTTTTCCTCCTGCCTCTCTTTACACCTGACAAATATTAAAGCCCACTTAATTATTTTCTCTTCTCCTTCCCAGTGGATCGTATTGTGGGTCTGGATCAGGTCACTGGAATAACAGAGACAGCTTTTGGCTCTGCTTACAAGACCAAGAAGGGGATGTTCCGTACTGTTGGCCAACTCTACAAAGAATCCCTCACCAAGCTGATGGCCACGCTCCGCAACACAAACCCCAACTTTGTTCGCTGCATCATTCCAAATCATGAGAAGAGGGTATGTACTCCAAACCACTCCTCTAATCCTTTCTCTCTACCTGCATTCAAAGTTATGCACACTCTCTATGTCTTCCTTCTGAAAACAGATTTCTCCAAGTTCTGATCCTTACCCAATATCTTCTCAGTGTTCCCCACACATCCCTTTACTGAGACAGTTGATTTTTTCAGAGGGTAGCCTGAGGAACTTTAATTCCATTTTTTTTTGTTGATCTAAATGAAAAGACTAAAACTCAAGCTTGTTTTCTTTGTCCAGGCTGGAAAACTTGATCCACATCTGGTTCTAGATCAGCTTCGTTGTAATGGTGTCTTGGAAGGGATAAGGATTTGTCGACAAGGATTTCCAAACAGGATTGTGTTCCAGGAATTCAGACAGAGGTAACAGTAGTAACAGTCTTTGAGTTTTCATGAGATGAAGTTCCTTGTTAAATAATTAAAGTCATCTCACACTCCTACTCCTCCAGTCCAGCTGGAAGAAAATCAAAAGCCATGTATCAGGTCTTGAAACAACTTGAATTCACAGAAGTTAAATGTTACAAATCTGTTCTGAAGATACTAGGGAAGAGGAAACCAATCTAAAATTGACTTATGGAAAAACTTCCATAAGAAATTCCTTAGTTATGCACTCTAGCTTTGCATGTTAACATAACTGTAGCTTATTGTTGAAATTAAAGGGTTTGTTTTCATTTGATTTCAAGGTATGAGATCCTTACACCCAATGCAATTCCAAAAGGTTTTATGGATGGTAAGCAAGCCTGTGAGCGCATGGTAGGTGTTTTGACATATGTATGGTTACAACATTGAAAAGTTGAAACCAAAATTTTCCTTTCCTTGATGTGAAAACAATGTGTTTGCCTCTCTATTCAGATCAGAGCATTAGAGCTGGACCCCAACTTATACAGAATTGGACAGAGCAAGATTTTTTTCCGAGCTGGTGTCTTAGCACACTTAGAAGAAGAAAGAGATCTGAAGATCACAGACATCATCATCTTTTTCCAGGCTGTCTGTAGAGGATACCTGGCTAGGAAGTATGTTACGATTTTGTTTTTCTCATGGTCATCTTAAGTCTCTTTGACAGGGAATTATGCATAAAAGCTTAAATTTCAGGATATATTTTCTTAAGAAAGCATGTTGCTTGATAGACTGTGGTTCTATCCAGTGCTGATAGGTGAAATTTCACTTAATAATAAGAATTGGTACCTTTGTTCCATAGTAGTCTCTCTTTTCCTTAATCTTCCCTTTGTGACACATGCAGCTGTTTGCAGTACAACTGATAGCTGTAAAAAAAGTCTCTTGCTTTTAGAAGAAGGTTCTTATTTCAGTAAGATACAGAGCAGAGATACTCTGGAAAGCTCCTCATTGTCTAAACCCATCCTGATTTTATCTTTTTTAGAAAAACATCTGCTAAGAGTAAGAACAAACAGCATTTTGTAATATTGTTTTCAAAATGGTGTTCTGACTCTTCATGCAAAGAACTAATGTTTATAAATACATGTAGTCACTGAAACTTAAATATAAGCCTGTTTATGGTCTGCAAGTATTCTAGGGCTGGATAACCTAAAAATTAAAACATGAACAGATGCTTGGCTGTATTTAACATGAAATGTTTTGCTCTTTGTCTTCAGGGCCTTTGCAAAGAAACAACAACAACTGAGTGCACTGAAAATCCTGCAGAGGAATTGTGCTGCTTATCTAAAGCTCAGGCACTGGCAGTGGTGGAGGGTCTTCACAAAGGTTTGTTGTATTCTGTCCCTTTGACTCTTGTGGATAGGAAAATGCAAGTTCTTACTTAACTCATTTCAAATCTCTGCAGGTGAAGCCTCTTCTTCAGGTCACTCGTCAGGAAGAAGAACTCCAAGCCAAGGATGAGGAGCTTATGAAGGTGAAAGAGAAACAGACAAAAGTGGAGGCAGAACTTGAGGAAATGGAAAGGAAACATCAACAGGTTTGTGCCCAAGATCAGCTCTTGATAGGTAAAATGTTTATTGCACTGTATCCCATGTGAGGGAGCCACGTTGGAGAGACACTTGTGAGATAAAGCTGAAATTGGAATAGGAAGACAGAGCATGATCAGTTCCCCCTGGAATGCAGAAACTTCATGTTAAGGAAACAGCACTTTTTTTTTTTCCTATTTATCTCCAAGATCCCTTCCATCCTAAGCCATTCTGTGATAACCAAAAAAATAAGCACTTCTATGTATATATGCCATTGCATATCCTTCCATGATTCAGTGGCAGTATCATTTTCCTTTTCATATGTGTGCTCATGTGTTTAAGATGTGGAGAAGCAGTAAAGAAATTACTGAACAAAGCTAAAAATTAATTTATGATGCAATGTGAAACTGATAGCAGTTTAAAGGATGGCTGAAGGGGTGTAAAGATAGACATTTATCGCTGTGGTAATTATGCTAGAAGTGGGGTGGATACTAGAATGGCAAGCCAGTAGTTCCTGTTGATGAAGGCCTGGCCTCTGAGGAGTGTCTGTGATGGCTTTGTCTGAGTTTGGAGGAAGGGAGACTGATGGAAGACTTCATTCAGGGAGATCCAAGGAGGGGAAGTGGAGAGGGAGTGCTGAGCTCTTCTCCCTGGGATCCTGTGACCAGAGCATGTGGGAATGGTTCAAAGCTCCATCAGGGGAGGTTCAAACTAGCTATTAAGAAACATTTCTTCGCCAAGAGGGTGGCCAAATGCTGAAACCAGCTTTGTAGAGAGGTGGTCATTGCCCCATGCTAGGTGCTTAAAAAGTATTTGGATAATGTCCTTACTGTGCTTTAATTTCTAGCCAGCTCTGCTGGTCAGGCAGTTGGAATGTATGATTTGAGGTCCCTCCTGAATGGAACTATTTTACTTCTATTGTCAAGTTTATATAGCAAGAAATAATGCATTTCCAGCTCTGTTTTGATGACTCCAAGTGCCAGTGTCAGCCCTGCTACCTGTGACACTGCTCTGCCACTGTGCAGGGAGGAGTATGAGGAGCAACTCAGGAAACAGACACTTTCCTCATCCTTTTAGTGCTGGTAAAACAAGGAACATGGGTCAGGGGCAGTGGGGTCTGTTCCTTAAATTGGGGGTGAGTGAGAGATGTTGCTGTAGCCCTGCTAAGAAAGTTGGTGTCTCCTGGGCCGCTGATAAAACCAGGGAGTCAGGAATTGGTGCAGAACTTGGCCTCTGAGTAACTTTTTGGTTGTCATATGTATAACCTCTCATGAGAGAATTAGAAGTAATGTTTTTACACCTTTCCTTTTCTGTCTGTTTGCAGCTTCTAGAAGAAAAGAACATTCTTGCAGAGCAGCTGCAGGCTGAGACAGAGCTCTTTGCAGAAGCTGAGGAGATGAGAGCCCGCTTGGCTGCCAAAAAACAAGAATTGGAAGAAATTCTCCATGATTTAGAGTCCAGGGTTGAGGAGGAAGAGGAAAGGAACCAAATATTGCAGAATGAGAAAAAGAAAATGCAGGGCCATATTCAGGTATGCCTCTTGGTGACTGGAAATGGAAAAGCACACAAAGGGGACAGCTGAGGAGGGGAAAGCTCCCTCAGCATCTCTGTGGCATAGAGGGAGTTAGAAATTTAGCACCATGTGTGGAATCAAATTGATTTATATATTGTTTTTCTTTTCCCTTCCTATGATCTCAAGGCATATGAGAGTTAGGAAATAAAAAGAGAAGTAAAAATTCCCAGTTGGTAGCTATGGCATGTGCAGATAGAGTGTGGGGGGAGTAACCAGGAATGACTGCATGGGGCTTACTTGCTTTCTTAAAGAGACAGAAACCATTGGGATGCTGTGACTTACAAGAAAAAATGTTCTTTTTTTGACTGGAATCCAATAGATATCACCCAGAATATTCCTTCTTTGACTTTTACGAAACTAAGACAACTTTGTCCCCTTCAAGTTACTTGATATTTTGTTTTGTTTTTTAAATTAGATTACTTTGGTTTATTTTGAATACACAGAGACTGTGAAAAGGGGAATACCTGAAAACTTTCTGCCTTTCAAGATATTCAGGGTACTTGAAAGGGGAAATAAACCCCATGTATCAGAGCTCTTGATGCCTTTTATTAGGCATTCATTAATGTGTGGCATAGAATCTTATTTAAAACTGAATACATGGTTACTTTTCTAGCTTCATCCAACGATTTGTGGTAATATCTGAACTCTTTCATCTGTAACAGATTCATACTGAAGTCTGTTTCCCATGACATCACTTCCCAGACACTTCCACCTTAACACCAGACACCCTATTCAGATGCAGTGTGGTAGGGAATATTTTACAAAACAAATGTATTTTTAGTGTTAGGGTACGAGGATTTTTCTTTTAAAAAATGCATTTTTTTTACCTGAAACTTATTTTAAAATTTATTTACTAAATAGTAAATGTATTTATTTTTAAATTTATTTAAAAAGTACATAAAGATGTGAATAATGTGGAAAATGCACCTGCCTTTCTTCCTAGGACCTGGAGGAACAGCTTGATGAGGAGGAGGGTGCTCGACAGAAGCTGCAGCTTGAAAAAGTGACAGCTGAAGCTAAGATCAAGAAGATGGAGGAAGAAATCCTCCTGCTGGAGGACCAGAATTCCAAATTTTTGAAGGTGAGACCAGTATGCACTGTGGAGATCCTGCACATGCATAGTAGTAGCACCAAGTAATAGCTCTCAAAACATTTGAGGCTGCTATCATGTTCTCTGTAGAGTTTGTGCTTGAAGATTTGGGGTTTGAACAGGTTGAAGCTGAGATACTCAGCTTCTCTTAAACTGACCTTTAGAAGGGACGCATTTGCCACACTCTTTCCAATTTCATCAGATCTAAGACCTGGAAACAGTGTTTATCAGAGCTACCATGGTTCTTTGCAAGTAGATTTCCCAAAGTGTGCAGCAAAAGCTGTCCTGAGACCAGGCTTCCCATATGTTAAATTCTAAATCTTAGAAAAAAAATATTCATGTTCCTGTACTATTCCAATTGACTCTAATATTGACAGGTCAGTCACTTGAAACAAAATCTGTGTTATCCACACACTACATGGATTTTGTACATTCAGTTATTTGTGCTGCTTAGAGACTCTTCAAATATATTTTATATTTGAATATAATATCTATCTCCTTTTTCTCCTTACTAGGAAAAGAAGCTGATGGAGGATCGGATTGCTGAATGTACTTCTCAGCTGGCTGAAGAAGAAGAAAAGGCTAAAAACTTGGCCAAACTCAAAAACAAGCAAGAAATGATGATCAGTGATTTGGAAGGTTTGTTTGTGCTACTCCTGCCTGTTAACAGCTTGGACATCAGGATTCAAAGGAGTGGATCTCTTGTTGCAATGGGGGCAGGAGCTGGGCCAGTCTGCTGAGTGGAACCTAAGATGTCGATACCTTAATATCTACATCTTGGAACAGATTTGTGTTGTTTGTAAAACTTGCTGCATTTGGCTGCTTTGATCTTTCTCATGTTTAACTTGTTTTTCATTTTTAAGACTCCATTTCATTTCTAGATGCTCTCAGAAATTCATGTTGTTGCACACACCCCTTACTAACAAGGTAAAACATCTGTCTCTGGGGAAGCTGCAACACTTTAATAACACATTAGAACAACCTATGTCAGTAGGCATTCATTAGGCTTCTAATATTTTTTTTTTAAATAAATCTGAATTGTTTTGCTTTCCCTAATTTTTGGTCAGCTAAAATAGTTCAGTTTCTCTGATTGTTTTGCCATTTGATTGTTTTGCCATTTGATTGCTTTGCCATTTGATTGCTTTGCCATTTGATTGCTTTGCCATTTGATTGCTTTGCCATTTGATTGCTTTGCCATTTGATTGTTTTGCTTGTGTTGCCACAGAGTAAACTCAACCCTATCTATAACCTTTCCTAATTTTATTTTATTTCTTTTTAAAGTAACTTATGCCTGTGAATAGCTGTTGGGCAACATTAATAAACTGCCAAGCCAAAAGTTGCAAAATATAAGGCAAAGTTGCTCTCTGTACCCTAGTTTGGAAAGAGTTTTAAAATTTACTTTATTGTGGCCTGTTTTGATACATATTTTAAATCTTGTGCTTATGGCAGAATACCAAACTGAATTCTATATAGGAAGGTAATGAAGTAATATTGATGGTGATTTATAGAATCATAGAATTTTCCAGGTTGGAAAGGGACCTTTAAGATCTAGTTCCAACCCCTCTGTCATGGGGATTGATGGACATTTTCTTTCAAAATCATATTCAGAGAGCTTAAATGGGCATACATAAGCTTTACTTATAGGAAAATAATGCTTAAGCAGTTACACTTCAGTCAGGACCAGTGTTTCTGAATTTATTTGATAGATGTGTTTGGTTGTGGCACTGTTCAAAGACTGACCCAAGAAATGGAAATTTAAAGCTTAAATGTAAGGCATAATATTTCTTGGCTAGAAAAATACAGTAAAATATTTACTTTTTGAGATGATATAAGAAGCCATTAAGAGCTCTCTGCTAGGGTCTTGGCACTGCTAGACACCAAAATTTGAAAACAACCCCACAATTCAGTTTACTGTGTGCTTTCTCAATTACAAAATTGAGTCTTATGACACTGTTCTAGCTGTTGCTCACTAGACTCTACAAAGAGAAAAGTGCATTATTTTTTCTTCCAATGAGGAACTGTTTAGAGAAAAAACAAATCCCAAGAAACCTGAATGGCTCTAAGATGATTCTTGAACATGGCTCCCTCTCTACGTAGAAGATGATGTCCTGATCCAGTAGCTGGCTTAGGAAAAGGTGTGAGAGAAATCTCTGCCCTGAGGACCCACAAAGTATTGAACAACTCTAATTTACATTTATGCTAATGAATGTAGAGCTGTGCTAATGCTATGCAAAGCAAAACCTTCCTGTGACTTTAATATCCCTGGTCTTTAGCTAACTGGAAACAATGCAGCCAGGAGCTGTTCTGATCAGCCAGCAGGCAGATCACCTGAATATATTTCATTGCTGTGGCACTGTTAAGTGGATGGTTTTTCACAAAGTGACACCTTAGGGCAAGAGTGTGATGCTAACACAAATTCCTGAAAGCAATTCCAGGATTCCAAAGCCTCGCTGAATGTCCATGGGATGCAGGTCAGTGGTGCAGATACTTGCAAGAATGGTTTATCCAAGCTTTCTTTAAGCTGCACTCTTTTCCAGCAGCCCTTCTGGAGTCTAGCCTAGCCCTGCCAAACTCTGAAGTACCGTTTTTTCCAGTCTTTAGCTGTTATTCATTTTTGAATCCTGATGTCTGTGTTCACCAGGCCTACCAGCTCAAACTGTTAGATCCCATTCCATGGATTTTCCATCAAGATGAGGTTATGTTTCTGTGTCAAAGTTTTTTCTCCAGTCACTGACTTCTTGACTTTCTGCTGCTTTGTCTTTCCCAGTCACCCTTCCAGCTGCAGACTGGAGAAAAAATTGACACAGCATATATTAAATTTCCCATCCTTTTTGCCACCCCATTGCCCTACTCCTGAATCTTCTGAGGATGACAAGAGAGAAATTGCTTAGCAATATAATTCTTTGCTCCCTTAGAACGTTTAAAAAAGGAAGAGAAGACCCGTCAAGAATTAGAAAAAGCTAAAAGAAAACTTGATGGTGAAACAACAGACCTACAGGACCAAATAGCTGAGCTGCAAGCCCAGATTGAAGAACTGAAGATCCAGCTGGCCAAGAAAGAGGAAGAACTACAGGCTGCTCTTGCTAGGTCAGAGCATGGTGGGGCTTAGAACTATAGAAACCTACTTTCCCAGACCAAATTTCAGCTGGCTGCAAATTACCACTTAGAACTAGGAACGTTCAAGCAGAAGCCAGTTATGTTTGTACTAGAGCATCTCTAGACAGCTGGGTCCAGCCTCAGGGGGGAAAAACCATGTAATTCTGAGAGAGCCTTCATCCTATTCAGAGTACTTGGTGTAATGTATGTCCTCCTCAGTCACTGAAAGATTTGTGTGGCAGTCTTGCAGCCATATATTAAATATAAGCTAAATACCTTTTCTGTTTTTTAAGTAATGATACTTAATTTTGTGGGAAGTGAAAATTCTACAGACAGGCTGTGCTGAGGTCTACAGAACTGGAATACTTGAATGTAAACATGAAGGCTTGGTTATTGAGGGTGCATTTGTAATACCTAGGGCACTGTGCTGCTGCTTGAGAAAAACAGTGCAGTAGAGGTTTTTTATCTATGAAGTTTTAAAAGGTCTATTTTAGTCAAGTGGCAAAGTTCAGTTACTATTTGTGTCCATAAATAAAGCCAGACTTCTCTGAGAATGGACCTAAAACTACAGCTATCCTAACTGCTGTGCCTCTTATTTAACAGAGGGGATGAAGAAGCAGTTCAGAAGAACAATGCACTGAAAGTGATAAGAGAGTTGCAGGCTCAGGTTGCAGAACTCCAGGAGGATCTTGAATCTGAGAAGGCATCACGCAACAAGGCAGAAAAGCAGAAAAGAGACTTGAGTGAAGAGTTGGAGGCTTTAAAAACAGAACTGGAAGATACCTTGGACACCACTGCAGCACAGCAAGAGCTGAGGTAGGTTTGTATGTCTGTAAGAAGGCACCAGTAAAACTGGTCTTTAATTTACAAAAGACTAAAATGTTGGTTTTGATAACCCTGGATGCTTCCTCTAGGACAAAACGAGAGCAGGAGGTGGCTGAACTGAAGAAAGCAATTGAAGAGGAAACAAAGAACCATGAAGCCCAGATCCAGGAAATCAGGCAGAGGCATGCTACTGCCCTGGAAGAGCTCTCTGAACAGCTTGAACAGGCAAAAAGGGTGAGAAGAAAATGTATTACAGAAATCTATTTGTCTTCTTTGGGCCTTTTTATGAGTAGCATCAGCACAGTGATCCTTTCCAGGGCTCTCTGCAGAGCTGGGATTTCCTCTGTACGTGCACAACAATTGCAACTGCAAATCTATCCTGCAAGTATTAGACAGTCTTGACAGCAATCAGGAAAGAGTTCATTAGACTTGGTAACAAGTCTAGAAGTAAATTCATGTGATAGCTGTGAGAATTCTCTAGCAGCCCATGTATTTGTTTGGTCAACAGCAGTTCCCTGCATAAGTGAATGGCAGAACACTTCCAAACAAGGTAACTGTAATGTCAGCACTCACAAATAATGAGCTGTGAGTACAGGTGGGGTAGAAGTTCTTTCAGCCAATCTTCATGCTTGTGCTGTGACTTCCAGTCACAGAGATCTGGAGATCTGTGGAGCAGTTTGCCAGCTTGCAGAACTGTGTGATGCTCTCTGGTAACCACCACCACCTGAGGTCACTTGTTGGGACATATAGTTATTCCAACACTCATTTCACATTTGTGGAATTGTAGTTCTGGTCATTCACAAACGTGTGTGTGGGCAATCCGCAGACTGCAGTACTATTTTTATGTAGGGAATACTTCACCAGCTTCCTTAGATTAAAATACTAAGTGAGAAACATCCTAGTTAAAGCTGGTGCAAATTATGGTTTATTCACCTGAAGGTCTTATGCATGTCTTCTACTCCTCATTCATTAATATTCTCAATAAGAGCATGAAAAGATAGAAAAATACCCTGCAATCTTAAACAAAGATTCTTGTGATAAGGTGATGGCAGTTCTGGTGATATAGTAAGAATAGCAGTTAAACATCCTTTATGCCAGTTATTACTTTTTACAAAAGATTTTTGACAAATGTCAGTGCAGTGGTGAAAAATGCTTTGTTATGCCCTTCCATGCTGCTATGCCTATTAAATTCAGGGCAGCTTTAGTTGATATCTTTCCTTTTATTTCTGTGAGATGAGCCATGCTGATGTGTTAATAGGCACATTCCTTCCTACTTACAGTGTTCTCAGTCATTTTGCAGCACTGACATCCCAGATCTTGTTGAATTCATAGAAGTCTCCATCCTCTGGTCCTCAGTGTTATCTGTGTTATCTGAGAGTGGAACAACTTGCATGAACTTAGTCTTTGGCTAACACAGAATGTTACATGGCAGCATTTTAAACAGTCCTTAGTTACAGCTTGCTGAGCTCTTGTCTTGGAACTTCTAAATCCAAATTGCTGGACTGAATATTTTTAGCAGGAAACTATTCATATGTAACAAGGTGTTGAATTTCTTTCCTTTTTTTTTTTCTCCCCAGTTCAAAGCAAATCTTGAAAAAAACAAGCAAGGTCTAGAGTCAGACAACAAGGAGTTGGCCTGTGAAGTGAAGGTGCTGCAGCAGGTCAAGGCAGAGTCTGAACATAAGAGGAAGAAGCTTGATGCTCAGGTGCAAGAGCTAACTGCTAAACTCTCAGAAGGAGAAAGACTGAGGGTGGAACTGACTGAGAAAGCTAACAAGCTGCAGGTAAGGTGGTATGGAACTCCTAAGCTGCTGAAAAATAGACAAGAAAGTAAAAGCCTTAACCATCTGCAGAGAGGTGGCTAGGAGAAATGGCTTTCAGAACATAGCTAGGTCTGGAGGAACTGGGTCTGTAGTTAATGTGGGAGGGAACCTCAGACATGCACTTGTGTACTTGAGATGGCCTTAAAGTCGTGATGTGTTGATGTGATTGCTGGAAAACCATGATACTAATTCTGAACTGGTCTACATGAGAGCTATAGTGGCTTCTCAAGTACCTGACTTCCCATCCTGGAGACCAAACGGAGCAGGTCATGCAATCACACAGCTCCTCCAGGAGGGACAGTGGATCAGACCCAGCCAGCACGGGGTTAGGAAGGGCAGGTCCTGTCTGACCAACCTGAGCTCCTTTTATCAGCAGGTGACTGCCTGGGGGATGAGGGGAAGGCTGGGGATGGAGTCTGCCTGGACTTCAGCAAAGCCTTTGGCACAATCTTCCATAGGATTCTCCTGGCAAAGCTGTCAGCCCAGGGCTCAGCCAGGAGCACTCCGTGCTGGGTTAGGAACTGCTGGAGGCCAACAGAGAGTGGTGCTGAATGGTGCTGATCCAATTGGTGTCCCCCAGGGATCAGTGCTGGGCCCAGTTCTGTTTAATGTCTTCATTGGTGATTTAGATGAAGGGATTGAGTCCACAATTAGGAAATTCAGAGATGACACCAAGCTGGGGGGAGTGTGGATCAGCTGGAAGGCAGGAGGGCTCTGCAGAGGACCTGGACAGACTGGAGAGTTGGGATGATCCCAATGGGATGAGGTTCAACATTTCAGTGCCGGGTCCTGCGTTTTGGCCACAGCAACCCCATGGGGAGCTCCAGGCTGGGCACAGAGTGGCAGAAAGGGACCTGGGAGTCTGGATTGCCAGGAAGCTGAACATGAGCCAGCAGTGTGCCCAGGTGGCCAAGAAGGCCAATGGCATCCTGGGCTGGCTCAGGAACAGCGTGGCCAGCAGGTCCAGGGAAGGGATTCTGCCCCCGTACTCAGCTCTGGTGAGGCCACAGCTTGAGTCCTGTGTCCAGTTCTGGGCCCCTCAGCTCAGGAAGGAGATTGAGGTGCTGGAGCAGGTCCAGAGAAGAGCAAGGAGGCTGTGAAGGGATCCAGCAGAATTCCTGTGAGGAAGGGCTGAGGGAGCTGGGGGTGTTGAGGCTGGAGAAGAGGAGGCTCAGGGGAGACCTCATCACTCTCTCCAACTCCCTGAAAGGAGGTTGGAGCCAGGGGGGGGTTGGGCTCTTTTCCCAGGCAAGTCTCGGCAAGACAAGAGGGCAGGGTCTCAAGTTGTGCCAGGGGAGGTTTAGGTTGGAGATGAGAAAGAATTTCTTTCTGGAGAGGGTGATCAGGCATTGGAATGGGCTGCCCAGGGAAGTAGTGGATTCTCCGTGTCTGGAGATATTTCAGAAGAGCCTGGATGTGGCACTGAGTGCCATGGGCTGGGAACCACGGGGGGGAGTGGATCAAGGGTTGGAGCTGATGATCTCAGAGGTGCTTTCCAACCTGGCTGATTCTGTGTGAGATCCTGTAGGATGCTCTGTTCACAGCTTGTGTTTTGGCTTGCATATGGAATTGAGTGGTTTGGGGTAACCTCATTTGTTAGCTCTGAGATACTGATTGGTGTTGGTGTTGTTCCTCTTGTGATTCAAAGCTGGGAACTTGACAGATAGGGATTGCAAGTGGGGGCCTTTTCTTCTGGGTTATGGTGAAAACAGACAAAATGCAGTCTAAAATGCAGTCAGGGTTGACTTATAAACCATAACAATGAGCACTTGAGTTCATGCTCTGAAGTGCTTCAAAGGAGAATGGCCCAGTTCTTTTTGAGGAAGCTTTTGGGCAGTCTCTCACTGTATATGCAAGTAGCATAGCCTAAAACAGCAAGAGTTGGCACCTGGCAGTAACCTTTTCTCTTGCAGTGATGCTTTAAACCCAGCTGCTACCCTGATAATCTCTGAATTAATGGTCCTGTAAAATACACAATCCTATAATTAAAAATAGTATTTAATGCAGATACTGTATTGAATGCAGATACTGGAATGACATGCTCTGCTAAACAGCACAGCTAATTATCCTTATGATGTACCCTTAAGGTCAAGACTGACATCCAACTTCTAGTTTCCACCCAAAATTTAGGATTTTTAGCTTCTTGTAGCTCTGAACTGGGATCTCTCATTGTCTTGCCATTCCTGGAATTTGTTGAGGTTTTGTGTTCTGCAGTTCCAGATATCAGGGATGTCAGCTTTGCCCTGAGTCAGGGGCATGCTGTTACCTTTAAACTCTTTGCTTTGCAGAACGAGCTGGATAATGTCTCAAGTCTCCTGGAGGAAGCAGAGAAGAAAGGCATCAAGTTTGCCAAGGATGCAGCTAGTTTGGAATCTCAGCTTCAGGATACACAGGTGTGTGTGCAGTGAAGCTTGGGATTGGCTTCGAGGCTTTATTTCTCATTTAAATGCTGGATGCATAACAGAAAATACATTTTCACTGATGGGTTGGGAAGTCCTTTGGGTAGAAGCTGTATTTTTTACTGAAGTCTGGTAAAATGCCCTGTGTAAGGACTGCTCAGGCACAGGGGGAGCCAGTTTTTCATTATCAAAGATTTGCTATTTGATAGAATGTAGCCTTTCAGTTTCTCTTTTATTTCCTTGTTTCTGTTGAGGGTAAATATTAAGTAAAAAAAAAAAACCTAAAAAAACCCCCACAAACCAAAATAAAACAAAACAAAGACCCCACATACTTTTGAAGTAGAATGTCAATGTAAATAAGATCCTAGGGGTATATGAAGGGCATGAGTGACAATACCCTGTCTTTTACTGACAGCTTAATTCTTGAAGCTGCCAGTGTTTGGTTTCCAGTTAAATAATCCATCTTTATGCATATATTCATCACTGGGGTTTACCCCCTGTTAAAAAATGCCAATGGTGGTTACTTGAATAATGCTCATCCCCTTGGAGAGGTCTGTGAGGAGCAGGGGTTGAGGGGCTGTGGTGGTTGCCCCTTTTACTAGTTTCCACTAGGACAGAAGTTTCCATTGCCAAATTACAGCTATCTTTAAACTGATCTTTATATTTAACAATGCAGCAAAACTTGGAAGCATGCTGCCATTGCAGGAGTTGCTGCTATGTATTCTTCCCAGGTGGTTTAAAATTGAGTCTCATCTGAAAGAAGAAAAATTTCCAAGGTGACTTCTGTTCTTATCCCATTAAAACCAGAAAAGACTCAGCCTTTAACTTCTAGGACAGTGGCATGAACTGGCTGATCAGAAAAATGCTTTATAAAGGTTTAAGTGTGCCCAAAATGAAAGAGTGCTGTTTGAAACCCCAAATTACAGGGAGTCCTCCTGCAAAAATCCTGTGAGAAAAATAATCAAACCTGCAACTCTGTGTAGAGTAATGGAGGGTGGGAGCCCAAGGCCAGTTAACGCACTGTGAACCAAACTAAACTTTGGGTCTGCCTGTTGTGTCCCAGGAGCTGCTTCAGGAGGAAACTCGCCAGAAACTCAACCTGAGCAGTAGGATTAGGCAGCTGGAAGAGGAGAAGAACAACCTACAAGAGCAGCAGGAAGAGGAAGAGGAGGCCAGGAAGAACTTGGAGAAGCAGATGCTTGCCTTGCAATCACAGGTAAGCTGTTGTGAGTGACAGGACTTCTGGAAGGCCCACGCAATCCATGTGAGATTGAGGAAATGTGTTGGGAAAACTGCCATGATATTTGCATATGCGCTAGACCAAATTTTGGAATAAAATTTCCTGTGGTCTTGCTCTGTTGCAGTAATGAGTGGTACAACTAACTGCAATGGACAGGCTTTCCCCTGCTTAGTACTCTGCTATCTCAGGATATTTCTTTTACTTTAGCTAGCAACATCTATTTCTGGTTTTGATTACTGGACCTGATGCCTTTCTTTTGTTACTGTGATGCACTAAGGAAGATGATTTTCTTTCTTTCCATTTCAGTTGGCCGATGCTAAGAAAAAGGTAGATGATGACTTGGGAACCATTGAAGGCTTGGAGGAAAATAAGAAAAAATTATTGAAGGACATGGAGTCCCTCAGCCAACGCCTAGAGGAGAAGGCAATTGCTTATGATAAGCTGGAAAAGACAAAAAATCGGCTGCAGCAGGAGCTGGATGACCTGATGGTGGATCTGGATCATCAGCGCCAGATTGTTTCCAACTTGGAGAAAAAGCAGAAGAAGTTTGATCAGGTAGGCTGGTTTTGGTTTTCTGTCATCCTGCTCTTCCCTGTTTTTTTTTTTATATAGGGCATCTAATATATATTGTTAGGGCACAAATGAGCCTTGGAGGGTCATTAAGAAGGGTCTGGCAAGAGGACTGTGGTTATTGATAAATCTTCTGTGAGCTCCTTTAAGAGGAACTTGTCACTTAAAATTTCAGAGAGCTAAATGCCAACTTTGAGGCTTGTTACTTCAAGTAATAAGTTCTTTATATACAAAAAAGAAATTATAGTGGGACAAAAACTGAAGAGTAGTACTGTAATTCCTTGAGGTAGACTAAAAGAAGGATGTGAAGACTGGGAACTATAAATAATATAAAACTTCTTCAATCCTGATTAGCAGCTTGCTTCCCTCATCTCATCCCAGTGTAGCTGTTTTCTTACTAGCACTTTGTTCAAGACTGACAGGACCAGACAGCTTCTGAAGGCCAATTAAACTTGGAGCATTAACCACTTCATTGACTAAAACAGCTGGGGCAGGAGAGACTTGATTACAGAACTTGAGATGGATTAATTATTTCTTGTGTTCAGATGCTGGCAGAAGAAAAGAACATTTCAGCCAGATATGCAGAGGAAAGAGATCGTGCTGAAGCAGAAGCAAGAGAGAAGGAAACCAAAGCACTGTCCCTGGCTCGGGCTTTGGAAGAAGCTCTGGAAGCAAAGGAAGAATTTGAAAGGCAGAACAAACAGTTGCGTGCAGATATGGAAGACTTAATGAGCTCTAAAGATGACGTGGGCAAAAATGTAAGTATGTTTCCACACCCTGTTTTGTTTCATACTGCACAGGGAATAACAAAGGGAAACTTCCTGGTTGAAGAAATATATTTGACACAAAAATAGATCTTTCTGAGGCTGATTTATAACCCATAATTCTGGAGAAATTAATTCAGAAAAAGGGGGTGTTTTTTTATTAACATTAGGCCTCTTCAAATGATATGACCACATGGGGAGCAGAGGTTGCTGGCCACATGACTTATGGCACCTGCACCAGATTTAAGAGCTTGTCTTGCTACTGCTTTTTCTCTGTGCCATTGCACAGCTCATCTCTCCAGCCATCTGCAGACATGTTTGTTGGTGTTCTCTAATACAGACTTAGAGATGCTGCTCTGCCTCTTCTGATGAATTGCCCAATTCAGAATATTACAATGTAGAGGACTGAGTTCATGGAACATTTTAATTTACTGTTAATAACTGCTGATGTTGAGACTGGTGAGGAGGAGGGTCTGACTAATGTTTGTGGCTCAGGTCCATGAACTGGAGAAGTCGAAGAGAACTTTGGAACAACAGGTTGAAGAGATGAGGACTCAGCTTGAGGAACTGGAAGATGAACTACAGGCCACAGAAGATGCTAAGCTTCGTTTGGAGGTGAACATGCAAGCTATGAAAGCCCAGTTTGAGAGAGATCTGCAAGCCAGAGATGAACAGAATGAAGAGAAAAAGAGGATGCTGGTTAAACAAGTATGTCTGTTTTACAGTACTTCATAGTGGGAGGGGTATGAGGATCTTCTGCCAAAACTCTGCCTTCACTAGTAACTTCCTACCAGAAAAATAAAACTCTTGGTTTAATGTCCCATGCTGTAGAAATCCCAAGCACTGATCTTTTCAAAGGCTGAGTGAGTCTTGCTGAGGACTGGCTACTGCCAGCTGTTGGTGTTAATCTGCCACTGGTACTTCTCCAGAAACAGAATGCATGCAACAGGGAGTTGGCTGCTGTTATGTTTCAAGGGCAGGGATGTTATTTGAACCTCCAAGCCCATCCTGTTTGATGTACAGGAACAAATTCCTGGATGCTGAGACTGTAATTAAGTGAACAATTTTCTAAATGAAAATTGTTGCAAAGATGCCAGATTTGCTGGACTTGAACTGGAGTAACAATAAGTAGATCAGGAGACTCCAGAAATACCTTTAAAATGAAATGTTTGTAAGAGAAGATGGTTCAGACTTAGCATTAGACTTCAGGGAAAAAACCCACTCTCTATTTCATGATTTATCATAAGAAATCAAAAACCTACAGTGACTGAGAATCACCAATATAGAGATCTCTTGTAAATGAAGATGGTCTGGATGACTTTTGAAGTTCCTTGTAATGCAAAATTGCTGTTATCTTCCACTGGACAAGAGCTCTTGGCCTAGCATGAAGATGCTTAAAAACAAAATATATTCTTGCACATTGACCTGTGGCATTTCTAGCTCTATCATTCTTGCATAGGTTTGGGTTAGCTCATGTTTTCTTGCTGCTTTAGGGTCTCTTCTGTTTTTGTTTTTTTTTTTAAAAAAAAGGAAGGTGGTTGGTGTATAAATGCTAATATCACAACTGTTCCAAAGGGAACAATTTCATTTCTTTCCTTGAAAATGAGGTGATTCTGCTTCATATTTTCCTCGTTTTGGTTCAGTCCAAACTAGTAACACCTGCCCTAGAGTGATACCTAAATTGTGGATTACTGAGAAAGCTGCTCATGAAGTAGCTCCCCAGATGAATGGAAATGCCTCAAGTGCTGAATTTAGTTTTTCCTTTCTGTGAGATCAGATCAGTGACCTCAGCTCAGTTCAGATTTGGGTCAGATCAGTGACCTCAGCTCCCAGGTGGTGGATTTGGCTTTGCCATCTGCAAAACAGAGCACGCAGTCCCATGTAGCCTGCATTCTGTAGAGTTTTCCCATCAGGTAATGTTAATTCCACTCTGCAGAGGCCCTTTTGGAGTCCCTGACCATTGGTTTAGGATTTTGAGACTGCTCCATCCCTGGCACTCAGCCTCTCCAACCCTTCCTTTCCACAGGTGCGAGAGCTAGAGGCGGAACTGGAGGACGAGCGCAAGCAGAGGGCTCTGGCTGTGGCAGCCAAGAAGAAAATGGAGATGGATCTGAAAGACCTGGAAGGGCAGATTGAGGCTGCAAACAAGGCTCGGGATGAAGCAATCAAGCAGCTACGTAAGCTCCAGGTAGGCCCAGCTGATAAGTGAGCTGCTTTCTCTCTGGGTGACAGGCTGTCAGGGGTGTTGCTTTTAGTTAAATATATTTGTAGCTTGAAGGCCAGAGGAGGAGCAGATTCCACTGTGCTGACACATGGCATAGAGTAACTACTCTGAACTTAGCACCTGCTCCATGTTTCTCACATCCTTTCGTTGGTAAGGAGTTAACTTTGTTCCCAACCTTCTGTTTAGAAGTCATTTTTTCCTTTATTTCTACACTCGGAGTAAGAATTTACTGAGTGTTGCTTTATAGGCTGCATTTTTAAAATTTGGGGTGGTTTTGTATTGTTGAACTCACTGGGCTCAGCTCTTGCTGACTGCTCCTTCCTCAATTTATTGAACTTTTTCAGATGTTTTCAGCCAAAACAATGCTCCAGAGAAAAAGGAGTAAATTTCCATTGCTTTAAAAAAGCTCCAAGGCAGCCATTCTTTTTAATTTACCAAGGGAAAAAAAAAAATGGTCCTTGTCTCAAGGATTTATTTCCCATTCCCAGAAAAGTACTTGATGTTTGATAAGAGTTGTTTGGCCAAACATTTTCATGGCAAGACAATGTAAAGCATACAACAAATTATTCTGCATTTCTGCCCTGCCCACTTTAATCTCCGTATTTTGCATGAGCACCTGAAAGAAGGGGGCTCATCACTGGTTCTTCAACTTTTTTATTCTCTAAGCATCTCAATTCAGACTTGTGCAGATTAAGATCTATCTGTGTTAAGAGAAGCAGAAGTACATGCTTTGAAGTGTGCACAATGGTACACATGGGACTTCTGCTCTGAAAATCATCTCTTACCTTGTAATACATTTTGGGTTTTTCAGTCAGTTTAAGTGCATTTCTTACAAGCAATTTCAAGAGTTTTACATCTCCATGAGTTTCATGACCAGTGTAAGTGAGCAGCTCTTTATTAGAGTTTTATTCTGCAACAAATACACCAGATAAATGAGGTGAAGCCTTTATAATGTGGCATTTCTGACAAGAAATTGAGTGGTGGAAAGGTGAGAAAATGAAGGTTTTTTTATAAAAATGAGAACTAAAAAAGCATTAAAGTGGAATGAAGCTACTTTGGGAGGAAGATCTTGCCTCTTAAGGGCTGAAATGCTTCAGAGCTACTAATAAATCTTGTGATTGTCCTAAGCAATGTGGCTTTTCCTTTCCTCTGCTTTCCAACCCCAGGCTCAAATGAAAGATTACCAACGGGAGCTGGAAGAAGCCCGTGCATCCAGAGATGAGATCTTTGCACAGTCCAAAGAGAGTGAAAAGAAGCTCAAAGGTCTTGAAGCAGAAATACTTCAGCTCCAAGAGGTGAGACTGAAATCCAAGAAGTTAGTTTCTGTTGTTAGGGTAAGAATATCAGGAAAAAAAAAGAAAAAAGAAGTAAAAAGCAATCTAGTGAGATGACCAGAGAAACGAGAGCTAGAAGAATTTTCTCCCCCCTGCCCCAGGTCATTACTGAGCTTCTTACAGCTTTGTGTGGGAATCATGCTAGTAACCTGGACTGCCATTCCCTGCCTGGGTAGCAGAAAAGCTTTGCTGCTGCTTGCAGATCTGAGACCTCCCTAGGATCTGCAAAGTGATTTGAGAGTCTCTGAAAGGTGCAGTGGACAGTGCCTGTACCAAAATCGATTATTGGAAGTATGTAATAACCTACAAATTGCTTCAGGACCTCCAGTGAAGCCTATGGAGGGTTATTACTGCCTTCCTAGGGCCTCATCCCTTTCTCTGACTGGAATGTGTTCCCTCATTGTTGGCAGCTGATGTCAGACTCTGTCTTCCTGTGTATCACAGAATCCCAGACTGGTTTGGGTTGGAAGGGGCCTTAAAGCTCATCCAGTTCCAACCCCCTGTGTGGGCAGGGACACCTCCCACAGACCAGGGTGCTCCAAGCCCCATCCAGCCTGGGCTGGGACACTGCCAGGGATGGGGCAATCTCCTGTTATCTCCTAAGACTACTGCATCATCAGAATTGTCTTGTGTGAGAGAGTGCCACTTTTTGGTCCTGAATTAACTGCAGACCAGAATTTGAAGCAAGGATTTCCCAACACTTACCAACAGCCTTTAGAGAGGGCCTATGGATTCCTAGAGCTTCTTCATGTCACTCTTTTGTGGACTTAGACTTATCAGTCTTGCACTTGCAGTGCATGTAATTGTCCTTAGCAAATGCTTGGGTGTGATGAATGCGAGCTCTGAAAGAACCTAAAAACTTTGCTTAATTTAGTACCCACTTTACAGCAAATGTGTTTGTTAGAGCATGTGACAGAATGGTTTTCTCCTGCTGGTTTTATGGCTTGATTATTACAGATTTTCAGATATTTTTCCCTTCACTTTCTGCAAGGAATGCTTCAGGGACAGGGAGAATAAATCCATGTAGTCAGATGGCAGTTAGGGGGGGGGCAAATGTCAAGAAGTGTCCTGCTACCTTCTGACCTCAGGCATATCACACTTCACAGCATCTCCCTGAAGTTCTTAGAAGCCTGAATTATTTGCTTCTAGAAGTTTTGAGAATGCTTAATATTGTTATGAATCTTTTCCTAAACTTTCACAGGAATTTGCTGCCTCTGAACGAGCCCGTCGTCATGCTGAGCAGGAAAGGGATGAGCTGGCTGATGAGATTGCAAACAGTGCTTCAGGAAAGTGAGTCATCAAATGTATCAATTCTGATTCTGCAGAACTTCAGGCTCCAGCAGCTGTGATTCTCAGTTGTCTGCTGGCTAATTCCATACTGACCCTGCCTTCATGATGAAAATTCCTGGTTTTTACCAATAGAGTTGCAGACATGGGAGCTTCTCATGGCAACTTGTGATGCCTGAACTAGAAGCTAGCTAGCCAGTGGCTTTGTATCAGATCTGAATGTGTCTTGACCCAAATACCTCCTTTCTAGGTCAGCACTGCTGGATGAGAAGCGGAGGCTGGAGGCTCGGATTGCACAGTTGGAGGAAGAGCTGGAGGAGGAGCAGAGCAACATGGAGCTTCTCAACGAGCGCTTCCGAAAGACCACGCTGCAGGTGAAGCCACTGCTGGCAGTGCTGCAGGGGCAGCTGGGGAGTTAAGTGGAGGTTCTGAATAGCACCAAATGAACTTCTCTTCCTCTCCTCTGCAAGGTTGACACGCTCAATTCTGAGCTGGCTGGGGAGAGGAGTGCTGCTCAGAAGAGTGAAAATGCACGGCAGCAGCTGGAGAGGCAGAACAAAGAGCTGAAAGCCAAGCTGCAGGAACTGGAGGGCTCTGTCAAGTCTAAGTTCAAGGCAACAATATCTACTCTAGAAGCTAAGATCGTACAGCTAGAAGAACAGCTTGAGCAGGAAGCCAAGTAAGGAAAAAAAAAATCTGTTTGCTTGTGTTTGCTCTGTCAGTTGAATGCCTGAAACCTCCATGCCTTCATTTTTTGTAGGGCTGAGATGTGAGTTTACAGCACAGGCAGAAGGGTTTGTTATCTGGAATCTTACTGTTGAGGAGACACACTTGAACAAGACAGCTGTCAAGTAATTTGGGTTGAAAGTTTCATTATCCATTTGCTCTGAAACTGTTGAATTAACTCTTGAAGTTACCTGGGTGCCTATGTTGATTGGAAGTCTCAGGATCCAGAGGGTGCTGTGGAAGCTCCTTGAGGCAAGATAAGATGGGACATCCCCTTGAGACACCCACTCTCTGGTTAGAGGAAGCAAATAGAACAGCTTAGGTGTGACACCTCAAGTTAGCTGAGATGAATCCTGTGCCCTGCAGAAGTCTCTGCGCTGAGGAGCTCTTCCAACCTGTTGTCATCTTGGTCCTCCAAATCACTGGGTTTTTAGCTAGTCCCTCCCAGCACCTGCAGCTGGGCTGTCATCACCATCTCCATTCTCTTTGTGCTTTTGGCTATGTGTGAGGACTGTGCAAGAACTTTAAAGCTGCTCTCTGCAATCTCATTGTGAAGAAGCCCCTTCTGACCCTCTATTCACCCTGCACACCCTGCTCATGTTGCTCCAGTGCTGAGGCTTTCAGAGCTGCACCCAAACCACCAGGACACAGAAATTGAATTGGTTCTGTCAATGGTGGCAGGTGTGTTAAGAGGACTCAAGTCTCAGTTCCACTATGAGGCAAAAGCCTTTCAGAAAGGGCAGAATCTGTGGGGGCAAACTTCAAGTGCTGGGATAAATTCTGGCTTTTGATCATTCTAGGGAAAGAGCAGCTGCTAACAAATTGGTGAGGCGTACAGAGAAGAAATTGAAAGAAGTCTTCATGCAGGTGGAGGATGAACGCCGGCATACAGACCAGTACAAGGAGCAGGTAGGTGGAGGGGCTTAGCTTTGGAGACTGGTTTCTCAGAAAAGGCGAATTAAACCTTGGAGGGCTTGTTAAAAAGCATTTCAATGAAAACATTTGAGGCAGCCCCTGTATTGATTGCTAAACCCCTAGAATAGCTCCCAGCAGTCATAGAATCATGGTGGGAAAGGAACTTCAAGATCATAGAATCATCCAGGTTGGAAAGCACCTCTGAGATCATCAACTCCAACCCTTGATCCACTCCCCCCGTGGTTCCCAGCCCATGGCACTGAGTGCCACATCCAGTCTCTTCTTAAAAACCTCCAGGGATGGAGAATCCACCCCCTCCCTGGGCAGCCCATTCCAATGCCTCATCACCCTCTCTGCAAAGAATTTATTCCTAATATCCAACCTAAACCTCTCCTGGCAGAGCTTAAGCCCATGGCCTCTTGTCCTACTGATACCTGCTTGGGAGCAGAGCCCGACCCCGCCCTGGCTCCAACGTCCTTTCAGGGAGTTGTAGAGAGTGATGAGGTCTCCCCTGAGCCTCCTCTTCTCCAGCCTGAACACCCGCAAAGATTATCAAGTCCAACAGTCAAAGCCTCCCAGGTGTGCTGGGTCATTATGTTCCCTGGCATCCCAGAGCCAGGAGCTGCAGCATTCCTGGAGGCTGTGGGTTCATCCCCAGCCAGGGTGCTTGGGGAGCAGAGGGTGTAGTTGGCTTCCCCAGTCAGGGGGGGGTTGCAGCTGCTGAGTTTGCTCCTGACGCCCTGATTTTGTGTGGCCTTGTAGCTGGAGAAGGCCAATGCCAGGATGAAGCAGCTCAAACGCCAGCTGGAGGAGGCTGAGGAGGAAGCCACACGTGCAAACGCTTCCCGGCGTAAGCTGCAGCGGGAGCTGGATGATGCCACAGAGGCCAATGAGGGTCTGAGCCGGGAGGTCAGCACCCTGAAAAACAGGTTAAGGTATGTGTGGCAGGGCTTGTCTGAGCCCCCCTGTGCTCACAGGCTCCCTGAGGACCATCCAGCTGTGGCACTGCAGCGTTAGGGAATGGTCAGACTGGGACCTGCTTGCCAAGGGTGGTGGTGGTAAGGGGGCAGCTGCCAGACCACAGGGATGGGATATTCCTGACATCTTCTGAGCCTGAGATCTGTGGAGCTCCCATTGATGCACTCCCTGGGGCTGCCAGTTCAATCCAGCTGTAGGTAAAGGTGCCAGAGGTCACAGCTCAACCATATGTTTCCTCCAGTGCCACCCTGTGGCTCCTCACCCCTCCTCTGGTGGGAATGTCCAGCACTTCACTGGAGAGCAAGTTTGGGAGATCAAGCTCTGTGTCCAGTGCAGGTGGTAGTCAGCAGAGGTGATGCTGAGGCTGGTGCAGAATAAAAATAATCCTGACAGGGAGATCTTCTGAGCTGGTGGGTTGTAGGGATGGCAGGGGAGGTGGTGCAGTGCATCACAAGGGAGCAGTCGAGGTGTTTTTGTTGGAGAACCCACTCTGTGTGGTGCTTGGTGGATACACACATCAGTATTTTAAATTACTTGGGTCTTGCCAGATTAAGGTGATGGCACAACCCAAGCAGGAATACCAAAGTACCAGGAGGTGTTTGCACACAGCGTGGAGACCCCTTGGTCAGGGAGAGGGTTTCCAAACTCCACCCGTGAAGTTTGTCCCGGGGGGTGGCCCCGAGCTGAGCTGCCACGTCCCCCAAGAGTGCGCAGGGGTGGGGTTTGGGGAGCTGTGAATGTGTCTGCGATGGGTGACACTCGCTCACCGCCTGTGTTGGTGACAGGAGGGGCGGCCCCATCACCTTCTCCAGCCGGTCCGGCAGGCGCCAGCTCCACATCGAAGGAGCCTCCCTGGAGCTCTCGGATGACGACGCGGAGAGCAAAGGCAGCGACGTGAACGAAGCTCCGCCCGCCCCCGCCGAGTAGAGCCCGGCCCGGCCCTGCCCTGCCCGGACGCGGACACCTCCGGAACAGCCCTCAGGAGGAGGAAAAGGACTTTTCCTGACCACCCAACTGCCTTGTGGCTCTAAATCTGCCTTACCAGACGTCGGCATGCTACAAGGTTACTTATCATAGGTCAACTATGTCTTAAGGCTCTGCAGCCTCACCATACTGTACCCTGCTTCAGATATAGGTACAACTGCTTTTTTTTTTTTTTTTTTTTTATAATAGTAAACAAAAAAACGGGATCGTCTGTGTTCAGTGCATCTCTTTTTCCAGATCCTCATTGTAAAGCCATTTTATAAAGCATCATGTGAAGGATGAAACTTTTTTTGTTGTTGTTGTTGTTTGGGGTTTTTTTTTTTATTTTTTATCAGTACAGAAAACTTCATTCCCAGAGGGCAGGTGGTTGGGACAGACCCGTTGTCATGACTCTGCATGCTCTGTCATACAGAACATCCTTCCACTTCTTCTGTGCTCAGGCAGCCCTGGGCTGTGCTGGGTCCCTTGGATCACTGCAGACCAGACCACACCTCTATCTTTCTTTTCTCCTCATTGTTGTGAACAGCACAAAACCAGCGAGCAAACTGTGAAAAGGCCTCAGGAAGGGTTTAGAGGTAAACGTAGGGATAAAGGAGTAGTGTCCATTTTTAACCTGCAGCATCACTTTGACGTGTTCTCAGCACCTCTCTCATTCATCAGTGTTCCTGCAGTACAGGCCACCTGAAATGTCCTCACCCTTCCTCATCTGTACAGTTTTTCTGCCTCTCTGAGACCTTGCTGCCACCACACCCGACAGAGCTGTGTATATATATTCAGGCCAGCATCATGTGAACAGCAGTGGGAAACACACACAGTGTGCAGGCAACATTAATTTATTAATTTATGGCTGAGTTTAGGAGCCTTCAGGACGTGGAGCCGAGCGGCTACCCCGTGGGAGGAGGTGAGGGGGTCCCTGAGGAGCAGCGTGGCCACAGGAGCAGCACAGCCACTTGCCCTGTGGCTTCTGAGGAGCCTGTGGCAGGGGCTCAGCGAGGGGGTTGCCCGCCTACAAGTTAACATGCCAGTGGATGTGAATCCTGTTTTGTTGGGGTTTTTTTTGTTTGTTTTTGTTTTTTTTTTAATTTTGAACAGTATTACAGCAAGTAGTTAGTGTTCTTTTTGTTTAACTAGCTGAAAAACTGACATTACAGAAAGTGCCTTAGACACTACAGTACTAAGACAATGTTACATATATAATTTGCCTATATAACAATGATTTAATGTATTAATTTTGACTGTGCTTCATATCATGTACCTCTCTAGTCCAAGTGGTATTATTGATATTAGTGACAATGAATCAGTGTTAACTAGGAAACTTCCTCTGCCACATGCTCAGAAAAAAAAAAAAAAAAAAAAGAAAACACGGATTTCCTTTTTTTTGGTTAAAAGCTTTAACATCCATCACAAAGGTTTTGTTGTGTGTGTTTGGATATTTTTAATCAAACTGGCTGTTGACCACCAGGCATCTGACTGCAAATATCTTGTTTTCTTGTATACCCATATTTCTAGACAATGACTTTTGTAAGACAATAAATTTATTCATTATAGATGTGGCCGCCTGCTCTGTTTACTTACAGGAAAAGCTTTCTCCTGAGGCTGGCATAGACCTTAATAAATGAAAATATGACTGGAAGCTGCCTTTTCCCTTCTTCCTGTTTTGTTTGCTTGAGTTTTGTTTTTTTTTTTTTGACCTAAATACAGCATCAACGGCCAGGTCAGGGCCTTGGCCCTGTCATAGCAATCACAGTGCTGAGCTGCAGTCCTACAGCACAGGCTCAGCCCATGCTCTGTCTTTACGGGGCTTTTTTCTGAGCAGTGAAATCCCACACTGCGTGTGTGTCCCCTGGTGCTCTGTGCACTCCCTGAGCCAGGCTGGGAGCTGAGCTCTGCCTGCAGGCACTGAGGGGCTGGGGAAAGCTGCTGCCAGCAGTGGGGACTCCCTGGCTCAGTCCAGCTTGTGTCTGTACAGGGAGCAGCCTGGAGCCAGAGAGCAGGAATAAGGATGGGAGGAAAGGAGATGGGGGTGGAAGCTTCTGGGTGGGTTCTGCTGCATAGGGCAGGAGGGGATGGGCGGGTGGGAGCTGCTCTGAGCTGCCCAGGGCTCTGGGAGCCTCCCACCACCATGGGGCTGCTGGGGACTCCCCTGCTCCCCGGCAGCAGCTGCTGGGCACTTTGCTCAAGTGTCTTCCAGGCTGTGGGGGCTCCTCCAGGGAAGGGCTTTTCCCTGTCCCAGGCTCTGTACAGGAACAGCTCCTCCTTACCAAGGGCTGGGACTGCTTCAACCCCTCTGCCAGGCACTCCCAGGGAGTAGAGTGGGCAGGAAGGGGAGGAGGGCCTGGAGCTGGGGCTGTGAGGGAGGGAGAGCTCCAGTCCCTGGTGCCAGCAGAGCTGGGGGGGCTCTGGGGCCCAGGGCTGCCGCAACCCTCTCAGCCCAGCAGGCACAAAGGGCTAGAGGGACACACACACACACTGTTCAATTCCTCCAAGGAAGCAAAAATCTTGTGCAGCTGCCATTGGAGACCTCCAAAACTCGCCCAGGTTATTAGAATCAGTTTGGGCTCAAAGAGACCTTAAAGCTCCTCCAGTGCCACCCCTGCCATGGTCAGGGACACCTCCCACAGCCCAGGGTGCTTCAAGCCCCATCCAACCTGGGCTGGGACACTGCCAGGGATGGGGCAGCCACAGCTTCTCTGGGAAACCCTCACACCAAAGAATTTCTTCTGAAGATTTCACCTCAATCCACTCTTTCCCCAAATCCAGTGCCAGGCAGAGGCTGCAGTTGAGGGAAGTGCCCAGCAGTGGCTGCTCCCTCCAGGCACATCTGGCTGGTGAAGTAGGAGACACAGGGAGAGCACAGAGCAGCAGCACCAGCACACTACAGAACAAAACACAGCCACTGCCACCAGTTCTGCAAAATCCACTGATTCCACATTAAAAGAACTTTATTTTTTTTTTTTTTAAGATTGCGGTCATTTCTGTTTTGTTGTTTGGTTTTGGGTTGTTTTTTTTGTTTGTTTTGTTTGGGTTTTTTTTAAACTACATCTGTGTCACCAGGGTGGTATGGTACACTGTCCTATTGAAACAAGCCATATAGGTTCTGAATAAATAAAGCTACAAAGCCCAAGTTATGTACAAAGATCTTAGGCAAAGATTGTATGTTTACAAACCTATGTACAATAAAACAAATGTAAACAGTCAAATGCAGCAGAGGATGCACAAGGAAGGAGGAACCACACAAACCCCAACAGCACAGGGTGGGGGCTGCCCAGCTCCTTGCTGCTGGAGCCAATGGGTTTTCTTAGCGCTTGGAAAGAAACCAACTTGGAGCTGCAGAGCCAATGGAAGGAGAAGGAGCAGCCTAGGAATGACCATTTCTAAAGCCACAGTTCACATTTCTCTGCGTTTGATGGGTTTGTTTTTTTTTTAATCCACCACCTCTGAGGCAAATAGAGAACTCACACAAATATGCTGCCTGACAGACCCACATGCTACAGAGTCGCCCAAAACTGTCACAGAAGCCTGGAGGTGACACTGCGGAACCCACTCATATATTACAGAGATCAGAACATGGCTGTGATGGCTACAGGGGCCTGGGATGGGGTTTCATGGCACTGCAGCCAGGTGGGACGAGTGCCTTCCTCATGGAGTCCCTGCTGTGGAGGTGTGGGGGAGTTTGGCTGATGAGGGCTGGGGAGAGTGGGGCAGGGAAGCTGGGACAGGGGCAGGACACATCCCTGCCCCACAGCCAGGCTGGGGATATGCCTCAGCAGTGCTCAGTTCCCCACAGCTCCCCCTAAGGCAGCTGACACTGCCACCAACCTCTGCTGGCCCCATGAGGGTCCCCCTTCTGTGCACTGCCCAGCACCTCCACCTCCTTCCTGCCCTTGCTCAGTCCCAGCCCCCCAGCAGCCTGATCCTGATGTGCTGGGGGACTCCTGGGTAGGCTCAGCCCCCCTCCCCCAGCCCACTCCCACCCCAGCAGGAGGGACACACACTGCAGCAGTGACACCCTGGTGCTGGCCAGGCAGGAATGTGTGAAGCTGCTCAGTCACATACCTGGACCTCCATTCCCATCCACAACTCTCCCACCTGCAGTGCCCTGTGTCCTCACCCCAGGTCCAGAGCTGGATGGGGAGGGCAGGAGCTGCATGTCCCCAGGGGTGGGATGGGGGGGCAGGCCTGGAGCAGAGGAGCCTTTCAGAGGAGCAGCCAACATTTGTGTGACACCAAACCTAAGTTAGAGGAGAGAGAAAGCCAAGGGCCCCAAGATTTGGCAAGCAGGGCTCCTGCATCCCCGGAAACAGAGCACTCAGTGGTGTGGCAGAGGGACAGAGCACATCTGCTAGAGCAACGGGGGGAAAGAAACTGTATTAACATCAGCTGGAGGGCCCTGAGAAAGGGCGGCTCCTCGGGCACCAGGGGGCGGCCATGTTCCAGCAGGCTGGGACCGGGAAGGAAGGGATCAGGAGGAAGTTCTGCTCTTGGTGGGCTGAGAAAAGCATCCACGAGTCCCAACAGGACCTCCCAGGGGCTCATACACTCAGAGGTAGCATCCCAGGTGCTGAGGATGGACGAGAGGCTCCCAGGCCAGGGGGACCTTGGTCAAAGCCGTTTACTGCCCTAAGGAGCAAGAAGAGACAGAGTGGTGAGGAGCAGCCCCAGGAGGTGGCACTCACTGCTCACGTCTCCCCACCACCACCACCAGCTACAGGACAGACCCCACTCCTGCCTCCTCCTGCAGCCCTCACCCTGGGTGCAGGAGCAGAGCCAAGAGGTGACAGTGGCAGCACTGACACCCCCAGCCAGGGACAGACACCCAGGGGGGGGCCTCAGCCCCTTGCTGAGCTGACTCCACCTGAGTCTCCCGGTCCTGCAGGGGATGGACACACAGAGGGCCAGGGCTGGAGCAGCCGCATGGCCAAGCCCTCCAGAGCTGCTGCCTCCTACACCACCCCCAGCTGGGCTGCAGTGGGGGCTGCAGGAGCCTCCACACCCCCAGGATCCACAGGTTTCCTCCATCCACAGGATAATGGGATAGGTGAAGGAGTGGTGAGCTTGGTTTCCTGGTGGGTTGGGAGAGGAGCACAAGGATCTGACAGCTTTTCCTTCTCTTCTCTGTTCTGGTTTTGAAGGACCTTCTGCAATTAGGCTCAACTCACAGCATCTGCCCAGGCTGCTGATCACCACCACAGCCTTGACACCCAGCAGTGACCACATCCCTGGATCAGGACACCACATCCACACCCACTGCTGTCCCAGAACCAGCACCCTGCCCTCCTTGGTTGGGTTTGTAATATTGAAGGTGGGGGTGAACCCCCCAACACCACTTCAAGGCAGGACAGATTAGGGGCCCCCAGCTCCCCAGAAGTGCCTCTGCAGCACCCCAATCCCCTGCAGCCTGGAAGATGCCCTTGGGAGAGCCACCCCTGGGAGAGGAGACATTTCAGGAGACAGCCTCTGCTGCTTCCATCCGCAAACTGAAAGCAAGAGAAGGAAGAAAGATGAGAGTTCTACTGATGAGAAGAAGCCAGCTGGGAGCTCCTGGCTCTGGGGTCCCAGGGCTCAGAGGAGCACTCCCTGCCACTGCTATCCAAGGGATGGATGTGCCAGCAGGGCACCTGGAAGTGCTGGTGTTTGATCAGTCACCTGAAAGCCAAGTTCTGTGGATCCTGGATCACCTGACAGGGAGCTGAACGTGAGCCTGCAGTGTGCCCATGTGGCCAACATCTTGGCCTGTACCAGGAGCAGTGTGACCAACAGGACCAGGGAGGTGACCTTACCCTGGTACTCAGCCTTGGTGAGACTGCACCTCAAACACTGTGTGGTTTGAGCACCACAGGACAGGAAGGACATAGAGATGCTGGAGAGGGTGCAGAGAAGGGCAACTACTGGGCTGATGAGGGGTCTGGAGAACAGGTCTGATGAGGAGAGGCTGAAGGAGATGGGGCTGTGCAGCCTGGAGAAGAAAGAGGAGGTTGAGGGGAGACCCTATTGCTCTCCACAACTCCCTGAATGGAGGCTGCAGTGAGACAGGTGTTGTCCTCTCCTCCCTGGTGACCAGTGACAGGACAAGAGGTAATGAGGTCAAGCTCTCCCAGGGGAGGTTCAGGTTAGATATTAGAAAAAAAAAAATGTCTTCACAAAAAGAGTGGTTGAACATTGGAACAGGCTGCCCAGGTGGTGGAGGCACCATTCCTGGATGTGTTCAAATGACAGGTAGATGAGGTGCTGCAGCAGATGGTTTAGTGGTTAGGGGCTGTAGGGTGGACAGCTGGACTTGGTGATTCTGGAGGTCTTTTCCAATGCTGATGATTATGTGATTCCTACACTGAACTCTGAGCTGCTCCTTGTGACAGATGCTATGGGATGGTACCCAGCAGCTGTGCCCTGGGCACAGATGGGGCCATGTCCCCTGCCATGTTATCTCCACCCTGCACCGTGCTGGCTGCACCCCTCACCCCCAGGCACCTCCCTGAGGAGCTGTGTCTGAACCAAACCCCAAGAGGTGGTGCCAGCACCACCTGAGGAGTACCAACTTCCACAGTATTCCTATTTCTGGGGCACCAACTGCTCCCAAACTGGGTTTCCAGCACCACACCTGAGCTCTGCCTGAGTCGGGGGTGTGAAACCCTCTGATGGAGCTGCCTCTGCAGGCAGTTTCTCCTCTTAAATGAAGTGACACATCTCTCCCTCAGCTCCTGCTCAGGGGCACATCGAGCAGCTTGGGTGCCCTTTCTCATCTCCCAGAAGTACACAAAGAAGTTCAGAAGCCACAGAGCTGTCAGATGTTCAGCACAGATGCCACATGGATATGACAGGACTCTGCCTAAATCACCTGTGCCTAAATAGATCTGTAAGACCTGAAACAAGAAAGGAGAGGAAGCCCCTGGCAGAGCTGTGGCTGCAAGAGGACGAGTGCTGTAAGCACCCAGTGTCACCCAGCACAAAGTGGGGAGTGCTCACAGCACAAAGATGCACAAAGGAGACACAAGTAGTTTTTCTGATGAAGATGGAAGAGAGAAACCCTGCTTAGAAGCCCTCTGGTGACTTCTCTACTGTTTGCTGATTAAAAAAGGAAAGAGCAGGAAGGCAGGAGAGTGCTTGTTTCTGGCAGCTCCTCCCAGGATCAGCTCCTGGAGTCAGTAACCTATATTGCCCAAACTTGCAGAAATAAAGCTTTGATCTGCAGAAAGCCAAATCCCTAAGTGGGGCACAGGAGAAGGTTTCAGAGAGTAGCAGCAAATGGGGGAATACTGAAATCTGCCATTGGGGCTGAGGTCTTACCTACTCATGGATTGCTGTTGGTAACATGAAAGCACACAAAAAAAAGGGGAAAGAAATCAGCATTACTGCCGTGAAGTAAAATAAAATACACTAAACACAGCAGCTGTAAAAAATAACAAGTCAGATGTGTTGGATGACTCTTCTGATGCTCCCAGAAGTGAGCCAGGGAAAGAAGTCCTTGTGTTCAGTCTCCAGGGTCTCAGACAGCAGCAGGAGGAACACCAGCACTGCTCCAGGACTGCCACAGATGCTGGGCTGCTGCATGCAGATGCGCAGTGGCCCAGGAACCTGCTTGGTGTCAAAGCCCAGCCAGGTCACTCACCTCCTCCTTCTGCCCTGTCTCCCCATCCCTCAGACCTGACCTGCTCTGTGGGGCCACTGCTCTGCCCCAGCTCTGGGCTTCCTGAGAAATTAGGCTGCAGGGTGCTTCAGAGGGAGCCATAAGCATGGGTTCCTTCTGGCAATGTCCCCTGCAGTGCTCTGATGGGTGTTCTGACTGCCTGGCCCTGCAGTGGCACAGACTCTGTGCCCATTTCAAGCTGGTGTCTTTGCTGAAGATAAGAAGATTACTCATTAATCTTTATTTCAAGGTGATTTTTTTTTTTTGCTTATCTTCATTATTCTTATCTTTTTGCTTATCTTCAGGACTCTCTTAAGCATCCACCAAAACCTCAGGAAAAGATTATCCTGTAGCTGAATAGCCCAGCCTGAGGAGTAAATGGACGTGGTCAAATCATCCTTGGAGACCAGCTCAGCAAAATAAAGGAGAGGAAAAGGGAATTTTCAGCAGGTCAGTGCTTTAACACACATCTCTGCCTCTTCTGAGCAGCAGCAACAGCACAAGGAGGTGGAACATCCAGCATGGTGATGTAAAGAACAGGATGGGGACACAGCTGTGGCAGATGAACCTGGAGGGATATGCACTTTTCTTTCCCCTCTCAGGGAGCATGGAGGGTTCTCTGTGCTGCTCACCACATATGCTGCAGGCTGCTCCTGCACCAAGCCCTGAGCCACAGGATCAGAGAATCATAGAATGGGTTGGGTTGGAAGGGACCTCTCAGGGTCCCCCAGTCCAAGTCCTGCAGTATCAGGGACACCCTCACCCAGATCAGGGTGCTCAGAGCATCCTAAAGCCTTGCCTTGAACATCTCCAGGGATGATGCCTCAACCCCCTCCCTGGGCACTCTGTGCCATTGTTCCACTTCCCTCCTGGGACACAACTTGTTCCTAACATCCAATCTAAATCTCCTCTCCTCTAATTTAAACCCATTGCCCCCCATCCTATCACTCCAGGCCCTTGCACACAGTCCCTCTCCAGCCTTCCTGTAATCCCTTCAGGCACTGGAAGATCTCTGTTAGGTCTCCCTGGAGCCTCCTCCTCCTCTCCAGGCTGCAGAACCCCAGCTCCCTCAGCTTATCTTCATAGGAGAGGTGTTCCAGATTCTTGCTGGCACTACCCTGTGACCCAGAGCAGGAACCCATGTTGTCCTCTCCCCCTGCTCTTTTACCTTGGTCACTGTTTGCTTCCCTCCCCCTTAGCCAGCATGGGGAGCCAACAGCCAACAAAAAAAAAAACAAAAAAACACTAAAGGAAAGACCTGACCAAAGGGCAAACTCCTTTTCAAAATTAAGTAAATGAATAGCAGCAACAGACTCCATCCTGTACTTCTGCTGTGACTGACTGAATCAGAAACATGCAAATGTTGGAATATTAACTAGCTGAGGAAAACAAGCACACACAAGCTTATGGTTGCAACAGGGCACAGCACCAGAGGAGTTTATCTGAAGGAAGGAGGAAGAGAGAGAGGCTACAGCCTCAAGCTTTGATATGGACTATTAGTTTGTAACAGTAGGAGAGCTACCTCATGCAGTTAGAACCCACTCTGCACCTCCAAGCACCAGGTTAGAACACATGCAACTTAGCATTGCAAATGAATTCATTTACCCATGACCAAGGTGGGGAATATGACCTTTTCACGCCTAGTGGAGAAAAATGGAAACAGGTTATGCACACAATAAAGACATTCTTGGGCATAAACCTGGTTGCAAGAAACAGAGCAAAGCAAAGGTGTTTAATTCACCCTCACCAAACCTCTCTCTCCTTTTTGACCTCTGTAGAATGAGACTCCGTCCTGCCTTTGCAGCTGAGGGGTCCTAGTTCAGTAGCAGGTGACAGGACACACAGCATCCACCTGCATCTGAATTTCTCTTGGAAAGAGGGAGATGTGGGAAACTTTTTAATAAGGTGGCCTAGGGAAGACACAGAAGACCCCAATTTCCCAGCCTGTGTTACAATCAGGGCTGTGGAAAACAGTGTCAGCTGTGTAAATACACCTTTGTGCTTCATTGGACTGAGAGAAGTGGGCAGGCAGAAGCACTTCTCATATTGAGACTTGAGCTTAGTAAAACAAAGCCCAGCAGATTCACAAAAACAATTCAAGATTAAACATCACCTACAAGGACTTGAGCATTCAAGAAAGCTGGAGGGGGAGCAGTGAAAAAGGAGTCAATGCCCCAAGGAACATTGGCTCACATGCTGATTCAGCTCTGCTGTTCCAGTGCCAAGACCTCTGCAGAACCCAGCAAGGTCAGAACCAAGTGGATAGAAGTTAATAATCAATCAAGAATAATTACAACAACAAGAAAAAAGAGTATCTATCTAAGAGCATCCTCAGGTGCTGTTCTGTCATGCCTTGGCATCTAAACAGAAACATTGTGTCCCTGAAAGAGTAAGACTGAAGGAAATTAATCCTATAGGAGGCTTTGTTGAGTTTTAAAGAAACCCAAAAAAACAGCCACCAACCAGGCAAGTCCTGACTCTTCCAACTCTCCAGCAAAGTTTCAGTGCAAGCCCAGCTGTCATCCAGGCTTCCCCTAAAGCAATGCTTTGATAATTTCTCCTACTTCTGCTCCCCTATGCCAGTCACTGCCTTCAGCTGCCTGCTCAGCTCCAAGGAGCAGGAGCTGGATGGGAGATGGAGACTTGTCAAACATTTTAACTAACAAGAGGTCAGAGGAAGGAAGGTAAATGGAACAGCAAAGCTATGCGTGAGTTTCCTCTGTCCCAACCTCACCCTTCACCAACTGCCTGCTTTTTAGGCAGTGCCTGCAGACTGGATGGGAACTAGAATCCCAGGGGGCTGTTTCAGGCTCCCTCAGCTATTAGGGACAGGGAGGAGAGCCCCAGGGCTGGAGAGAGAGGAGAAGAAAGGGCTTGCTTTGTGCCCAGCCACCACAGCCTGCTCCAGATCCATGTGCCAGGCTGCTGCATGGGGCCAGGACAGGGCTGGGACTCATTCAGATGACAGCCTGGTTTAGCTCAGAGGTGCAGAGAGCCTGACACAGGGGTGCAGAGCAGCCTGGAGATGTGTACACAGCACAGGCACAGACAGCACCCTCGGGGAGGAGAGAGGTGAGCAGCAAGGGGCAGGACAGCAGCACCATGCAGGGATCTGTAACAGCTGGCAGAGAAGCACATCAGTCATTCCCACCCCATCACACATCCTCCAACCCTGCTGTGAGAGTTCTCTCTCAGGAGGCTGAGATTCTGAGGCTTTTTCAGCTCCCACCTGCTCTAACTCCAGGCAGCCAGCCCAGATAACAAGTGTGATGACAATCTGGATAATTACAAGTGACCTCACACAGCAATCAGCTTATCCCTCACACCACAGCTTGGTGTAGCCCTGCTGCCTCCTCCAACACCCATAATCTCTCCCTGACACCTTGCACCTCAACTCTACTGCACTTGTGAACACTGCTATTGTGACACAGGGACCCTGCCACCCTTGCACTGTACAAACAGCCCCACAAGTCTGCCCGACTGGCACGTGATACTGACTTGAAGTCTCCAAAATCTTCCTTTCCAAAAGGCAGCCAGCAACAGTAGCTCTCCAAATCTCTGAATGCCAGTTGCTCTGATGCAACTTACCCTGCTACCCACATAGCAACACAACTCAGCTCAAACCAGGCTGACTGTAGGAAGCTCAGCTCATCTCCTCTCACATGACACTCTTCAGGCTGGTAACAGCTCATTTAATTCATCCAAAACAAATTCTGGATTCAGGATGTGCTGAATGTTAGTGTTAAATTGCACTGGCTTGAGGTTTAGCTAGTACCCAGGGGCAGTCAGGGAGCATAGAAGGTGTTTTAGCCAGTGACACACAGCAAAGCTCCCAGTGCCCCTTGTGCTGACACTGGAGGAGCACTGAGCTCTTCCCTTGCTCCTCAGGCCTTCCAGGACAACCACGAGCCCTGCCCTGTGAGGGACTGGGAAAAATCCTCCTGCTGAACCACTTCCTGGCATCCCAGGGGAAGCTCTGACCACAGCTGAGTCACAGGAGACACATGGGGGTAGTTCTTCCTGTGGAAGCAGCTTCTGGCTTCAGGGCTGAGCATGGAGGCAGCTGCCCCCTCAATCAGCCAGAGTTATGCCACTGATGAAGTTTTCTTTTCCCCTAATAGAGGGGGAAGTAGAGCAAACAGGACCCCACCCTCCAAGCCAGCATTTCTTGCCTGCCCTCAGCTGTTCTCTCCAAGGGAATCTCCAGATTTGGGGTTCATTTACTTCCCCACACACAAGCACACCAACAGCTATGGCTTGAGATCTCCTTCTCTGGGGTTTTGCATCACCTGAGATGCAGCAGCCCAGAGATGAGGCACCAGAGGGACAGAGAACGTGCTGTATCCTGCCAGCTAAGAGACAATCACACTTGCTTTTCCCTTTGCTTTCCAGACATCACACTGTCACCTTCCCCATCCCCTTGAGACTTGGGCTCCACAAATGATTTGTCCTACAGGATGAAAGCTGTAGAGACAAAGCAAGAAAAACTTCAGCTCAGAGTAGCAGAAATAACTCCAAATGGGGCCCCCCTTAGGGCAAAAACATCTCCCAGCTTACCCTTTGTCAAAGAAAGAAGTATGGCCCGGGTGAGGGTACTTTGTGCCATTGCTGTTCATCATGCCACTGTTAACATTCCCTGAAATGTAGGATTTCCTTGATGCCTGGTCCTTTGCAAAATTTCTGCAAGCAGCTAATTTGGATTCTAAGGCCTGTAAAAAGGGAAAAAAATGGTCAAAAAAATACTAGCTTAAGAATTTTGCTGCTTGAGTTCAAACCTTGACATGACCCCAACATCACCATGATGAGGACCCCACTGGGATCAACTGTGGTACAAACTGAACTAAATAGGAACAAAGCTGCCATTTTCTGTAACCCAGCCATGAGGGAAACCCAGATGATGAGATGCTGATGCCAGCTGCCAGGCACAAATTGGTTCCACTAGGGCTCAGATTTTAGAACATACCAACTTTCACATTATTACCTGAAATAGGAAGCCAATTCCTAAGAGAAGCTACCAAAACTTTTTGCTTCAGCAGCTGCAGCTGGCATACACTAATCAGAAAACCAAGAACCTAAAGCAGAATCCTCAAGTTTTGTGAGGGAATGAATATTTGTAAAGTTGATTTTCTTTCCCCAGAATGCCTTCTGGTATTTCTTTCTTAATCTCAGCTTGTAAAACTGCCAGTTTCTTAAGTGCCATTGATACACTTCAGAAAAAGAGGTGCTACAGCCACAGCATCAGAAGGAGGAATCAAAAGCAGCAGCTACACCATGGCCTGTACCTCATCTATACAGCTCCCAGGCAAGTCTTGTGAGATCTTTTTCCCCTGTAGATGGTGACAGCCTCTGCCTCATCCACTGACTCCTGGCAGGAGGGAGGCAGAAACCCTGACTTTCTCCTTCTCTCCTGCACACTACTGCCCTTCCTGCCATCTGTCACAAGCTGAGGTATAGATTGATGAATATCCACCTGGGTCCAGCAGAAAAAATATTTCTAGTATCCACTCTGTATGGTGGGGCATTCACACATTTGTAGTTATGTGCACTAGAGACAAAACCTCACCTCTGCAAGCTTTGGGCTTGATCCTGTTTCACACAGAAAAATATTCCATTACTAAAGTGCTGGCATGCTATCAGAAGTAACTGAACACTGCACAGTCTTCTAGAAACCCAGGTTCCTGAGTGACTACATAGGATACTGACCTCTCTCTTGGTCTAAAAGCTCCTATCAGCTATAAATAGCCAGCATGATCTGTGCCAAGTGACTCCCTGGCTTAGCTGCAAGCAAGGAAGCTGAGGGAAACCTTCTTGCAGAGAAAGGGACTCTAAGGCTTGGAATGAGACATCCTACAAGAAGCCAAACCCAAAGAAAACCCAAGCATCCTAATAATTGTTCCTAAACAAATGCCTGAGCTAGAATTTTGCCTCAGTGACAGAGCTGTGTGTCTAAGAGAAGGCTGGCAAAGCAGCCTGCTTATTAGGCATTTCCTGTCCTCCCAGAGTAATCACACAGGATTGCCATTAAGCTCCCTAAATGCCCTGCAGACTCTTACTCAGAATGATCCCATTTTAAACATGTCACTCTGTAGTCCTGCTGCCCTTCCAAACACACTGCCAGCTCACTGCCTCCTAACGAGGTGATTTTTCATTTCAAACTTTGCTAAAACAACTGTTTCTGCTGCAGCTGTTGCTGTCCTCAGTGTCAACCACCAGAGAAAAGCCAGCACCAGAGGCCAGACACTGAGGACATCCAAGTTTCCACTTAAAACACTAACCACTGAAGCACCTCAGTAAGTTTCTCATAACTCCAGTCATGTTTTCCTTCAACTGGCAGCCTAAACAATGCTGTAGCAGATGTTTCAACCACTTCTTCCCCCTTTGCAGTGGTAATCCCTTTAAAGGCTCACACGTTTTCACTTCCCCATCAACCACAGATGGAACATTTGGCTTTCTCCGGATTTATTTTCTCATTTTTTTACCAAAGGTTTCTAGATTTTTATCTGTTTTCAGGACCTGTTGCAGCTCTTCCCAAGTAGCTGAGGAAACCCTGGCAGCATGATCTCTGTGACACACACACTGACAGTGCAACTCAGCATCTTGGGTTCAGGAGAGAGGAAGCTGCAGGCCCCATTCCAAGGAAGAACAAATGGCTGAGAGTGCCTGACCCCACGTACCAAAGTGCTTGAGAAACTTAGGAATTTCATCACTGAATATTGGCATCAGAACCTTAGCAATATACTTTACAAAGCTAGATAATTTAAAAAAAATAAATTATACATTATCACATACTAAACACTGATTTGGAAATTACTGCATGTACTCAGCAGGGCCAAGGCCTTGTAACTGCACCCAAGGCTGAAAGCTCCACAGCAGCAGGGCAGAGGGAGGGGTACAGAGCACTCACCCCCACTTTTCGTAACAGATCTCCCACAATGTTGAGTGCTGATATTCTAGCTGAAGGAGTAAGGGGGCTGGTACCAAATCCATTTGGTATAGCTGCAAACACAGACAAGTTTTATTATATGCTTCACTCCTCCAGTTCTTGTGGTTTTTTTTAAAGTTTAAATAAATCGACTTCTACATAAAAATGTGAATCTAAAATCCTGCCCCAGACTATTCACATCATTACCCCCACAGTAACACAGACTACATGCTCACCAGCTATGGAAAAACAAAAAAAAGTTTAATTTCCATCCACTGCCCAGTTTCCCATTAGACTCACAGGCAGAGTTCATGCACTTTCCATCTGGAAGGCTCTTGCCCACAATTCATCTAATCCAGTCAGAGCTCTCTCTGGAATCTACTCCTTCTAATTTGAAGTAGAATGTATTAATCCTTGTGATTGTCCAGAGTTTTCCAGATGGGGAAGGGGACTACATGACCATCCTGCTGCCTCATAAAAAAATCAGGACCCTCAAAGAGTATGTGTGGTAACAGAGGTAGGCTAGACCATCAGAATTACTGTCCACCATTTGCTCACCACTGCTACTCCCCACTTAAGTAGAAATACCAGTTACTGCACTTCCCTGCAAGCCCAAACATCTCCAGTACTCTTCAGCAGGCATCTGTTCAGCCTGAAGAAGAGGCAGCTCAGGGGAGACCTCATCACTCTCTACAACTCCCTGAAAGGAGGTTGGAGCCAGGGGGGGGTTGGGCTCTTTTGCCAGACGACTTTCAACAAGACAAGAGGGCACGGTCTTAAGTTGTGTCAGGGGAAGTTTAGGTTAGATATTAGAAAGAATTTCTTTCTGGAGAGGGTGATCAGCCATTGGAATGGGCTGCCCACTGAAGTAGTGGATTCTCCATCCCTGGAGATATTTAAAAAGAGACTGGATGTGGCACTGAGTGCCATGGGCTGGAAACCACGGGGGGAGTAGAACAAGGGTTGGATTGATGATCTCTGAGGTCCCTTCCAACCCAGCCCATTCTATGATTCTATGATTCTACTCCAGAATGCAATCCCCTCTACCCCCAAAAAACCAGTATCTAAGCTTCACTGTCCTCCTTCCCTGTGGTATTTACTCATTGTACTTCTTAAATGCACCTGATGCTGCCCCAGGATTTAAACACACCTCATGCAATGTGGGATCCACACCTGCCTACATTTACTTCAAGTTCACTAACAACCACCTGGGCCACAATTGTTTGTTAACAAGCAGAACACACTACCAAATAGCAAGATACAGATTCCACGAAATACACCTTTTGGGGAAGGAAAACTGTTTTCTGATCCTTTTCCAACGGGTGTAGCTGGCAAGGAGAGGGAGGCCTGGACAGCAGAATCCATCTTTTCACAGTCCAGAGTTGGAGAACTGGGTGCTGACTTTCGGGTGACTTCTTGTTGCCTCTCCCGTACTGCTAGCTCTTGCCTTAAGTCTGAGGGTTGAAAGAAGAAAAAAACCAAACACAAATATTGGTGACTGATGTCTTTAACAAACACTCCCTCTGTTCATTTGGGAGGGAGGAGGAGACACTTTGCAACACACTTCCTTCTGCTGGCTTTCTCCAGCAGTGAGGAACCCACCTCAGTGCAGATAGCCCAGCACCATCCCTTCTCCCTACAGCAGGAAGGGAAGAGGCAGCACAGAATCACAGAATAATTGGGGTTGGAAGGAACCTTTCAGGGTCATCTGCTCCATCTGACACCCTCAACTAGATCAGGTTGCTCCTCAAGCCTCACCTTGAACATCATCAGGGATGAGGCCTCAACTACCTCCCTGGGCACCCTGTGCCACTGTTCCACTACCCTAATGGTAAAGAATTTTTTTCTAACATCCAATCTAAATCTACTTTTCCCTGATTTAAAAAACAGCAGACAGAGCCCTCCCAGAAGCAGGGGGCTGTGTGGTTCCAGCAAGCACCCCAGCAGATGATATGGCCTCAGAGTTTTTCTCCATCTGTAGTGTGAGTCCTGGGGCAAATCTGTTACAAGAACTGCAGCTGGTGGCTGCTGCTAATGCAGAATGATGTCCAGCTCCTGTTCAAACAGAAGTTGGGAAAAGGGAGGAATGACCAATTCTTGTGTTTCCAGTTACCCACATTCTTTTTCCAGTTAAAAATTCACAGAACTCTACACCAACCAAAGGGTTGTATCCAGTTTCTTGACACCTCAATAAGAGCAGACTGGAGGGGCTGAGGAGTCTCAAGGAGAGGGGAAGAGACTGGGGATTAGGAAACTCCTGTTCTATTCTCTCCTCCTCTCCAGACTGCTGTTTACCCCCACCTTGCCCCCTCCCATTCCCATAGATACTTGCTACAAAGAATATCCAGCACAGTTCAGCAGCAATCTATAAAATCCTCAGAAGGGACAAGATGCAAATAACACCTGGCAAGGAGGATTGTTCTTTTTTGGATAGAAAAACTTTTATCTGTTACCTCTTATTCCTTGCCTCAATCTGGTATGACATGGAAAAGCAAAATTAGTTGTATATGAACAGTTTTCAAGTTATCATAAATATTTAGAACTGATTTTAAGGAAAACAACACAGCTGAAATGAAAATCTATTTTGGCTCCTAGAAGAGGATTTGTAGCTGTTCATTAGAGATCTTATACTGGAGTTTGACATCACATGAGGTCTTTTAGTGTTCCTGTGTTTTGTTAGGGGAATAACATGTAGCTTTGCTACTCTAACAAAAGCTAAGAATTTCCAAATGACTTGTCCAAGAGAACAACTTGTCTTTTTATTCCATTGTTCTAAGAAAACAGTGCCCAAGGTTTTGTTGTTTTTTCCTTTGTTGCTGCCCTAGCCTCGAATTACAATACATGTATTTCCTCAGAAAACACTTCATCTCTTTTTTCATATTTATGGTAAAACCTCTGTGCTTCCAACAAAGGCTTTCAATTTGTGGAGGACAAACTTGGTTCAAAGAGGAGAATAACAACAGAAAATCCCAACCTGTTGTCAAGGGTTTTGTCTTAAACTCAGATCTAACTGAGGAATTAATTCACTTGGGAAACAAAGCTGAAAACCACTGATCTCTGCACTACATTAATGGCAGGCACAAGCTTAAGAGCACACTGGCCCCACCAGTCAAGACAAACATTTCTGCCAATCATTTAAAAAAAATGCTTCTCCAGTGTGAAAACCATTGGGGAATTCCCAACTCCTGACCCTTCACCAGCAACCAGGCTGGTGAAGGGACTCGAGCACAGATCCTACGAGGAGAGGCTGAGGGAGCTGGGGGTGTTGAGGCTGGAGAAGAGGAGGCTCAGGGGAGACCTCATCACTCTCTACAACTCCCTGAAAGGAGGTTGGAGCCAGGGGAGTTTGGTCTTTTTTCCCAGGCAACTCTCAGCAAGACAAGAGGGCACGGTCTCAAGTTGTGCCAGGGGAGGTTTAGGTTGGAGATTAGAAAGAATTTCTTTCTGGAGAGGGTGATCAGACATTGGAATGGGCTGCCCAGGGAAGTAGTGGATTCTCCATCCCTGGAGATATTTAAAAAGAGTCTGGATGTGGCACTCAGTGGACCAAGGGTTGGACTTGATGATCTCTGAGGTCCCTTCCAACCCAGCCAATTCTATGATTCTATGACCCTATTCCAAAACACTATCCTGATTATCTCTGCTCCCACAGGTCTAACCACAGTCTTTACTGGAATATCTTAAACAAACCAGGCAATTTCCAAGACGTGTAGAAGTAACCCAGGAAACTGGAATTTTAAACAAATCTATTTATTGAACTATCATGAATTTCCCTGTCATTTCCTGTGCTTTTCCTTTCTGTACAAGGCACAAACTATGATGAGTGGGAACTTTTGATAACACTCTTCAACTCTATTACATTGGCAGAACACATTATTTTTGTACTCAACTGTATTAAAAATTCTGAATTAATCTGATACTGATTTTGCCCTACATGACAAAATTTTTTCTCTTAGCTACACTGGACATACAAAGAATAGAGAACACATTGTTAGTAAGCAATACCCAATGATTACATTATGCATTATTTGAGGCTTTTTACAAGCTTTGGTTGTTACAGGTCTCTGTTGCAAACCAACAAGGTACAGAGACACAGAACTCATCAAGCAAGCCATACCTCTTGCTTCATCCTTTAATCTCTGCACAGAAACCAGCAATGATTCCTTGTCATCCAGTTCACTTTCTAAAAATGCATTTCTCTCAATAGCTTGGTTCAGTCTTTGTTCAAAGTCTTCCAATGAAACTATTGTTGCCCTAGAAACAAAATCCAGAATATTAGGTTCTCCAGCTCAGCTAACATAAAAGCGTATTCAAAAAATACAATAGAGGAAAAATGTCAGCAGGGCCTACACTGAAGTTTGTGATTTGAAAGCTAGGGAAATGCTTCTAAGAAAGGACTAATAAAACTCCAGAGAAACACTGGGATAAGATGAAAAGAACATGATAGCATCCGGCTCTCAGAGATGCACCAAGGAACTGGGAAAGAGTCAATGCAGTGCACCCAGTGCAGTTTTTCCAAAGCCATGTATTTAACCAGTGCATCAGCTCAGGTGGTGCTGTGCTCTCCAGAGCTTGGGACAGCCAACAGCCCAGCAAGTGCAGGAAGCAGGACTCTGGGGTATTGCCCAAGATCCAATTCATTCACTTACTTCAATGGGACAAATCCTGGTGTTAGAAGTTAGTCATGAATTTAAGACCCTTGTGGAAACAGGGCCCCAGCTCTCAGATTGTTCTGCCAGATTGCCAGAGGCTCATTCCTGGTTCCACTGAATCAACAGCAAAGTTCCCATTCAGCAAAAGGGAAACATGACCCACTCCAACCAAAACTGGGCATTTCTAACAGCAGCCTGCTCATTTTGTGCACTCACACACAGGGCACATTTGCTCCCTACAGTCATTAAGCTCTTATGCAAGGGAAGAGAAGACTCCTTTGGCCTGTTTTCTTTAAAAGGGACTACATAAAGCATTAGCTTCCTTCTTCAAAGGGGATTTGAGCTAGGGGGATCACAAATTCATTGTAAGAGTCCCCTAGCTGGTAGATTCAAAAGCAATGCACTGGCCTGGCTGGCTCTGCACCTCCTTGCACTGCTTGATTTTCACAGGAACACAAAGCACTTGGGTGCCTTTGCCTTTCCTGCTGAAAGGCAACAGTGCCAGCTGATGGAGGTGAACTCCAAGGGTGAACTGCACCATACAAAGAATCGAGTGCCTCAAGCTTTGTTTGGATTTTCCTGAATGTGTGTCAACTTCCCATTTAAGGAATAATCAAATGATAATTTGAGGAGCAAGGAAAAGATGTAGTGAAAACTTTAAGGGAAGAAGAGGTTTACAGCCTTCACCTCTTTGCACGTTCCAGGTCATCATTAGCTTGCTCCAGCTCCCTCACATACTTATGCAGCTGATCTTTAATGGCCCGAGTCTGGCTCAGGTCATCCTCTAACAATGACACTTGCTTGTAACTTTGTGCATACTGGTGCTCCAGTTTCTCCTGAAAGAAAGAAGTTGGTGAGATAAGTATCAGCCATGGACACTCTGCAAGTCAAGAGTAGTAAAATGGGACAAAGAAGCAACAAGCTCACTGCAGTCTGCAATACAGAGCAAAAAGTGGGGAGGAAGAAGGAAAATGCTCTGAACACCAGAACTGGACACAGCACAAAATCACAAATGCTGCATTGTGCACAGACATTTTGCCACAACACAGCTGGCTGCCCAGAGATGCAACCCTGCAGCTGTTCCCAACAGCCTGCACTGACAGCTGCTCTGAAGCCAGAGAGAGACCTAACTGCACAGCCTGCTCTTCAACACTGCTCCTCTGACAATAGTCCCACTGTTACCAGAACCTCTCCCACATCTCCATTAGGAAAAATGAGAGCCACTGAAATCCGTTACAAAACCTCCAAGGTCCACAAGCTCATCTTTGAAAGACAGGAAGAATTCATTCCCAAACCTGGGTTTACCAGCTCTGAGAGTACACTTAGGGGCTTAGAGAAGAATTGCTGACATTCTAAAACACACACTGACCTTACAGATAGAACTGGGACTGGATATGCCAACAAGTAATCCCATAAACTTTATTCCCCCTGGGTAGGTTTCCAGCTTTTATCTTCACTATAATAACCATTAAAAATAAAATTAGCAGACTCTCTCAGGAAGATGTGCCCAAATAACTCATCTTCAGCTTTAAGTTCTCATAAAACCAAGGAGACTTTCTGAGCTAAAAACCCCACAACACTGGTCTGCAAAGAAAGAGGACAATGCAGCAGTCTGAAAAAGCATCCTTGTGTTGTCCACCCTGTTGCAAAGCTGATGGTGTTTGTGTAACTCATAAAGCTACTACTTGGCAAAGAGAATTCAAACAAATGAGCACAGACTCCATGACAAGAGTTTCATGATGTGAATGAGAAAAACCCTACCAGAAATTTCCCTGGTAAGTTGCTGGCCTTATTTAGGAGAAAATAACCTACTCAAGTCTGGATTTTAAACAGACAGCTCCTTTACTTCATTTGGTTACTCAGGGACCAAGAACAGACCAGACAATCTAAAATACGATCCAAGACATATCTCCAAGAAGCAGTGCTGTCACAGAAAAGACCTACCTTTAACGTTTCCACTTCACACTTCAGTCTTTGGTTATCTGCTTGCAAATCTCTGTTCCTCTGTTCAGCTTGCACTAACTGAGCCTCCAACTCAGCTTCCAATTCTCTGCTTCCCTCCTGAAATTCAGCCAGCTCTTCACGAGCTTCCTGGAAACTGTAAGGGAAGGATTTCATCAGCTGAAAGTCCAGCATCTCCCAGTTAAAACAAAACCCACAGCTCTTTTAAAATTATAAGCTGAAAAAACAGTAAGAGTTTTAAAGAGTTTGAAAGTGTCATACACAGACCTCTAGGAGGAAAACGAAATTACATTAAACTTAGCTGTAAAAGCAAATTAATTCTCTTACATCAAAGAAACTGCACTACATCAAACAAGCTACATTAAATGTACCTGTGAAAACAAACTTGTAACAAAGGTATTTACAGGATTCATGGGAGTCTGATAACCACTTCATACTATATGTATTTTTATATGGAGAGATAGATTTCACTGCTTGGGACTTGGTAGAGTTAATGAGTTAAGCAAACAGTTAACATGATTTGGGGCAAAAACTGTAACAGAGCAACAGTTGCTGGATCTCTGCACTACCTGGAAATTTAAGGTCTTGAAAAGCATAAAGGGTTTTTGAGCATTGTGGCAGGAATCCAGCACATACCTACCTGACACCACTGCAAGTTCTTAAATACTAGAAGTAGCCACTCCACATACTTTGCATCTTTACCATCTGTAATAGCTCAGCTCTTAGCAAGCAGCAGAGAAAACTAGCAATTTTCTTATGAAACAACATATCCATTGGTGGCTAAGACAATTTTCTGACAACCAAGAATAGCTTGGGGTTCTCCATATGGACAGGCCCCTCCATATGCCAAACATCTCCCTCCCCCAAAAAACCCCAAAAGAAAACAAAACCAAAAAACCCCAAAACCAAGCAAAAACCCTGACAGAGGTTTAACTGGCTTCGCCTCAACTCCACATGAGTTACATTAAATACGAAATAGCTTTCCAAAGAAAATAAACTGGGAGCCTCCATTGTCCCTCACTGTAAAAAAAAACCAAACAACAACTACCCCAAACAAATCCCACCCCCAGAAGCAGCCCAGCATAATTCAAGACAACAACCTCTCTTACCCATTTTGCTAACAATAAAAGCCCTGTGCCCCCTAAAAAATGCAAAGCACTCATACAGGCTGGACTGTGAGATCCAGTACACTTCAATAAATTGCAGCAGACAGCAAATCAGCCACTTTTCATACCAGTAATTCAACTACAAGAAGCTTGAGGGAACAGCAATGATACAAGGTAAGCCCAAAGGCACCTTCTTATGATAAAACACCAAGATACTACTTAAGGCAGCACTATAATTATACAAAGATGCACATGATGGCAAAAGGGCTCTGCTCCTGCTCAAACATGCTCAAAACATAGCCTGGAGTTCCTGGAATGGTAACACTGTGGGAGAAACACTCAGCTCCCACAAGGCTGGAAATTTTGAAGCTTGTTTTAAAGCTGTAAATGAAGAGACTTCAAAAATACCCAGTACCCATCTTAGTGTAGCCTTGCAGAGAAACAGATTAAGTGATGTTCTGGTTTAAGAGGCAAACCACCCTGCAAATCTACAAGAGTACCTTCGTTTATACTTCAAGGAAAGCTCTTTCCAATATGCAGTTTCCTCCTTTGGACTCGAAAAAGTTGGGATTTCTTCACTGTCCATGATCAGTATCACCTGCAGGATACAAAAATAAGAATGCAGAGGATAAACAGCCAGGCAGACCTCCCCCAAAGCTGTTGTGAAGTACAGAGCTGGGCTGGAGTGGCCTTTCTGACAGCAGGATCCCAACTTGGCACAGCCACTGGGATGTCAGTGATCCCTAACAAGCAGCCTTCAGCACACAGACCTGCTGCAACATGATACCTGCAGCTTCTGATTCAGCTGGGTTTTGTACCTGCCACTGAAATGCCTCAAGCTCACTCAGGACCACAGTTGGTAAGGATAATAAATTTACAGCTATCAGTTTCCACCTTCACTTGTAAAAAAAGTTCTTAAAGAGATTTTGCCTCCTGTCACCAACACAGTGCCACACACTACAGCTCCTGTGAGAGCTGCAAAGGCACTAACAAAAAAGGAGAAACACTCTGGGGTCAATGACTACCACACAGTGCTCTGGAGATTAAAATTCAATCTCCCCTTCCCATGGTCAGCCCTAGCTAGTTCCTGCCTTCATATGAAACATGCAGGCAACAGTAGGGATCCACACAGTTTTGTTCCTTCTGTCCTCTCAAACCAGCACAAGAAATATCAGCCTCTCTTGTAAAACTTCATGGTCACATCACACAGGAATCACCTGGAGGTGTTCAGAGGAGCAGTTTCCCACACCAAGTCAGGAGGACAGAGCTCTCTTGACAGAAACCTCCTTTCTCCATCTGCCTGGACCACTGGATGCCATGTGCACTGCTGCTCAGCTGTCAGCCAGTGTAAGAAACATAATCCAAACTTTATTTTTCACAGGTTTGCTCAGCAGCTGAGCAATGCACAGTCCAGGAGGATGCAAAACATTCAAGGCCTGGACACCAGCTCTCAGAAGCTGATGAAGTGGTGATCATGTCCCACCATCCACAGCAGGACTAAGAGAAGTGTTCAGACAGGCACAGTTCCTGATGACAGCCAGGAGATGCATGGTGTACCAGCTCTCCCCAAGCAAGCCAGCCACTCTTTTAAGAGTAGGAACCTTTTTCTCTCCCCAAAAGGCTAGCCCATTTCTGTTATTAACACCCAGAAAAGAAAAAGCTGACACCAGCCAAGCTTTAAACTCTATTAGAAGCAGAGGCTTTAATCTGTGCTTGCAACAAGATCATCAAATCAGTAATAGCTGACCTGGAAGTCCTGACTTTCACACTCTAACAGGCATCAATAGCCAACACTGTCCCTTCAGGCCTAAAATTGTCACACTAATATGTCGTGTATCTCAGTGACCTACATTTCAGACACCTAAAGCGGGACAAAACAACCCCATGCTTTCATCAGAGGGCAGAGAGGCTCATTTCATACACTGACACTT